>NC_061089.1:26101882-26264382 GCF_015104395.2 Macrobrachium nipponense
TTAGTAAGAACAAAGAAGGCATGGGGACATAACGAGCAAAGAAGGTCTGGGAGAGAATGAAAAAAAAATGGGATACAGTTCATTGGTTTTAATCCAGCAAATATTGTAATTTGGCAACAGGAGGTACTCTTTCCTAACAAATGGGCATCCATGAAGACACTTGGACTTCTCCAGATAGGAGTCCAAGAAACCAATTAGAAAACACTCATTAAGCTGAGAAAGATGATGAACACCTAGGAATAATAGAAACTACAGAAGACCATATTTCAGCAGCGATCACCAACTTACCAATTTCCACCCTAATGCTCAAATGAAAAAAAAGGTAAAGCTTTTTAAGATGAATTTCAAGAAGCTTTTGCAACTGTATGTCAAAATGGACTGGTTGTTTCAAAAACCACTATCTAAGGAATAACAATCAATAAGGCTAATTTAGCATCAAGAATGTATACCAATCTGCTGAAAAAGAAGTACTGTACTGAGATACACAGTGATACGATGGAAACCTTGGATACTAATGAAACCTCAGATACAATAAAGAATGGATGGAAGCAAAAGTCTAGATAGTTTAGTTAAATGAAGATCAAGAAGCGTTAGAATATCTGGACAAACATGCTCATAACATTGTCAAAAGCCATGTACGTATTCTGGGAGTGGTATCAGTGAGGGATAAAAAGAGGAATATGAAGGTCAAAAGAAGGGGTGGGTCAAGGTGGGTCAATAACATCACCAGCAGTAGACAGACAATATTGGGCAAAGAAGTGTTCTGAGGTCACAGGAGATATGAGAGGGAAAACTTTATTGATATACAAGAAATTGAAGAAGGCCTTAAAGTGCTTGTGAATGAACTCACACTTAAAATTAAAAACACCAGGTTAAGATGGAATCATTAAGAAAAAACATTTTAACTGAAACTGAAATGACATCTATACCATTGCAACTGTTTTGAAGAATATAGAATGAGATAATAAAGCCTGATGATTGGGAATTGGAAGTCATTGCAAAGGTACCAAAGAAAGGTGACCCGATTCAATTTGGTAACTATACAAGCAATGCACATACAACAGCTGTAATGAAAATATAATCAGTACGTATACCATACTTATTATTAATAGGCTGAAGAAGGAAACTACTTATGCCGAGAGATGGACAAGCTGGTTTTTATTGAAGGCAGGAGTTGCACCAGTCAAATGTCAGTGCTAAAACATACTGTGCATTGTGCAGCAGAATACTATGTACTTTAAAAATATCTTTCCGATGGTTTTTGTTGATTATGAGAGGCAACTGTCGGTGAACACACACCAAAATTATGAAAGGTCTTTCATCATAATTACATTTCTATTAAATATGTAAAACCAAGTGAACAAAACAGATGCAAAGTTAATGTTTAAGAACTACTGTCATGTAAATTTGCAGTAAATTGTGGGGGTGCTAGAAGGGAATGCATTTCACCATTGCTGTTCCCTTACATATTTTATAATGAAAACAGCACTTGGAAAGATAAGGTTTACACTGCAGAAACTTAACTTGTAATATATAGATGATGCGGTTTTATTCAGCAAAATGCCAAGAGATTACAATTGCAAAATTAATTACAGTAATAGAATATCATATACATCTGAAAAGATGGGAAGCAAAATAAATCTAACAAAAACATATGTAATAAGTAGAGAGTATACACACAGGACAAACTAAAACTAACACCAGGTGAAGAAAGGATTTCAGAGCTTGAATTCTTCTCAAGATTTGGAACTTGCAGGTAGGTTATTAAAGACTTGGAAATCATACTGAAACCGCATAAAAAAGATTGCACATAAGTCTAGTATGATCTACATTGCTGTACGGATATGAATCATGGTACAATATAACTATAAAGATCTCTGTTTATTTGAGAATAAAGTTTGAAGAAGAACATTCGGAGTAAGATGGTAGGATACTAGTTTGAAACAATACCATAAAGGACATTATGGAAGTTCCATATAAAGAGGCAATAGCTATGAAATTAATGGAGAATGCTTCAACAAGTTCTTTGCACAAACCTTAAGAGAAAAGTATATGATAAGTGTCAGATGGGCTCCTGTATGCATCAGAAGAGTTGGAAGACTCTGACCTACATAAATGAGAACTACGAGAAAGAAAGCTGAAGCAAGTGGAGATTTGTGGAAAATAAGAGAGCAAGAAAAGACAAGAGTGGTACAATTTCAAACAGGCAAGCCCTTTGCATCATGAAGCAGAGGTGATGATGATGAATTATAGATAAAATTAAGTGCAAAATTTCTAATACTGTATAAAATTTAACTTCACAACTATGAACCTAAAATAAACAGGAAGACTTGATGCACACAAAAAGTCCATGTAAAGCTTCACAAACACTGGCAAGCCTAGTCTAAGTACAAAAATTATACAGTGTTACGTCTTGAAAAATTTTACAACACCCGATATCCTAAATACAATTGTGAATATAACTGCTTTGGCAAATGTAACATGCAATATTATTGGCTTGAAAGGCATCATCATTCAAATGGCTGAATGTTTGCAATGAAGACTATACTCACCCATAAGCTGGGGGTCATCAACTAGCAGCAAAAAGTTTGTGATGATAATATTAATATGGAAACTTATAATACTAGCAATGGAACATTAAAGCCACACTCTCACAGACAGTGTCTCATACATTATTTGCTCCTTCTTTTGTAGGAGAAATAAAAACAGGAAAGACCAGAAGCTGAAAATATTCCTAATCTCTTACCATCATTGCAGATATGGTCACATATTTCTTAAGTACCAAGAAATTTCTATAAAAGTTGAAAACTGTATTCCACTTTCATTCTCCTAAATATTAAAAAAAAAATGTTTAAATGAAGTTCCTTAACATACTCATACACACACACCACGAAAATATGAGTTTGAAGTATTAACATTAAAACAACAATACCTGATCTTACCATTGTGCTTTGGGGATTTGGCTCTACATAGTCCTAGCCTAAATTTGACTCTTCCCTTTTAAGACTTTACCTAAAATTATATCACATCTAAAATGGCATCTTATTGTAAAATCATAAAAATAATGTAGCCAGTTATTGTGGATGTTTGATATGTTGAGGCTTTACTTATACAATACAAACAGTTACCACGCTGTTATGGTACCAACACCTATTGAGTCCTATGGAACAATTTGGCTTACTTATGCCTCCATAAAAATGCTTTTCAAGATGTACTATACAACATTAAAATAACCAATTCTAAAGTAATGTGTATTTTCCCTAGCAAACAATCCTGTTTTCATAGATGGAGTTACTCATGCTTGGCACACTTTGATTGTTAATGAATCATCTCAAAAAACAAAACCCTACCAAGAGGGCCAACAGTTGCCAATGACCTGAGGTGGCCTTACTCTTCCATTGTGTGAACCAGTACATCCGCAGCAATATTCTACTCCATAGTTGGAGAGATATCCGAACTATGCTGGTGGTATGAGAAGGGTTAAAATATACCTCTGAAAGGGTAAATTCATACACTAAGAGAAATACAAATTACTTGAGGTTTGTATTTGTTCTGACACAAATACAAACCTATGCCTTCACAGAAGGCACCTCACTTGGAGGTAGGAGGCTGATCATCCCTCATAGAGGAATAACAGTAGGCATATCTCACAGAAGTCAAAGTTGCACCTACCTCCTATCCTAAGGCCAGACCCTATATGAACTATACTCAATCGGATTGATGAGGTTTAAGTGTGGGGGGGGGGGGGATATTATTATTATTATTATTATTATTATTATTTTTTTTTTTTTTTTTTTTTGCCTGCTTGTATTTTAAGCTTGTGATCCCGCCACATCCCAACTGGAAAGGACTTTGGTCACATCCCACTATGTGGTCCTCAAACTCTCATGGGCAACAGTGCCCAGGTTAAGGAAAGTTGTATGTCCATGGCCGAAACATCTATGAGAGAACAGCCTTATACCCCTTGACTTGTAGGACTGAGAGGGATTTCTCTTGTTGTAGGTAGATGAGGAAGTCTGCTAGTACTTCCTTTACAGGATGGCTGACAGTTTCCCAGATCTCAACAGGTTAATGCCCCTCTGCCAGAATAGTACTGTGAAAGGACTACTCTGTACCCCTTAATGGCAGTCACTGTCACTGAAACAGACCTATCTAACTTCAGAAAGACCAGGGGGTCTACTACCTCCTTCACTGATGTCTTGAAGATTGTGACCTCTCCAACACCAAAGACAATAATCTTAATCTGTCCACTTCCCCTTGTAGACTTTGACAAGAGGAGGGTCTGAGGGTGTCCATGCTGGCTGCTGCAAAGTCCTTTGAAATGCCCTTTGAAGGAACTGCTGGATAGTCCAACCATAAAGCCAAAGGCTGTCTACAAGTTTATGGCATCTTCCACTGAGCTCCTGCCCTAGAGGGTTAGGAGGCTGAGGCAGCTTCAACAAAACACCTCAGAAGGCACAGGAGGTCGTCATACACCTCGGTGTGTTACGGGGATGACCCTGGGACTGATAGATTCTGTTGAATGCCCTTCACAGTTGTCAATGGATGGAAGGCATAAGACCATATTGTAATACGGATGTGGGAAGGCATAAAACCGTACTGTGAGGCAGATGTTGGCAGGCATCCTACATCACCAACCTCTGGTATGGTAATGGGAAAAGTTCCATGCTATCAGTTCCTGGTCCTGAGAGGCTGACCCTTCATGCATTATGACTGCCAGGTCTCCCAGGGCTGTGGAAATCATCCCTCCTTGTTTGCTGAAGTGGCAAACTTCATTCCCTCCCAGCCACACCAAAATAAGAATTTTTCTATATTGTTCGGTGCCACTTTAAGACTACTCATTACCTACATATGAATGTCAATGTCCCTAAAAGGCAAAATGAGGTTTTCTTATCTCAGCAGGCTTATCACAGTGATACAGATAGCCCACAATAATTTCCTCAAGTTAAGTACAGTGTAGACAAATGAGTGTCACACTGGAAATCAGCACAAAAACTAAAAAAAAAATATTATTTAATCTGCACTGCAACCACTACTTAGTATTCACTGAATTTATAAAGCCTCTTCAGCAAGATCATTCTCCTCTGAAGAATCTTTCAAACAAATTTAAAAGAACTTAGTACAATCCAACAAGACAAATCTACAAAATTTGAATTTCTAACATTATCAATACAGAACTGGTCAAAACAAACCTTGTAAATGAACTGATCTTCAAAGATTCAAACAAAAAAAGTTTTGTTACATTAAAATTCATGTTCTACCACGTTGAATGTATTACCCTATTTGGTCTAAGTAAGAGTATATATGGCTACCAATAAGGTAGTCATAAATACCTTAATCTTCACTAGAGTGGGTTATGTACCTAACATGACAAATTTGTAACTAATTTGTATTTTTCATAACTAACAAACCTGAGGTCTTAACATTAGGATTTACTAGCGCCAAGCTGGAAACCGGTAGAATTAAAATTAAACTTGTGCAATCCAGGGACTATTGGCATCTACCAGGTCACGAGGCATGTATTACCCAGAATGCCCTTGGCGTCCCTGTGACCTACCAGTTATACTTCTAACCCAGTTTAGACTACTAGAGGGGTGGTTCGAGGTGGGCCTTTAACTGTTAAGGCCTCAGGTTTGTTAGTTATGAAAAATACAAATTAGTTACAAATTTGTCATTTGTTCATATACGAAACAAACCTTCGGTCTTAACATTAGGATAGACTTACTTATTGGAGGGAGGTAAGTCCCTATAACTGACTGGGAGTTTCCCACCTAAATCCATTTCCGAATATTATGAGTATTCCAAGTTAGTGGACTATGAACCCTTGAACCAAAGATATACGAGAATCTATTGGTTTCTTTCACTGGGTGCTGGTACCATGCCATGGTTTATAAACTATGTGAAAATAGAGGGCCTTCCATTCTCCTAAACCACTCTTGTCCCTTGCATCTGGATCTACCATCACCCCTCCCTTCCTTATTACCGAGAGGGGTGTGTTGCTACTGAAAAGTATACTATACTCTAAAATAACTTTACAGTAAGTCTCGTACCCACCTCCTAGCCACTACTTATGTATAATTGAAAAATTAATTTAAAATACGTAAGGTCTACTGCCTTAAAGCATTGAGATTTTTACCACTTGAAATGGATGCCATAGAACTTCCATTACCATTTGTTTATAGTGTAGCTGCTGCTCATCCTTATGACCTCACTGGAGCGCCACAAAACATACTGGCTAATTTCAAAAATTCTCTCATAGCTGGTCTAGGCTGGTACAGTGCTATTGTTGATAAAAGTTATGCAGTATAATGGACTCCAAACAGGTAGAATCTTTGTCCTGCCTTAAAGCAACTACACGGAGGATTACAAGTCACCATTTTTCTACAGATGTCACAACAGTATCAAAGGTCGGCCAGAATCTGCTATTACTTTTTTGGCCTTTATAACATATGATTTTGGCTTCAAAATTTTGTTTCAGTGCTGTATTGCAAGATGTCACTATTTTCGGCTGAGGAAAGTTTTATGTACCAAGCAGCTTGGCTCCCACTCGGCTCCTCTCCGTACAGTCATGCTGTATCGTCTACCCCGCCTATTTGCAGCTTCTGTGGAACTTATCCCTCAATCATTCGCAAAAATTTGCTAATTTGCATTTTTTTGTTGAGAAATATTCACCAATTACTGTTACCTCTCAATTAACGTGAGGGTTATGTTCCTGGAGAGTTTGCATTAATTAAAAATGCATTATCTAAACATATTTTTCCCACAAGAAATAACAGGAATGGGGGGGGGTTACGTTCTGGACTTGGGGAACTCTGTACTCTACTGCTAAGTACGTACAACCGAATTGGACAACAGCAACATCTGTTTGGCTTGTATTTCAACCATCGTACAATAGTATAAACAATTACCGTTGTTATGTTATAAATGACGTTATGTAGAATAGGACGATATATTTACATATAATAACTTTATTTGCTATAGATCAAAGATCAGCCAGGAAATATGCTATCAAATTTAAACCAAGTTGTAGCTGAAGCTGAGAAAGCTGTTCAAGATGCTAATGACTATTATCGTGCATCGGCACTAAGGATAAAACTCCCGTAAAGTTATGCCATCAATCAACCCTGGATAAAACTGAAAGAAAATTATTTTAACCCTCTTACGCCGAAGGGGTATAATAAAAATCGTCTCCCGTATGCTGAGGCGGTCTCAGAGTGAGCGCTAAAGCGGAAAAAATATTTTTTTTTAAAAATCACAGCGTGCTTAGTTTTCAAGATTAAGAGTTCATTTTTGGCTTTTTTTTTTGTCATTGCCTGAAGTTTAGTATGCAACCATCAGAAATGAAAAAAATATCATTATCATATATAAATAATGCAATATATGATAGCGCAAAAAAAAAAATTTCATATATAATTGTATTCAAATCGCGCTGTGAGCAAAACGGTTAAAGCTAACGAGTTAATTTTTTTCGTTGTATTGTACACTAAATTGCAATCATTTTGGTATATAACACATTGTAAAACAATCAAAGCAACACAGAGAAAATATTATCACAAAATGATGCATGAATTCGTAACGCAAGGACGCAAAAAATTTTTTTTTTTTAAATTCACCATAAATCTAAATATTGTTCTAGAGACTTCCAATTTGTTTCAAAATGAAGATAATGATTGAATATTACTATACTGTAAGAGTTTTAGTTTATAATTGCAGTTTTCAACCATTTCGGACGAGTTAAAGTTGACCGAATGTCGAATTTTTTTTATATTTTTTTATATGCAAATATTTCAAAAATGAGAAAAGCTACAACCTTCAATTATTTTTAGTTGTATTCTGCATGAAATTGCGCACATTTTCGTATATAAAACTCTATGAAATGCCTAATATGAAACTGAGCAAATATAACGATAATGCGACGTACTCATTTCGGAGATTTGCGCCAGAGAATCCGCGCACGGAGGAAAGGAAAGTTTTTTTTCTAAATTCACCATAAATCTAAATATTGTGCTAGAGACATTGAATTTGTTTCAAAATGAAGATAAATGACTGAATATTACTAGACTGTAAGATTTTTAGCTTACACTTGCATTTTTCTACTATTTCGGTAGAGTCAAAGTTGACCGAACATGGTTTTTTCTATTTATTGTGATTTATATGCAAATTTTTCAAAAATGAGAAAAGCTACAACCTTCAATTAATTATTGTTGTATTCTACATAAAATTGCGCACATTTTCATATATAAAACTTTATGTAACGGCTAATTTAAAATGGTGTAAACATTATGACAATCACACGAAAAATTTTTTGATTTTTTTCGGAAGAGTTACCGCGTGGACGTAAGGAAAATGGGTTTTTTTTCATAAATTCACCATAAATCGAAATATTGTGCTGGAGACTTCAAATTTGTTGCAAAATGAAGGTAAATGATTGAATATTACTAGAATATAAGAGTTTTAGCTTACAATTGCCTTTTTCGACCATTTCAGTAGAGTCAAAGTTGACCGAAGGTTGAAATTTCGGCACATAGTTATTTATATGAAAATATTTCAAAACTGATAAAAGCTACAACCATGGGTTGCTTTTAGTTGTATTGTGCATGAAATTGCGCACATTTCCATATATAAAACGTTATGTAACGGCAAATTTAAAATGGTGCAAACATTACGACAATCGCACGAAAAAATTTATCGGAAGAGTTACTGCGCGGACGTAAGGAAAACGTTTTTTTCATAAATTCACCATAAATCGAAATATCGTGCTAGAGACGTCCAATTCATTGCAAAATGAAGGTAAATGATTGAATATTACTAGAATATAAGAGTGTTAGCTTACAATTGCGTTTTTTTACCATTTCGGTAGAGTCAAAGTTAACCGAAGGTTGAAATTTTGGCACTTATTGTTATTTATATGAAAATGTTTCAAAACTGATAAAAGCTACAATCATGAGTATTTTTTTGTTGTATTCTACATGAAATTGCGCACATTTTTATATATAATACTCCATGTAATGGCTAATTTAAAATGGTGCAAAAATTATGTCAAAGTGACGAAATCATTTCTGAGATGTGTCACTGATACTTTTTAGTGCTATAAGAAAGAAATTCACGCTTGCGCGCTTGCGTAAAGATTGTAAACAAAACAACGCCTTGATCTGTGAGCTCCCAGCATTCCCCAAGACTCGTGATTCAAAAGTTTTTGGCTGGTAGGCCTATAAGTATTTTTCCGCGAATTTTAAAAAAAACTTTTTTGTGTCAATGTTTAATACGTCCAATCGGCACCCGGGAGACAATTTATGTCAACGTTTAATACGTCCAATCAGAGTAAGGGGGTTAATCAAAACAACTGGGCTTAACACAAAAAATTTTACTGTTATTTTCACGCAAATAAAAGATTAATAACGTAAAGCTCGTATTACAATGAAATAAAGTGAAAATAGCGAAAAGAATCACATCTTTTTTTATTTTTTACGCAATAAACATGCTCCCAACGCAATCTGTTAATGAAAAAATAATTTAGTTCACAAAGAGACTTATTCAATAATTCAACTTAAAAATTGGTCGTATAACAAAAAATTACCTTATCTCATATAAGCAAAGAATCTAGATACTCGTTTATGCTAACTATAAGCAAGAAAATTCGCACAGAACTGAATTAAATAAGGCGACATAACCTCGGATTTGCCATCAGCTGATTTCCAAACCAAAACATTGACTGCTATGTTATTATAACACAATAATATGAGAATACAGGCAGTCCCTGGGTTACAACGGGGGTTCCATTCTTGAGATGCATTGATAGCCGAAAATCGTCCTAAGCCGGAACATCATCAAAAATCCTAAGAAAACATTACTTTTAATGCTTTGGGTGCATTAATATCTATGTAAACTACATTCTTATTGCATTTTTCACCCAAAAAAAACTTCAAATATTGATTATTTTGCATTTTTGGAGTCATATTTCTTCTGCCTGATTAGTGTTGAAAGTGTCATAACCCTGGAATATGTGTCGTAAACCTGGAAATAATTTCTGATAAATATAATTGAAAAGCGTTGTAGCCTCAAGAACATCTTAAGCCGAACCCATCATAAGCCGGGGACTGCCTGTACATACAGTATTATTGGATACAGTGAAGTAATATATAACTTTTTAAAGGATTCGTGGAAAAGATTCATATTCGTTATGTGTGTACTAATTATACGTAGCCATCAGCAGCCTGACATCGCTCAATTATGCCGATGTCAGAACGTAGCTGATTCTCATTTCGGGTCTGATTTTTTTTTCGCTTTAGTAATAAATAAACAAAATCTTTTGCTTTATAAATAAATACATACTGTGCTATGCCTTTATGTCGACGGTTGTCGTCTGCAGCGCTGATACACGGGTGATTTGAAAACACTTGGGCGTCAATTCACATTAAATCAAAATTCTTGCGATTTTTATAACATTTTAAAATATTTTCTAGCTTGTGTTAATTCAACACGCCTTTAATTGAGAGGTGACTGGACTGTATTTTCATATTATTTTTGTGACTAAATACATTTTTTATGATAAAAAAATTATTTACTAGTTTTCAAATATTAATATTAATCTAAATATAGTAAAATATCAATAATATATATTTTTTCGGTGCATTAAGGTACTGTATACAGTAACTTCCCAGTGCTTCCTTGTGTACTGTAAAAAGAAAACAAGACTGCTTCAATACTGTATGAGAAAAATTGTTTTCACAATTAGTTGTAAGCCTAAGAGTTACGATTGAGATGGTATGAGTATGTGTTGAGGATGGATGACGAGGAGAGAGTGAAGAGGACTTGGGAGGAACCTGTTAGAGGAAGAAGAAGATTGAGATGGAGACAGAGAATTAGATGTCGAGATAAAACGAAGGATGATATGGAGAATAGGTTTGGTGGAGAATGCTGCCTTTTATAGAAGGCAGTGGAGAAGGCACGTCAGGCAACTGGTCCCTTAATGTACACTGGGAAAGAAGAAGTTGTAAGATGACCTACAAATATTAAGTGTATTAGATGATAGTTTAAGGTATATTCTGTGTAGGATGATAGTTTAAGGTATACATTTCATGTTTGAACTATTAAAATGACAAATTTTCTAAGACAATTTGTATTTTTCATAGCTACAAACCTGAAGTCTTAACAATAGGATAATTTCTAGCGCCTAGCTTGATCTGGTTAAGAAGCAGATGAAAGCAAGGAATCTTGTGATTCTGGCAACACATGCATACATCGGGTGAAGAGAGGTCAAGGACCGCTCATCTACGCCAGTCTTTTCTTTAACCACCTGGGCAAGAGTTCTGTTTACCTCTCTTGGCCTTTTCCCGGTTCATTGCCCGTTTCGTTTCTTTTAGTGTGTGTTTTTAGAGGGGTCTTCAGTGTTTGAACTATTTAAATACAGCCAGTTATAAGCATTTTTAGAGGGGGATCAAGTATATGTATTTTAGCTATTTGCAGGTGGTTGTGGTCCCTATCCCCCGTGAATACTGGGGGTTGACTGCATATTCTACAGATGGCTTAGGAAAGGAAGTAGCACTTGTCAGCAACCTACTATACAGGGTTGCTCAAAGTGACAGCAGACTCCCTGTCAAGGCAGAGGGCAACTTTGATTGAGTGGATTTTGGAGAAACCCTACGTCAAAGTGATTGTCAACCTGCTTCTGTATTCAGAAGTGGCTCTGTTTGCTACACAGGAGAACCAGCAACTTCCAGTGTATGAATCTCCAAGCCTGGATATTCAGGCAATAGTCAGTGATATATTTCTACAGAACTAGAACCAAAGGAGGGCAATCTACCACTTTACTCCATTGTCCCAAACTTATAATGTTTTAAACTCCTAACCTTACCTCGAACTGCCTACCTAGTGGCTCAAAACTGACCAAACAGTCACTGGTTTGTTCAACTATAACAATATGCAAGGAAATTAATCCCACTGCCATCTGCTGTTCTATCCCAGACAGAAGGGAAAGATGACTGTGAATCAAGGAAACTGGCTCTCTTAGACAGGGACGACACTATATTACCCACCATTAATAATGGGGTAAAGAAGATATCCCTTATTCTTCTGAGGAAATTCAATATTACAGAGAAGAAACTATTCTTACTCTGGTCACCTCCAAGTTTACCTATGTGTCATGTCTAATTTCCCAGCAGTTCTTTTTTCTTAAACCTTACCCCAAACAAGCCACTCTCACTGCATGGGCCAAGAATTATTTTAGTATCCCTAGTTTAAAGGCAGACATCCAATCCTTCCTTCAATCATATGAAGTCTACCAAGTTTACAACTCAATAGCTTCCTTCGGAAAAGATTTCTTTTGAAAGGTTTCCAATTTTACTGGGTGGTTACCAGACGGAGCCTTCCTCAACCATTACTGCCATAAAACTGAAAAGATTCAATTGCATTATGGCAGTAGGTGGTAAGGAAAGTCCATGTCATATAGCCCCTGTGTTGTAAAGTGAGGGGGACCCCTTGATGCAATGGTACTTCTAATATACTACCAGGATGAAAGTGGTTACCCTGCATCCCATCCAATCATGGTTAGGTAAGTTACCTCAGTGTTATATTGTTAAAACACAGGTTCTTTGCCCCTCTTTATTCACTGTTAATCCCTCACAATAATTCTGAATGAGTGATGATTCCTCACATAACCTAATCATGAACCATTTTTCATCTGGGTTATTGGGATTTATTTCTAAAGAGCTAGGGCATTTTGTCATCTGTAAATTTCTTTTATATGCTACTGAAAACAAATAGCAGTAGAGTTATCAAAAACACATCTTGTGAAAGAAAGCCATGGGAATCTCAATGGATGTCTTCTTCCACAGAACTGGCAAGCAATTGTTGATCCCAGCTAACTTGCCCACACTGTTGCTGCATCAACAGAAGGACAAATCTTTATTTTCAGGGTAGCCAGTGTAAGGCAGGATAAGCAACCTTCCTGCCTTGAATCCATATATATTTCAACACTTTACCAATCAAGACACTACACCAGCACATATCACTTATGAGACTTCTTGATAATAGTCGACATCAATGACCTTCGATGTCAGGATGCCAGAAAACTTCCAATCATTCATTCTTGATAATAGCTGATCTGTCTATGGAACCCCACTGGGAACATACAGTCAACTCCTTTGAGAACTCACAGTGACTACCAGGAATTATTTTTTCCTACATCAAAACCTATTTTTGCAATTTTAAAGCCTGAAAAAATTGTTTGTTTTAATCATTTAGTATATGGCAAAAATATAAAGCTCAAGATATTGATACCTAGTTGAACCAGGAAATAACCAAAGACACCACCTTTCTTAGTTACACTCAAGATTCACTTGACATTTCATTTTATATGCCTTTCAATAATAGTCAAAACCATCTAAATTTCCAATACATAGATAAGAATACTAGTACTAGACTGCAGCATTTTAATGTCTGTAAATATGCCTACTGTATTTTCTACCTACAATGGCAGCACTGGAAAGTACAAAAATATTAATTTTAGTCTATATAGTCTACATTCATAATAGAGAAAGCATCACATTCAGATATGGAAAATGCATATTTCTCCTGTTTAACAGCATACAAAAATAAATAAGACAGGCACAAGTCCCAAAATAAAACTACCTTTTGCATTTTACAAATATTCCCACAAGCAAACTGTTCTTCGTATCTGGGATGCAATGCAAAATTCCAGGTCATCTTCTATTGGTGCTGTTTAAAGACAAGACATAATGCAATCGGTTTCCACACCAGGCAATGTAAGTAGTGGTTCAAAACCAATGATCATATTAATTCAAAAAGGAAGTAAGAAAAAGCACTAACCATATCTATCCTGTGGAACACCATGAAGGCCTGGAGACGGAGTATTCCGGTAAGGGTCTTGGCCATTAGGAGGTAAAAGAGCTGTATCAAGTTCAGCATAACCACTCTGTGGGTACCCACCAACTGAAGTGTTGAAAATAAAAAGAAAACAGACATTAACCTACAACAATTTTTGTGATAAAACTGGTCATGCCAGCAAACTTCTAATATCCTAATAAACTATAGTCTACTCATTTTTTTAACATAAAAAGTTTGTGACTTTTACTGCGTTCCTCTGGCAAAATGTTAAAAATGCAGTACTACAACAAAACTTTTGTTGAAAGCTTTTTCAACAAATAAACCCTTACTTTACAATATGTCTATTAAGAGATGAAAGTAAAATTTTCAATGAATGGAACATTAGTACTTTTAAGATATAAAATCAGTACTTTTAAGATATAAAATAAACTACTGTACTTAACAAAAGAATTACTTGATACTTATCCTATAATCTCACTGTGAGATACCTCTACAGCACAATAACATCCTCTAAGTTTTCCCATCTAATACATATTAGTTTAGACGGCCTGTCAGTTCCTTCAAGAATGCCAGTGCCATAATGATTCAACAATAAAATCCAATTATGATTGCGTAGTTTGTTCCAGTGTTAATACACTTTAACAAGACAACCTTTATTGCACAAAAAATTAGAAAGATGATAAACCAGCCCACAGACATAATAAATACTGCAGCAAAGACTAATTTGAGGTGCTAATGGCTATGTATTGTAGAATCAAATGCCACCAGGATAATTTATAAAGGAAAATTAAACTACAACCTGAAATATTAAACTCAGGGAATACATGCAACACTTAGTAGTTATAATGAATACAAAGGTATAATGGGTATTACTAAAACAAAACAGGTGGTTAACTTAATGACATCTCTCTGCATCAGTGACCTGACATCAAGAGTTCTAATCCTTTCCCAACCATTCAGGCCAGAATTTGATAGGACAGTACAGGAAACGAAACTGAGATATATCACCTAGAAAGCTAAATATGTCCACACCTTCAAAAATTTACCAAAAAGAACTAATCCTTTTCTATTAAACACAGTGTTTTGGACGTTTTTTTTTTCTAACAGTTTTGAGTATATCACTCTTTTACTTTTAATTCCTTGACACTGAATTTCATGAAAAATATGCAACCAAAAAATTAAAAACTCTCTTCGCATAGCCTATTAATACTGCAGCCCAATGTCACCAAATTTTTTAGCACCAGAGGCTGAACATAAAAGGCTTCATAAAAAATTATCATCAACTACAACTGTTATTACAAGAGCTTTTAATGCTTAATGTCTCACCATTAAGTAAATAAACTTGGTATTATTACAATAAAATTATATTTAAAAATGTAAATACTAATCTCCTTCAAGCTAGAAATAATGCCCCCAAAAAGAACACACATTTCATAACAACAAAAGTTTACAGATTTACTTTCTAGTGTCAAGTTTTCATTCATAACCTCCACTTTTCATGATAGTATTTAAGAGAATACCTTCCGATTTCCTCCTTAATTCTGTTTCAATTCTTAGAAGATATGAACCCCCAAATTTATAGAGCTCGCAATTCTGAGCTTACACTTCCCTAACATTATAATGTACTCAATTCCTAATAAATTTGAATTACATTTGCATTCCCTAAAATTACATTATTCGATATTTGATTTCTAAGCAATTCTTAAAGAATATGCATCTATAAAATTGTATGTAATTAATTTCTAATTAATTCTAAGACTATGTGCACAACTAAAATTATGCTGTACTTAAATTCTATAAAATTTTAGGAGTTAAAGAATCCATAAGATTAGACTATCCCTGATAGTATTTAACTGTTCTGTAAGGGCCCTCTCTAATTTTACTCATCATTCAAACCATCAATTCAAGATTAAATCATATATCAAGCTATCTGACGCATAAAAACATGTCAAATGAGTGAAATCTGACTAAAACAAAACAAAGTCACAGTACTACTTCCACAGTACACATACTGTTATATGTCTCATACTAATAACGCAGATTTATTAACCCTTACTGGACGGATAAATATATTGGTATGCAGCTCCTCAAGCCAGGTAAACTTTGAGGTCGGCCAATTAAAAAAAAAAAAACACACATCAATGGAAAGAGGAAGATAAGCAAATGTACATGGTGAAAGAAAGAAAATTCTACAAAATTTTCCCTACCTACTATGAGAAGTTGAAAATGACTATTTACAACCCCTTGTGGGCCTCTTTTACAAGACAATCATAAATTTTACCAAGTTATATGTACATGTATATGTTTTGTCTAGTAAATAAATATATTTCATTTTGTCAAATTATAATTACTGCTCACACAATATCAAAACAGATAGAAAAGCCGTAACAAATTCTTAGCATATTTGTTGAAAAACATTTATGTAAATTTACTTAGAACGAAGATTCAGTAACTTTTTTTTTACTTTTATATGTTTTTTCTAATATTTATTTGCAATTTTCTTTGTAAAATTACATTTACAACCAACATACTATCGTAAAAGACAAAAACAATAAACAACAGCAACCCCTTGGTATATTTACAAGAAAATTCACAATAAGATGTCGTGAGAGAGAGTCGCAGAACATTCTCCCTTCAAGTCACAAGCACTATTGAAATCCTGAGATGCCCATACTAATCATGATCTTAGTCAGTATAAAAGTTGCCATAAGTGAATTTACGGGCTATAAAAGTACTGGCACCTCTGCCACCTCTTTTCCGCCCAATTCTTTCCAAATTGATGGCGCGTAATATTGTTTAACTACAGGATCAATCCGAACACAACCCCAAACCTGTCATTACTACTCCTGAGGATCAGTCCGTCCATCAAGGGTTAATATCTTGACCGAAAACTACCAGACAATAACGTATTACATCCAAAGTAAAGAAAATTAAATGTAGCTTGATAATTCTGTAAATACTAATTAACATTGCTGGTGTGAACATTTATTTAAGGTTTCACCACTCTAGTGAGTTAGGCTGGGTAAATATGCATTAGGGAGGACTGCACTGAAATCAAATAAATCAGAACTATTTCCCTTTTTCTCAGTCACATTATGGAGGCTCATGCAAAATAAGATGGCATTATTCTAAAAACTTTTAAAGGCTGTGCAGGTAGCTTAGCTGATGTCAAAATCTTTTATGCTCATGAAATATCCAAGAAGTACACATTCTAAAGTACTTCAAGTTATGAACGCCATTAAACAGTAAAATTATCCACTCTTGGTTAGTTGAAGGGGCAATGGCAGAAATTCACGCTGCAATACATAAATTGTAATTCAAAGGTATATTATGTGAGCACAATTTCATTACAGTACCTTCAAATAAAAAAATCTGATCACACGTCAACATCCATTAAAAATTGTAAAGTATTTAAACTTACGGTTATTTTCTCTAAGAGAGATCAACGAGTCCCAGTGCTCAGGTGGCAACAAAAAAGTTACCGTTTTCTTTTGACTTCTATTTGCAACTGATAGTCCATCACTTTCTAGAGTTTGCAACACAACATCTGGACATGACTCTATTGATATATCTTTTTCTAACTGTCGACATGTTTTGGCCTCAATGAGGTATTGATGCTTGGGTACTGGAGACCAGTGGACAGGAGGCAAAAACCCTTCTTCACTGTCATGATAATCTTTTGTACTTATATTCTCTTTAGAAAGATCATCATCGTCATCAATATATTGCCCAGCATGGTCTTCATTACATGCAGAAATAGGCACTATGTCAACCCCATCTGACACAAGATCAAAATGATGAACTAAAGTTTCAGAGGATATAAGAGATGGTGCACCAGAGCATTCTGAGCTGGTAGGTTTACACAATTTGCCTTCCCTTGGAAAATCATCTATACTACTGCATACTGAACTTCCTTTAAATTTTTTCTCATCATGTGGATATGTTAATGCAGTAACAATTTCATCATCAATGTAAGGTGCATCTTCCATGGATAAATCTTCAAATGTATTGGAAAGAAGAGCCACAAAGGGATTTTCATCAGATGTTAACAGTGTGCATGGGGAACATGTACCACCTTTAGTATTGTAACCATGAATTTTATCACCACTAGGTACATATGTTTGAAGTTCAATGTAACCCTTTTCATCATCACAGCCATCACCTGAACAACGTTCACTACTAATATCCTCAAGATTATTTGGTGGTGAAACACTTCCAAATGTGTCGCAAAATTGAAAGTCATATTTAAAATCATTATCTACACAAGGACTTGTTCCTACATTCTGAAATACAACTGGCACAGGTGGATGAGCACTTTGCTCAACTCCATTTTTCAAAGCATGACAAACATTTTGATCACCACCACTTGGTGTAAGACTAGAATTCACTTCAGCCTGGAACAGGTCTTCTGTATCTAGTGAGCAAGAAACTGCTTTATTCTCTTTTAGCCGAGGTGAATTATTCTTTGGATTCTTTATTCTTCTGCGAATAGGGAGGGTGGCACTAGTTTTGGCCAACTCTACAAAATCACGTGGATCTGTATTTGTACTAACACTAACACATGAAGCGCTTAAAGACCGAGTTATTCGCCTCCCTTTATTAATTAAATTTCGAGGCTTAGGTTTTGTTTTAGGTTTATTGCCCTTCAAACTACCTCCCTCTGGTCTTCTACTAGAAGAGTTGTAAGACAATGCTGAAGAATGAGGAGAGCATTCTTCCATTATAGTTTCATGCTGAGGTGACACATAGCCATGATGATCATCACTGCAAGGCCCTGGGAACTCAGATCTAAGCAGACTGATACCCTTTGGTGGATATACAGAGGTAGTACTGTCTGATGAAGCTTGACCATCGTATGAATACTGTTGAAAAGACTTTTTTCCCTTTTCAAGAGTATACTTGGTAGCATGTGATTCTGGGTTTGACTTTGTACATGTAACACTGTGCGTATATGCCTCCTCTCTTCCAGTGATGGTAGACGGAATGCATGCTGAAAATAAAGGACTTTCATGATGTGAAGACTTCTTTTCTGAGGAAGAGTCCCCAGAATCAGAAGAGCTGGTCTTTTCCCTATTAGCATACGAAGGTGAAGGGAGGGATCCCTGAATTTGAGGCGAACCTTCACCTTCAAAGGAAGACTCATCACTTTTTGAGGGCCAATTTAAACGCACAAACACTGAAGATCGTGGCATGGTGATAACATTTCATTAACAAAACCCATTTATGCAAATACTGTCAAAGTTTCTTCTGTGACTTTAATCTAAACACTCTGCCAATGACAAAAAAGCACTAAGAAAATTTTCACAGAAATTATAAGGTTAAGGATTCTTCAAAGAACACAAAGAGTATGTACTTCCAACTTATTAACTGTTCACTTCATCTCATATTTTGTAATAAATTAAAATTGAAAAAAAAATAAAAGCTTTACATAAGCTGCATGGAATATTTTATGTTGGAGCTAATGAAATAAAGAGGTTAAAATCACTTAAATAGCAATAAAAAATCCTAATAGTATGTGAATTTCTATGATTAAAAGTACTAAACTAAGCAAGCAATACAATTAGCAGTAAAAATAATGACTAATTAAATATACATCAGATGCATATACTACATATAAACCATGCAAATGCATACTGTAAGAAGCCAAGGGACAACATGCTAATTTCTACATATAAAAATAGTGTACCCACCCCTTATGTAAAACTTCAACATAACTGTAATTTATTGTAGCAAACAGCATTCCATATAAAGTACAAAATAGGAAGCATTATGCAAGCAATAGTGCTTCAGTCATACTAGTACCCGAGTGCAATGTTTTAAGTAAACCATCACACTTGCAAATATGTATTATATTTTATATAAAAAAAATTAAAAGGTAATGCACTCTTATGTTCCACAGAAACACAACACAGCTTGGGAGGATTTGTGCAAGTGCAGCACCTGAATGAAGCACCATCAGCAATGAATTCAAGGTACAGGCAGTCCCCAGTTATCAGTGGGGGTTCAGTTCCAGGTGGTGTGCCAATAAGTGAAAACCACCATTAACAGAAACTCAGTGATTTATGGCACCATAATGGCGCTTATAACCAGTTATCCGCCCCATAAGGTGCCTTATGGTGCCAATAACTGGAACTCATCCCGTTATGGTGCCATTAATTGCTGATTCTAGCGCCATAAAACCGGATTGCTCATAACCGAGTCCGCTGATCACTGGGGACTGCCTGTATTACACATGACCCTAAAGCAAATAGTATAGAAGCACTCTAAGAATGTGCACAACAAACTTCTCATCAATAGCTGTTTAATGCATTAACAAACAGTACACCAAATGAGGCATAAAAATATTTTACATTATATACTACTGTACTTTTAAAATGCAATTATCCATAGAAATCATATGTATCATAAAGCTTTAGAATAGTATATCTAATATGCCCCTTTGCATTAAAGACACACTAGCAACCTCCCAAGTTATTAAGAACTCACACTGGCAGCCATCCAAAATTATTCCCATAGTTTAGGAAAATGTTTAGAAAAACCTGGTTTCTCCTTCTGATATCTTACCAAAAGAATATACATCAAAAAAAGAAAAAAAATGTTGGAAACTGGAACACGCAAACTTAAAGTGGTATATACTACTTTGTCATACACCACTAACCTACCAGCCAGTTTTAATTTGCCACTTATCTTCTTTTCCTTCACCAACATAACCTATTTTTGTTGAACCAGTACCACCATCACTACCCTAATAATAATAATAAAAATAATAACACATTCCATTATAAAATCCATTGGTAATTGTGTTCCAACCATTGGAACAGTACAGTACAATGAACTTGACTAATACTTCAGATATGGATCTTACTGTGTCACTAATTAATACATCTAAGCCTTTCCTGCAGAATAACTCTGAGGTAAGGTAAGTACCATCAACTTTTCTCAATTTATTATTCACTCAAAACAACTGCCAGCAACAGATAACAGGTTACAGAGGCAAAAATTAGGCCATCTTCCTGAAAATCAACTATACATTCTATTTCTGTAGTATTTCTTCCTACTTACATGACTGACTAACATGTACATGCACACACACACGCACGCACGCGCGCACACACACACACACAGGCTTACCTTGGCATGTTGCCAACCATTCATAACCTTCCTGACTCAACTTCATTATCCTTACCCACTCATGGAACACTTCAAACTCCTACTATCAAGGATCTATGAACCAATTTGGTGACTACCCTTGTCAAAGAAATCTTAGGAAAAATAAGAATGATCAGATGCCAACAGAACAGGGCCTTCAGCTTTAAAAATCAACCAATAAAATTGTGAACATTTCTTTTAGCAACAACTACTTATTCCGTTTACCATAGCAGTGTTAATTAATAATTTCATAAAAAAAATGTATGCATTAAAGCAAAAATGTTTCATGCATTTTTAGCCTTATTCACAACCTCAAATATAATAGGGATACAACACTTGATGCTTTTCATTTTCATGCTCACCATAATGAAAAATTCTAAAGTACTACCTAAATATGACAAAGAATTCCAAAATTCAGTAAAAAGAATGTACAAAAATTAGACAGCAGAAAACAATGCAACTGAGGCCAAAGGAATGCTAGAAAGAACCTTTAATACCATTTACAAGCATATACGTACACCATACATACAACACAGACTACAGGCAGTACTCTTTCATGGAGAATTTCATGGAGAATTATTTTGGCATCTAGATGCAAAGCCTTTAAGACTTGAGGAAGAAATCTTTGTATATCCCCTCTTTCAAAGTAGCTCTATTTCACCAACCCCCCCAACCCAATACACTACCCTTCTCTAGGTGCATCTTTTCCATGTCATCTTTTTCCTTCAACCACACCCCATCTCTAAATTTAAGAACCATCCAAATGCAGTTATCAACAATGATGAGCCGTACCTCTTCTCATAATCACAACTACTTTGGCAACTATATCATAAATTCTTATGCTTGTAAATCATCACATACACTTGTAAGGTTATGTTTTGTTTTCAACTCCAAATTCTTTACAACTACAGCAATCTATAAATATTTATGCCTAATTTTGGAGCTAATTTTAAGGGGGTCGCATCTCACATGAGATAGGAAATTCAAGTATGTAATAATCACATATTAGTATCGTATGATAAAATACAAACATGATGGATATGAATTTTTTTCCATGGATCTTTTAAAAAATAATGCTTTACTGCACAGCATCCAATAATATTATGCATATTTTCATATTACTATTTGTTTGTATTATAAAATAAAATACACACACAGCATTCAATGTTTTGGTTTGGAAAACACCTGAGGGCGATTGCGAGGAAAGTTTGTTTTGCTGTACTGAACTCAAATCAGAGCGACTTTCTTGCTTCTAGTTAACGCAAATGAATCTCAAGATACTCTAATTTATATGGGACACGGCTATTTTACGTTATACGAAGTGTTTTCCAAGTCAAAATATCACTTAACAACGAATTTCAAGATACTCTATTATATGGGACATGGTTAATTTACGTTATACGAAGTGTTTTTCAAGTCAAAATATCACTTAAAAACGTATCGTTTGTGAACGAAATTTAGTTATTTTTTTCGTTAGTAGATGGCGCTGAGGGCATGTTTATTACATAAACAAAAATAAAGATGAAATTCGATATTTTCACTTGATCTCACCAGAATACTATGAGCTTTACTTATTTATCTGTTATTGGAGCGAAAACAGTAAAATGTGTTCATTCAGGCCCAACAGTTTTGATTAAAACACATTTCTCTCCAATTTTGTTTACGGTTAAGTTTGATGGTACTATACCGAAGTTTGCAAGTGTTTCCATCCACGTTGCCGATGCACGATAATAGTCGTTAGCGGCAACATTCTTTCCTCAACTTCAGTTAGAATTTATAGATTAAATTTAGCACTATATGCCCTTGCCGATCTTTTCTCAATAGCGAGTAAGGATATAGTAATGTAAAAATATATATATCAGTCCTATTCTCCTAACATCATTTGTAACAACTGCCGTAATTTTTTACTATCATACAATGGTTGAAATGCAAGGAAAACGTCTGTTGTTATCGGATTCGGTTCAATACAAATCAGATGTTTCTGGCTGTATGCGTTTTCAAAACAAGTATATCATTACTTACTAATGATACTTTTGGCATTGTCTTTTACTTTTCTAAACTTAACTAGAAAATGAGATTGATAAAGAGATGGAGGAAATGGGTTACCCTAACTAAAACATGGAATAGATAAAGACGAGGAAAAGAGGTTAGCCTTATTGTTAGTTGGTCTCGTAAATTTAACTCACATGATACATGAGATACGTGGTAAAATCATTTTTTTACATGTGAAAATTTGGGGGTCGCATGATATGCGAGATCGCGTGTTACATGAGTGTACGTACATATGGTATATATATGATTATTCACATAATGGTGATAATGTTATGAAGGATGACATAGACATTAATCAAGTAATTGCCCCCTTTTTACTGTTCAAGATATGACCAAACTGAGAAGGAATTTAAGCTCACATTTAAGGCCAGTTTGTGGTTATGATGATGGTAACCACATAGTAAAAGAATATACCTACTAAATATAGGGTGAATTTCATTCAAATCAAATTCACCCTACATTTAGTAGGTATATTTTTAAGTTCAAAGTTTTGGATGTGAAAAGGTTGAAAATGGCTGCAAATATGAATTATGGATATAGATGTAAACATTTTTAATTATGTCAGAAATAAAACACTGTATACTAAGAGTGATATTCGTACACAAAATCCTGTGTGATTTTATTAAGGTAATTCAGAATTAATATCCGACCGTGGTGCCTGGCTTAGTAATATGATTTTCAAATAAAGACCTTATTCTTGTTGTCAAGTGTTGTGAAACTGAGGATCTGACATGAAATATGCAGTAAAATTCTGTGAATGTTGTTACAAACATGTTTGTGTGAAAATGAGAGACATGGCCCTGTAGAAAGCCTTCAGAAAAATTGAGACCTGATAAAGAAATCTAAATACTAATAATGCAGCATCATTGCTCTTTACAGCCAACTGAGGGTTAGTAACAACTGATAAACAAAAACTATAAAAAAGGAAGGGAAGAAGCATTAGCAAAAGAAATGTTGAGCCAAGTCCAAGAGTAGAGTCAATGTGACAGGAGACTAGAATAACTGATGAAATAAGAAGCCTGGTATGGAAATGAAGCACAGCTAAATTTAACTATGTAACTAGAGATCAGCATAAATAAAATTTTGTTGTAAGAAAGCAATATACAGGCAGCTCTCAGTTAATGGCAGGGTTTCGTCCCCGGCTGATGCTGTTAACCGAAAATTGGTGATAACAGCACTAAAGACCTGCTTAACGGAGCCACTAACCGAATATTGGTGCTTTTAACCAGAGATCGACACAGAAAATCCTGTTTGATATCAAATTTTACATTCATGTACTGTATTTCACTAGCTCAGTAGGCTCAAGAATTTTTGTATATATTTAGAAATGAAGTGATGTTTCAAAACTTTTTTCGTTTCCCTTAAGTGCTTAGAAAGATTAGCTGTTTTTCTTTGTAAGGAAAGGGAATGTTATGCATCAGTTAACAGCGATCCAGTTTTACGGCGCTTGTCTAACAACTTTGAGGTTTTTTTTTTAACAAGCTACATTATGTGTGACAGGCAGTGAGGGTTAGCAAGGTGTCAAATTACCCGCTCCTCCAGTAGCCACCCACATAAGAATTTTGAAGTTTCTTAATCAGCAACAAGTCACGCTGCTCAAGCAGTGCTGCTCACAGCTTGCAGTGTAGCCATACCCTAATGCTTAATAAAAATAACACTACTAAATGAAATCAAGAGAACTTGTAGATTCAAGTACTCAGTGCAAACAGATTTGAAAGAAATTTCCACAAGGTAAAAAACCATGTAGAATAAGAAATAAAACATTAAGCAAACAATGTTGGTTTAAATTGTTACATTATAATGATGTAACACACCAACTAGGTCCACCCCAAACAAGTCATTGCTTGTACATGAACATGCAACATTCTCTCTCTCTCTCTCTCTCTCTCTCTCTCTCTCTCTCTCTCTCTCTCTCTCTCTCTCTCTCTCTGCCTATAATGTGAACACATCTCTGCTGAGAGCTGCAATGATGTATTTCTAATTACAAAAAAATATCGATGCTAAGGTCAAGAGCTACCCAGCATATGCCTTCATGAATAAAGTAACACCAAGCAAGAATAACAAGTATCATCACCGACTTCAATGCAATGTGATGCAAAGCACTTTGAGAGATTCTGCCACTTATGTCTTTCCTGTGTTTTCTCTTCCATAAATCTTCATTCATCTCCACCCTCCCTTTTCATAGGTCTTCAAGTAAATCTTGGTCAACCAATTCTTCTAGTGCCTTCAGAAGCCCAAATTACACAATCACATACTATTCTCCCTGAAGATGTACAAATGACATGGACAAGCTATCTCCATCTCTCTTTCAGCACTGTCTCAACTACATTTGGATAATCAGTAATTTCCATTAAGATCCATACACACACACATGTATGTATAAATGTAAAGCTACATATCATAGCATATAGTATAATTATGGCAAATGTCTGTATTTTACTATATATAATGAAACGTCTATTCTTTCCACTAACTAGCAAAGATAAAGTCCTTCGTTCTTCTTTCCATTAACTAGCAAAAAAATGTACCTTGCTTTTCTTTTCGTTACCTAGTAAATATGATGTCCTATCAACTATCGAAATTGTCCTTCCATCTATCTGCAAAAAGTATATCCCCCACTATTCTTTCCAGCAACTAGAAAAGACGATTCCATTTGCTACTCTTTCCATCAACTAGTAAAAATTATGTTGCTCACTATTCTTTCCATAAACTAGCACAAATAATGTAGCTCTCTTTTCTTTCTATCAAATAGCAAAGATGACATATTTGATTTTTTCCATAAATTATCAAAGGTCATATCATATGCTATTCTTTCGATCAACGAGCAAGATGATGGTGCTCATTATTCTTTCCACCAATTACCAATGATGATGTTACTTAATATTCTTTCCATCAACCAGCAAGATGACAGTGCTCACTATTCTTTCCATCAACTAGCAAAGATAATGTTAATAGCTATTCTATTCTTTTCATCATCTGGCAAAGATAATGTCACTCCCTATTCTTTGCATTAACTGACAAAAATGATATAAATTGCTATTCTTTCTATCAACTGGCAAAGATGATGTCACTAGCTATTCTTTCCAACAACTAGCACATATGTCACTCTACTCTTTCCATCAACTAGCAAAAATTATTTCCTTCCATCAACTAAATATGATGATGCCACTTGCTATACATTACATCAACCAGCAAGTATGATGTCACTCCCTATTCTTTCCATCAACTAACGCAAATGTTGTCATTCTATTCTTTCCATCAACTAACACAAATTATATCTCTATTCTTTCCTTCAACTAACAAATATAATTTTACTATTCTTTAAATTAGCTTGTAAATATGATGAGGTTGCCATTTGTTCTATTAACTGGCCCGAGAAGATGTGCACACTGCCAGTTCAAGAGGAAAATTGGACAACCCTTATCAAACGGAATTCACGAACTGCCGATTATATACTTTCACGTTAAAAAGTAACCACCAAGTGTCAAACGGAGGTCATTCAGAAGAATAAGCAATCAGGACAGCCGTGGTAAAGCCACGCTGGTATCATAATACAAATTCAAAATCACTACATATGCCGTCTGCTTTAGTTGAACTGCTTTAGCAAACTCTTAGGAGAAGTTCAATATGTTTCCTTCTCCTTTTAGTGATGCAAAAGTAATATATAATCTGCGACTTGCATTGACACAAATATGCTTTGAAAACATGGTAGAATTCTTCTCATTCATAAAGAAGGATCCCAGCTACGATACATTAGAGTCCGTAGCTATTTATTCGAGAGCGGGAGGGTGGGATCAGCCTTCCAAAAATCGACCATTAGACAGACAGGCTATAAATAGTAGTACCGACGGCATAAACTCGGCCAAACGACGCCACTTCCCAGCCCCTAACTGCCCCCCCCCCCCCCCCCCCCTCAAACACACAAAACAATGCCTAATCACCGAAACATTTTTTATGACTTCATATGCTATCTCATGAATGTAGTTGTATTCAGGCCTTGGACACTTACAGGAAAGCGTTTTTATTAAGATTTTATCCCTAATGCACAACTATTTTGCTCCTTGTACTCCCAGTACAAGGAGTGAAATGTCACAACAAGTCAATAGTTATCAACCTTCCACATGCACGAACCAGTCAATTAGTTAACTACATCATACATAATATCACAGCAAAAATTCATGTGGAAAATCCAACAATTTCCCGATTCTGCCTTTGCTGTCGACTCACGGCACTCGCGTGTACACATACAAACCTACATGCATAAGCTGGCTTTATACCAGTACCTATTCTTGCTCTAACTTGTTGGCATTTAGCTGTCAGTCTACCGCTGTGCGAGAGAAACAACATTTTTGTTGTCATCTGTTTAACTATTCTTGAGAAGATCGCAATACCAGACTATCACACAAGTAAAAAATCATACTTTATTTCCGCTTGCTTGCACATTTCACCGACATATCCTTTCGGTAGTTAATGGCCTTCCGTACTAATTACACGCAATACTCACGCGATGTGTGTGTAATTAGTATTAGTATATATATATATATATATATATATATATATATATATATATATATATATGTGTGTGTGTGTGTGTGTGTGTGTGTGTGTGTGTGTATTTAGTGTGTGTGTGTGTGTCTCGGATCTGTCCTAAACCGATTAAGACAAAGAAAAATCAACAGAATTAAAACATTTAATGTCAATAGTTACAAAATTCTTTAACCTTGTATTTCCCCACTTAAACAAGATAATAAGTTGGAGAAAAAAAAAAAAGTTAAAAACCTATCCATTCAACCATTCTGTCGAAAGAATTCTCTCACAAACTGGTTGTAAAAAGAGCATTTCTTAAGAATAGTACCACATTGTTCAAGATTGTTTGCGAACTGATATAATCTTAATAATTCCATCGTCTTTACATCTGGGTTTCGCTCTCATTTAGAGTAAGGGAGCTTGAGCACTACTGCATGCCTTAGACAATAATCATGTTTCTAAATGAAGTGCAGCCAATTAGGGCAAAACACGCTTCTTACACACTCATGCGCATTACTAGGTCACGTGAATGCAAGTTACGTAAAGTAACTGCTGGAACAAGACAATTTATTAGTTTTATTTTTATCACGGCATAACCACATTAAACAAAACTCAACTTGATCATGATTTCGAATTGTTCCTTGCTAATGAAAAAAACCAACAGCACTACAAGGCGGTTTCAAGACTGTTTATGCAAGTCATACGAGACACCTCGTCGTTCAATTCTTTAATAATTCAAAGAAAAACCACATACGTGACAAATTAGAAGCTTCCAGTTACAAAATGAAAATTAAATTAAGAAAATCGGTAAATGTAATTGTTCCCCACATTGGAAGCTATGGAATTATCATATTTTTTCTTTCTTTCTTTCTTTGTGGGAGGGGGGCACCCCGGCACGGGGGCGGGGATGCGTTTGGAGGAGTGCTCAAGGTAAGAGGTGAGTTTACTGGCCCGTGCCAACCAGTTAGGTACGTCCTAAATGGTTGACGATGAAAACATCCATCTATGTTTGTGCGTCACACACATTTGGCACACCCGGAGCCACTATTTACACACATTCTCTGCAGAATTTTAAAATCAATGCATGATCTCTTCAATGAGAATGGCAACACAGTATTTATCAAGTACCAGAACTGTTCAAAAACGAGATTCCAACTACCGGCAATTCAAGGAAAAAAAAAAGCTTGAAAACAACACTCGAATAAGAACCAATCTGATATCCCGAGAGCTACTCTGCTCGTAAGCAATGACAGTTGCAATCACCAACGCACTTCAATACTTTCGAACAGATCCATCACTTCATTTTGCAAAAACTAACAAGTCTGCGCTAAGGCGAGAACACTCGATCGGTTCGGAGGTAACTGTGGCACTAAACTCTATCTCAGAAGCACCTGGCACTTGTCACAGCCCCAATTTCCATTAGCTTCTTTTCCCCCTGCCACTTTCCTCCCCTCCCCTATTCTCGAATGGTCCCCTCTTAACGTTTCCCCCTTGAGCACCCCAATCTCCCTCCATGGCCCCAGCCCGCCACAATTCCACATCCCCTACATAGCCGATACCCTAGCCTAGCCCACCTCCCTATTGCCGCTTTGCCCACGCTTAAGGTGTCCCGTGCCAACTTCCCCCCCTGAATTCTCGATTCACGGCTCCACCCTCCTCCCCATTCCCACCAACATATTTCAACAAACATCGAAACTTCGCACCCAAATAACACTAGGTGCGTTCTATTCTTAACTGGACATGAAAAATTTTAAGCCGATGTAGTTTTTCCCTTTGTGGGGAAATAATATGCATTTGCAATCCTACAATTTTAATTGAAATAAATGAGGAGAAACTATTTTTTATGAGATTTGTAATATATATATATATATTCATATATATATATATATATATATATATATATATTATATATATATGTATAAAACTTGATCACGAAGTATATGAAACGTGATGCTATGTTATAAATAAAAGTTTTTTGTTTTTTTGCCACGAAGAAAAAAAAAAATGAAAAAACGAGTTGGCCGGAGGTAACTTTCGGTCCTATTCGACCCTTTACTGAGGCATACTCAGTAAAGGGTGCTCAGTAAAGGGTCCGAATAGGACTGAAAGTACTCGGCCGGCAACTCGTTTTTTTCATTTTTTTCCTTCATGGCAAAAAAACCTTTATATATATATATATAATATATATGAATAGCTTGATCACGAAGTATATAAAACGTGATGCTATGTATAAATAAAAGGTTTTTTGCCACGAAGGAAAAAAATGAAAAAAAAGCGAGATAGCCAAGTACTTTCGGTCCTATTCTCGCTTTTTCCTTCATGGCAAAAAACCTATATATATATATATATATATATATATATATATATATATATATATATATATATATATATAAAATGTGTGTGTATTTTTCTAACCCCTAAATATTATGGAGAAATATACGAAGTCATACATATTTTTTTCGTGATTCTATTAGGGAAAATATGCACATAAATTATGTAAATTTTCCCACTTAACCATTTAATTTTCCCAATACTTATTTCAAAACTGACCCCACATGATAGTCTCAGACTTGTGAGTAAATATTAAACTTTTCACAATTCAATTTCATCACATCATACAGAATGAACTTTAAAAATGGGCTAACCCGTTCTCGCTTGCTGAGGAGGGTAGAAAAGGCTCTGGGTGACTGATGAAAACCCTACTAACGTCTGCCAATAATGAACAATACTAAGGACTTTGTAACTGGAACTGTGTAGTACAAACATTTTCACAGATTCAAAACATCTGAACAATAATCATCTCTGAGAGATTAAGTTAAATTTGTGTTTCATTTCGTTTCATATGCAACTCAGGTTTTTCTCCTGTTGTGCCTTTTCGGTATTGGTGGTATCTGCTAGTTTTTGTGGTACCGGTATCAGTAGCGGGGAATTTCTAGCCGATACTTTTGTCTACCTTCCAGCTGCTCTATTAATAATCCTTTGCACTTTCCTCAGTTGATAATTAGGGAGTCCATAATAAATTGAGTTGCAGTATGTAATCAAATCTACTATTAACATACATAGCTAGCATTACACCCTAATCCTTAACATGGTTGCTTACAGTCAGTTAAGTACCATTAACCATTCTTGTCTTTTAAGCAAGTTACTGAGATGCAAGAGGACACCTGCAGTATTATACCAGTCATTAAGAATTATCTGTCGTACATATATGTAGGCTAGGGAGAGCTTTTCAGGACAACGTAAACAAAATGTAGAAAACAACCATTAACTGTATTCGATTTTAATTTTAAAAATCTGTGATTTTTTGTTGTCGGAGGGGGGGGGTAGGAATGCCTTATGGAAGAGGCTAAAAAGGCTTGAAAAGGGTGTTTTGCATTGAGTTAAAGATAGTATAGGAACTTTAGGATATGATATTTATGATTTATTTATTAGAATGAAAATTAAATAATAATTAATAATGTGCATGTTTAACAATACAGAAAAATTATTTCTAATAAAATACGTATAGTGTATTTATTTTAATTTTCATTGGTGAACAAGGCTCTATTTGACCAAAGATTTAAGCAAGTTTTAACTTATTTGGTGTATTAAATTTAGACTATGTTTCTGTTCGATTATTTTGAGTTCCCACTTACAAATGCCTGAGAGTACATAAACCTGTTTAATTTGTCCTTTTTACTTGATCCTTGTTGTTAGTATAAGTAGTACGTACTGAGTACGTATGAGTATTAATTACGATGACCAATTCACGCATGAGGGGAAAATCTTACACATGTCCCAAGTAACCTACAGGTCGCACTGTGCCTAGTTTTATTTGTAGCATATCCTTTCTGTGTCAACATGCCATACTTTTAACATCATATTGTGGCTCTTAGTAGTAAGCAGGTGTGTAGGTCACTGGTTTGTTGACAAGTCTGATCTTTTTTAACATGTTACCATGAATACTTAACCAAATCCTAGAAAAGGACTTCTATTACTCTAATCAAAGAGAATAATTTTCATCTTTAGTGTAGCAAACTTTGGCTTCATGTATGTTTTCAGCGAACCAAATGTCTCATAGGTTGGTAATAACAACAAAATGAAATTTAGTAGCCTAGACTAGACCTATGCCCTCAAATTATCCATTTGGTAAGGTGGTACATCATTTACACCTTTCCTTAAATACAACTTGTTTTTTAATACTATATAAAAATAATTTCTTTATGGCAAGGACAAAATTTTTAATCCTTACTGGATGGGTTAATATACATATCAATATGCAGCTCCTCAGGCCGGGTAAACTTTAACGTGGCCAATTTACGAAAAAACACATCAACGGAAATGGTAAAAGAAAAAAATTGTAAAAAAATTTCCCTACCTTCCACAAGAAGTTAAAAATGACTATATTTACAACCCATTGTGGGGACTTTTACAAGACAATCGTAAATTTTACCAACTTGTGTATGTTTTTTCTAATAAATATTTTTTTTAATTATAATTACAGCTCACACAATATCAAAACAGATAAGAAAAAATCAGTAACAAATTCTTAGCATATTTGGTGAAAAATACTCACATAAATTTACCTAGAACGAAGATTCAGTAACTTTTTTTTTTTTATATCTACATGTTTTTTCTAATATTTCTTTGCAATTTTCTTTGCAAAATTACATTTACAACCAACATACTATTGTAAAAGACAAGAACAAAAACCAACAGCAACCCCTTGGTATATTTACAAGCAAATTTACAAAAAGATGTCATGAGATAGCGACGCATTACATTACCCCTTGAAGTTACAAGCAGAACTGAAGTCCTGAGACACTGATTCGTGGTTTTAGCCAGTGTAAAAGTTGCCATTAGTAAACTTATGGGCTATAGAAGTACAGTAGTACCTCAGGATACAAAATTAATCCATTCCAAAGTGGCCTTCGTAACCTGATTTTTTTGTATCTTGAACCACATTTTACATGTAAATTGTCTAGTTCATTCCAAGCCCTACAAAAACACCCCAGTAAATTAGTAATTCCAGGCTTACAACACATGTTCTAGGGTTACGACGCTGATCCGACGGAAGAAATATGACTCCAAAAAGGCAAAATACTGTACATACTTGAGTAATATTCAACTGCATGGAATGTTCAACCCCATTTTTACTGCATATATTAGGACTTTAGCATATGTCCCCTATAATGTAGCATTTTGATTCTAGCAATAAGCCTAGCCTATGTTAGCAGTTGCTACTGTAGCCTAGTCTATGATTCTGACATCTAAACCTAAGAAGCTAAAAGCTTAGAATATGCCAATAAAATGTATAAATAATCAGTATGTACTCATTTCAAATAATTATTAATTAATTTTATTAACATAATCATTATTAACTATTATTAACTATAATCATTAACTACAAAAAAAAAAAAAAAAAAAAAGGCTTCAAACCTTTTGCTTACGTTCAACACTACGAGTAGCAAACGATTGCCAAGCAACCACTTTTACCTAGTACACAGTATAGTAATCATAAATTTTCATTAACTCTCTTCAACTACTGAAAATACCAAACAGTATAATAACCATTCATTTTTATTCTTTATCCTATCTTTACCTAATGTAGATACCGAGTTACTGACAGCTATAATGAAACATATATTAAAACAGAAGAAGAATTCTAGAAAATATTTGTTGGCTTCGATGATAGCAGTCTGATTTATTTTATATTTTATATCTAATTCACAATTTTTTTTATTAAATGTATTGCATGTACTCATTTCAAATAATTATTAAGTAACCATTAACTACGTATAATAACTTCCAACCTTTTGTTTACGTTCAACACTACGAGTAGCGAATGATCCCCAAGCAACCACTTTTACCTAGCACACAGTACAGTAGGTAATCATAAAATTTCATTATCTCTCTTCAACTACTGAAACTACCAAACAGTATAATAACCATTCATTTCTATTCTTTATTCTATCTTTACCTAATGGAGATACCGAGTTACCGACAGCTATAATGAAACATATAATGACATTAAAACAGAAGAAGAATTTTAGAAAATATTTGCTGGCTTTGATGATAGCAGTCTTTGATTAATTTTATATTTTATGATATTTAATTCACAAATGTTTTTTTTTTAAATGTATTGCATGTACTATAAGTTTTTCAATTTACAGCATCCTTTTACCAATGGAATACGTAGGGCACAATGGGGTAGATGCTGACCAATAGGAGAGCAGGATCTTACGGCGGTGACTAGCATCAGGAACCAATGGGAGAGCGGGAGAATGGTGGCGAGTCTACTCAGTTGGCGGCGCGCGAGTTTTAAAATTGTTCTCAGTGTTCCGGGCGAATCTCAGGACTTAACAGTATGTACACCCTTTCGTAACCTGAATTATTTTTGTATGCAGAGACAAAAAAATCTTCATATTTGCTTTCGTGACTTGAATTTTTCGTAAGTTGGGACTTTCGTATGTCGAGGTTCCACTGTATTGGCAACTTTTTCCCACCCAATTCTTTCAAAATCGATGGTGCTTAATAATGTTTGCTACAGGATCAATCCGTCCATCACCCCAAACTTGTTATTATAACTCCCAAGGATCAATCCATCCATTAAGGGTTAACCTAGCAAGTGCTAGACCTAAGCCTATGGATTCCGAATGCATGTAATTTTATTACTTAATTATTCCAAATGTTACTATTACTTTAAGACATTCCTTATTTATCTATTTTTTCTCAGTATCGTTCGAAAGCCAAAGCCTTACAAAGGAAAGAAATGGCTGCTAACATTTTCTTGGTCAGTCTTCTTTAGTTATTTGAGACTATACAGACTACATTGTAATATTCTTTACTTCAGCTACAATAAGCCTCAAAATAAAAATATTTCTTAATATGTTTTACAGTGATGGTTAATTTACCTATAAAAAAATAAAATTCTAATAATAATTAAACAGGAGAAAAAGAAAAGGCAAAGTTGCCATAGTGCTTCATCTCTACAGTATAGTAGTACTATGGGCTGCACCAGGACTTTCAATATGGCCGTCAAAGGTCACACACTCGGCAGGGAGATCACCCTTCCAGGTAATTGACACTACATGGTTAATATACACTTCATCAATCAAAGGTTGTTTCTCATTGCTAAAGGAAATACACATTAGTGACCTTGAGACCTAAACAGTGGTTGGTCAAGGGATAAAAAGGTTAAGCCTCTTTTTGGGATCGAAGCTTTAGGTACAATGTCCATACTATATGGAAAGCAGAAGTAGAAAATTATATAATCAAATATTCCAATTAATAACCAATATGCAGAGTATATAAAATTATTTATAATTTGATAAAGCAGAGTAGAAAATTATATAATTAACATCTTCCAATTAATATATATATGCAAAATGTTTATATAAAATTGTTTATAATTCGATAAAATCTTATATGCCCATGTGTGACACCAAGTTACACCAAATGGTAATTTATGAAAAAAGTGCTTGTAAAATAAGCATGTACCTAAGATAGTGCATAAACATGAAATATAAATATCTAATTGTGTATAAAAATTCTAATTCTATGTGGTGTACATGGCAAATTTGAAAGCATATTACATGCAGCTGTCAACCAATAGTTACAGTTTGTTTTTTGTAAGTTTCTCTCAAACATGAGCATATATGTACATATAAGATTTTATATTATAAACAATCCTATGTAAATTCAATGCATATTGTATTGTAACTAGTATTAATTCTACTTATAGTTTTCTACTCTGCTTTCCATATATGCATGTTGTACCTAAAGCTTTTACCCCAAAAAGTGGTTCATCCTTTTAATCCCCTGACCAATCACTGTTTAGGTCTCAAGTTCACCAAGGTACTTCTCCCTCCACAAAGAGAAATAAAATGGCTGCGAATCCAGCTTATAAGATTACAGAAGCTCTACGAGCAAAGGCCTGTGCTGGCATAATGCCCGTTTTATCACAAACTACTATAATAATAGTCGCTAGAAAATACCACAGATTAACGTCACATCTGCCGTGACAAGAAAAATACATGGAGAAAGAAATCTGGGCATTTTTCATCGTAAACTAACAAAAGGAGAATCGGAGTAAATACACACACACACTGACTGATTTTGTCTTGTATATCTCAGACATCTTTCAGACAACTGATACACAAAAATTTAAAAGATATGCTAGTGGGACATACTCACATATGACAGGTGGGAATGAAGTATGCTCATTAGTACACTCATTAGTGAATGAGGGGAAGTACTCTTTTACCATTTTGTTTTCTATGCAGGTGGCCTCAACCCTTATTCCCATCTTTCACTGCTATATACGTACTCTACTTAAAATCCAAAAAATTCAGACATTTCTTGTGAAATTATTGGATGAGCAGTAAAGTAAAGGCCTTGAATGATATTCATACTTAGAAAAGCTATCTGTAATAAAACTTGACTCTAATATAATATTTCTTTCCAGCACACAACTGCAATAAGCTACGTACTGTATATTTTTCAAAAGCCCCTGTCCAACTGATAGTGCGAATGTTTTCACTAACATGTAAGAAAACTATTATTCATCTGTAGATATACTAATACATTCATTGGTGTATGGTTTCTAATGATTTTCCAATGTGACCAATATAAACACTGTTACAAGGTTCATGGATTTTGATGGACTACACATCCTTTAGATTTGTTGGGAAAGTTCTTTACAAGTGCTTGTTGCATGCATTATTGCATTTTTCCACCAAAATGCTCAAGTAGACTGGAAATATATCTGAAATTGTTACTATATACGGCAGTACAAGCTGGTATTTTGTAAGTTTCATTATTATCATGGCCTTTTATGCCTCTTTAATGCATTGTCTAATCAGAATTCAGTGATTCTTGAAGATGTAAGGAGTTCAACAAAGAATGGAAAAGGTGCCAACACCTGATATGATTACAAGTGATTGGCTGTGGTATGTTGGTGAAAGTCTGATAAGAGTCAGAGCACTGAGAATAACTTGTTTGAATGGTAAAATTTCCAAAGGAAAAATTGAAAAAAATATTTCTTTTGTGTAAGGATAAGGTAAATTACAAACTGTGAATATTATATGGGCATTACATTACTTAGTATGTTGGTAAAAGTGTATAATAGGATTTTAACAGAGAAATTAAGACAAATGACTGAAGAAAGTACAGTAGTACCTCGAGATACAAAAGGCTCTACTTACGAAAAACTCGAGATACGAAAGCCAATGCGAAAAATTTTACTGCTCTACATACGAAAAGTTTTCAAGATACGAAAGGTTGTTGCTGTAAAGTCCCGAGATTCGCCTGGACCACCGAGAACAATTTTGAAACTCCCGCGCCGCCAACTGAGTAAACTCGCCACCATCCTCCCGCTCTCCCATTGGTTCCTATGGCTAGTCACCCCATAAGGTCCTGCTCTCCTATTGGTCAGCATCTACCCCTTGTACTTTAAGTATTCTATTGGTAAAAGGATGCTGTAAATTGAAAAACTTATTCATGCAATACATTTAATAAAAAAAAAACATTAGGTAAAGATAGAATAAAGAATAGAAATGAATGGTTATTACAGTATACTGTTTGGTAGTTTCAGTAGTTGAAGAGAGATGATGAAAATTTATGGCTTACTGTGTAAAGTGATTGCTTGTCGATCGTTCGATACTCTTAAGTGCTGGATGTAAACAGACGTTTGGAAGCTTTTTTTTGGGGGGGGTTTATTATTGTTAATGGTTACTTAATAATTATTTGAAATGAGTACATGCAATACATTTAATGAAAAAATTGTGAATTAGATATCATAAAATGTAAAATAAATCAGACTGCCAACAAATACGTATTTTTTAGAATTCTTCTTCTGTTTTATTATTACGTTACGTATACGTATGTTTCATTATAGCTGTCAGTAACTCGGTATCTCCATTAGGTAAAGATAGAATAAAGAATAGAGAATAGAAATGAATGGTTATTATACTGTTTGGTAGTTTCATTAGTTGAAGAGAGATAATAATGACAATTTATGGCTTACTGTGTGCTAGGAAAAATGATTGCTTGGGGCTCGTTCGATACTCGTAAGACGGGTAAGAGCTGAATGTAAACAATCGATTGGAAGGTTTGTTTTTTGTTTGTTTGTGTATTATAGATAATGATTAATTAATAATTATTTGAAATTAGTACATACTGATTATTTATACATTCTATTGGCATATTCTAAGCTTTTAGCTCTTAGGTTTAGATGTCAGAATCATAGACTAGGCTACAGTAGCAACTGCTAACATAGGCTAGGCTTATTGCTAAGGGACATATGCTAAAGTCCTAATATATGCAGTAAAAATGGGGTTGAACATTACATGCAGTTGAATATTACTCAAGTATGTACGTACAGTATTTTGCCTTTTTGGAGTCGTATTTCTTCTGTCGGATCGGCGTTGTAACCCTAGAACATGTGTTTTAGGCCTGGAAATATAATTTACTGGGGTGTTTTTGGAGGGCTTGGAACGGATTAGCCATTTTACATGTAAAATGTTGATAAATTCACTAAATATAAACCCTTGTTAAAAAGGTTTTTCGGACAGAGTGTCATTGCAGTAGACATAGCAAAATTATTTTGAGCCTTCTGAGTATCCAAAAGTCTAGCAAGAGGTATTTTATATTAAAAGTAGCACAAGCAACAACTATGAAACAAACATATCATCAGCTTTTAATGGTATAAGAAAAGAGGTTAGCATCACTAAAAACTAGAATTCTGAGCAGAAATTAGAGTAAGCATACTAATATATAACTGAAGTGAATAGAGGGAGACAGATCTACCAGAACTATAATTTGGATAGTCCATGCTTTCACCTATGTTTAAGCACCAATTCCCCTTTTGCATATATCTTTCATTATTTCTAAAATACCAAAAGAAGAATTTTAAGATCAAGAAAAATTGTAGCGTTTTTGGCATTAGTATAAGATTATAAGATGTATGACGATAGAGATGTATGAATAAGAATATAGCCGGTTTACCAGAAGTGGGAAAAAGGACAGAAAATGGCAACAAATAGTGGGGGTTCCTAAATTATCTTCATTTTCAATTCTTCATACACTGATTTTGAAAAATAAAAATTGCTGGCAGTGTGGTAGATACCTAATGAGTAATACTTCTATGTTTGAAAGTACAAGGCACTTCATAACACCAATACTATGGTTGCTGTTCCAGTAAAATCAACTTACCGTTTTGAAAATCAATAAGAACTAAGCTAAATATTATAAATGAAATCAATAAAACCATTCAATAAAATTCACCAATACCAAACAAATCACCTTAACTGATTCAATAACTGAAAAGGAGATAGGCAAGTACCTAGGCTAGTCCTCTCTTTATACATTCCAGTGCTAAAAGTGGGAAAAAAAGAAAAAGAAAAAACAAATATGAACTTACCAATTCTGGCTGGCTGGAGAGCCAAGTGAAAACAAAGCAGAACCCGACAGGAACCTTAGAGATCTTGAGTTTACTTAAGAAATATGTTCAAAAGTGTTTCATAAAACACTTGGAGTACTACACAGAGAATGGAAGTATCCTAAAATACCCACACTTATTAACTTACAAGACTAAAATCTACTTAAAATCATGCAAATCTCAATACAATTACAAATTTCCAGTGACTACTAGAATAAAATACTGTGCAGTTTAACGTTCCACTTATAAAAGGAAAGACTATCATAAATCTTGAGATACATCACTGACATTGGTATACATGTTTTCTAGGTTGCATTTCACCTTTAATCAAGTGTGTCCTATAACTAAGGGCAAAGACAAAAATATAAAGATTAATTACTAAAATTTATTATTTGGATACTTACCTTCTGTTAAAGATAGCTACATCTTCTTGCCTGCCGGTGCAAAGATATAGCTATCTTTAACAGTAGGTAAAATTCATCCCAAATAATTACGGTAGAGGCAAGGTATAATGTATGGAAATGGAGTTACAGTATAAGAGAATATTGTAAAGCATTTAAATTGTCAAGTCTGAATTTGTGTACTACATGTAGTTTGACAGTTATAAGCATTAATGCTGTGAACCCAGTGGTAAATACACTACTAGCTTCAAAAAGTTGGTCTGGTACTCAAGATGGCTTGATGTACTACAGGACAAAAAGTTATAGTCCTCAATTTACAATTAATGAAGAAAACTGTCTGCTTCTTTTTTGTATGTCATGCTTCCAATGTACTACAAGTACCCACTCTTCCTTTATGCCTTATGGGTCGCCAATACATCAATATCAACCTAAGAACAGAGGACGAGGAATGACAAACATTTCAGAGTGAAAAGGCATGCTTTCCACCACTAACCTCCAAATAAGAATAACATACACTCACATTCAATCCGGTGCCATGCTATTACCCAATGAACAATCCTGATAAAATATTTGAAGGTGAAAAGTGAGAAAGTAATCATTACTTCTATTTTTCTTAGATTTACTATTTTGAATCCCATCTCGCAAGATATATCATACATTCTATGAAGCCATCTTTGTAATTCTAGTATGTAGTATGTTGCTGATTAAAACAGATTCTTCTGAATATTCTAAGACTTATCAAGTGTTTAATGTTATTTACCTCCAAAACTCCAAAAATTCTTCTATCTCGGACAGCTTTTTCTCATAAAATATCTGAGAAGGGCAAAATCTTAACTGAAATAACTATCCATTGTAAAATCCCACTATCTATTGTAAATTAACCTAAATAGTCCCCAACAGCAAAATTTTTGTATCTACTTCATTCATGGATAATTTCCCTTTGCACAATCAATTAGATACCATTGTGACACACCACCTTCTGTAATATTGGTCTTCAGATGATATCAAATGCATTCCTATAATAAAAAAACAGCCATCTGAAGGATATTTTTAAACTCCATACATTGCTGCAGAATGTCTTAATTTGATTTGTGCAACTCAGGCTTTTTCTAAAACCAGATTTTCATCTCTAGGTATTTTATCAATGTCTTTTATCATCCTGACACTAAACATACTGAATATTTTTTATTGCAATCCTAACAAGTGCAATGCCTCTACAGTTACCACATTCTGTCAAGTCACCTTTCTTTGGTGCCTTTATTATGACTTCCAGTAACCAATCATAGGTTTTGTTTCATCTAATACTGTGGAAAATAACTTACTAAGTGCATAAGGTGTCATGAAGTTTCAGCTAAAATCATCTCAACAGTGATTCCTTCATAACCTGGTGTTTTCTATCTCCTAAGTTTCATTACCGATTCCACTTCACAAACTGTGTACTGTGCTATTAGTAAAATTGTTTCAGTTCCTCTCCTGCTGATTTTACTAACCCATCTCTCCATTTGACAGTGCATTTTCTTCTTTCTTTCCACCCACCAATATCTCATTAATTCTGTAGCAATCCTAACACCAATGCCACTCTGAGTGCATGGCTTTATCAACATCATCAGCTGGTTCATCCAAATAATCTCTCTTGATTTTCATTAAACTTTTCAAGTATACTACCATATTTTTCCGTGTATAAGACGACCTTTAGATAAGACAAGGTACATAATTGTGGCAAATTTTCATGAACTTACTTTACATATGTAGTATAAGTTGACTGCTAAATTACAACATCTGTGTATAGATTAGCTTTTGTTTACCTTATATACACACATTTCATGTGACTTTTGAAGACCAAAAGCTAATTTTACGAGATAAAAAATATTCACATATGTATTAGTATGTTATATAAAATACAAACGTGACAAATATGCATCTTTTCCATGGATCTTTTAAAAAGTTATGCTTTACTTTACTGTATCCATTAATATTGTGCGTACAGTAAGTATTCTCAAGTTACTATTGTTTTATAAAATACAATCATAGTGGTCATGTGCCATTTGCACTATTAATGCTTTCGTGAACTTGGACAACAATAGCATTCAGGAATTTTTGTTTAGGCATCAATTTTTGTTTAAAGATAACCATGGGAGGAAACAACATTCAAATATGTTCTTTCATGCCCAGTAGTTGTTCATACGCAGAACAACCTTGTCTTAACAATAGGATAATCTTTTAGTGCCAGCTGGAAAGTCATTAAAAAACAATTGAAGATTGCAAAGCAAGGGATCTGTGGCATCTGGCAACTCGTGTGTAAACGAGGTGGATGCTGGTCACCAGCCGGACTTGGAACCTTGTGCACACCAGTCTTTCTTTAACTACCTTGGAGAGTTGACTTTGCTTTGCTCTCCTCCCCCCAAAAGCTAATTTTTTTACCTAAGTCTGTGGTTTGATTCATATTTATCCAGCCCAGAAGTCCCCTGGACATCAACGTTTTTAGACGGCTTTCCATGATTACTGTGTTGACCTTCCTTTGGGACAGGTGCAGCTTGCAGTAGATGTGCCTCTCGCCTTTTCCTCTGCTTCGTCATTGGCTGTGTTGTGTATTGCTGGTCCGTCTCCCAAGGGGGTATTGCTCATTCAGGGGGAGAGAGGAGCCAGCAACATTTTGTTTTTTTACATTTGTTATATTGAAGATATTTTGAAAACATTTGTATATTATATGACATTAATGTTTTATGTATCTTTGATTTTATCTAGTTACATATTTTCTGGGAACATGGTAATGTTTTCATTCTTTCTGAATGTGTGTGTTTCAGGATGTTTGAGACGTTAAGAGGTTTGTGTTGCAGACAGGGATGTTATGCTAGGATTTGGCTGCCTAGCATAGGAGTACATTCCTACACTTCAACACAAATTTTAATGGCGCATTTGATTGCGTTTTTCCCACCTGCTTGCAGGACCAGTCATGATTGCTGTCTTGTCTCTTTTCCATCATTTTGGTGGGGAGGGGCAGGGGTCATACAGCTCACTCCCTTTCTTCCCTTTATCCTTACAGATAAATATAATTCTTTTTTACTCTTACAGGATAGAATCATCTTTCCTGTGAGAGAGAGCATGTTCTTTAATTCAGGCTCTTCAGTTGTCAGCCCTGCTTCTTGGCTGGAAGTCTGGCGGGCAGCTGCGTTCTGCTCAGAACTCAGGAGCCCCTCTGCTTCACCTGCCCCTGACAGAGATGCCACTTCACTATTTTTTTGGTATGCTCGTTGGTGCTGTGAAGAGTGAGTTTGAAACCCATCAGTACTGTTGGCAGTGTGCTCCTTTCTGTCATCAGAGCTCCTTCTTGCTCACCGACAATACTACGTCATCACACGGGGATAACCACCTTATGGATAGCTTTTCTGATGTGTGGATATCGTCTCCCTATGATGTTCTCTTGGCACCCTATGTCATATGAAATAAAATTGTCATACAGTTTTGTATTAATGTTTTTCAGCACTCCACAATGTTTTTTCTCCCTCTGTAAGAGTAATCTGCTGTGTGATATCACGAATGGGCCTATGATGTAAGGGCTTTTTTTGTCTGCATAGTTTGATGGCACTGCGTTAAATTGAGGGGGAGATCTTTCTTCCACTTCCTTCAGCAATGGATTTTCTTGGTAAATTCTTCACTACTCTTCGTGTGTACATGTCCAGGGGAGACCCTCCAGTTGCTGTAGACGAAAGAAGATCTTTTCTCATCTTCGCTGTCACAGAGATCTTTGACTTGGGCTAACAGTCGAAATGCCGTGACGTCACTCTCAGTACTTCTCTACCTATGACATCCACTTCAGTGACGTCTCTCCCACCAGTCGTTGCTGTGACGTCACTCCCAGCCTCGTCCATGACGTCATCGCAGTCGGTTGCCAACCCATCAGAGATGTTCTTTCAAGAGTTGGTTGATTGGCTGAACTCTGTGCTTAGTACAAGGTGTCTTTTCCTCCTCTTCCCCCACTCCCCCTCCCGTTGGAGAATTCAGCACTTCTGTTCTCGCTTGGATCATTCTATATATCACAACTGTGTATGTGATTGAGGTCCTACTTTCTTCATGTTTCCTCCAGAGCAAAGGGTCGGGAGACTTCTTGACAAGGATGGTCTTCTCCATGTTGTTCCCTTGTAGATCGTTCTACATCACACGACTGTTTACGTAAGTCATCACTCGTCCCATGTACGTGGTTCATTGCATGACCATGTACTTGACCCAACGCATGTCTATGTACGAGATTCACTGCATGACCATGTACTTGACCCATCGTATGTCCATGTACGTGATTCATCCCATATCCTTATACAGGCAGTCCCCGGGTTACGATGGGGGTTCCGTTCTTGAGACGCGTCGTAACCCGAAAATCGTCGTAAGCCGGAACGACGTTTAGAAATATGTCTTAAACTAATAAAAAGTTATAAAAACCTTACTTGTAATCCTTTGGTTACACTACATGTTGTTTCATGTAGTTTTATGTACAACCTGGAGTTATTTTCATAAAAAAATGCTGGTTCTTGAAGGTAAAAACTATTGTAATCCTCTGGTGACACTACATTCTTGAAGTTTTAAGTACAACCTGGAGTGATTTTGCCAAATCTTGAGGGCTACAAGAACAGTTGATTACTATTTACGTATCATATAGACTAATTAAAGTAAACGTATCTTTAAATAGGCTTATATATTAGTATCAACAAAACATTTCCTGGCATGAGTCAGAGGCTGTTTAATGAAACGAACACTTCTCTGTCCTATCTGTTCAGAAAATAAACGTTACGTCAATCCCCGAGACCATTGTTGCCAAGACGTTTCTCTCTCTTCTCTCTCATCTCTCTCTCTCGTCTCTCGGCTCTCTTCTCTTCCTTCTCTCTCTCTCTCTCCTCTCTCTCTCTCGTCTCTCTCTCTCTCTCTCTCTCTCTCTCTCTCTCTGATCAAATTACACTGGAACCTTGACATACGATTGCCCTAATATACGAATATTTTGAGATACAACAGAAAATTTGCGAAAATATATGCTTTGATATACAACGAAATATTTGAGATACGATTTTACGATGTGATAGTTGTATAGGCGACCGATAAATGGCGTTCAGTCTGTTTGTTGGTGCTGCATCGTTAACATGTCGTTGTTTAGTTCGTTGTATTTGTGCCTATTTTTCGTGTTATTTTGTCTATTTTATTATTAACCATGGGTCCCAAAGTTTTTTTTAAAAGACAAAGCAGGTGATAAGAAACAGCCCAAGAAAATTATTTCGATGGAAGCAAAACATGAAATTATAGCAAAGCATGAACATGGCGTTCGTATCGTCGATTTGGCAAACGAGTATGGTCGAAATCCTTCTACAATATCCACAATCATCAAGCAGAAGGAAGCTATAAAAACCTTCCAAAGGCATCACCATTATTTCTAAACTACGAACTGATTAAAAAAATATAAATAAAAATTAGTTTAGCAATGTTATTTCATTTGTGTTTATTACGTAGTTTATTCTAGTGTACATACGTAAATAAAAAGAGAGCAAATCGTTCCCTGAAACCCTTCCCTACCTCCTCCCCCTGCTGGCCTCACGTCATCTTTCGTTGTGATAAGTAAAATTCCTTTCTTTTTTTTATTGTGTATGTTATTACTCATTTATTTGTGTATAAATTGTGTATATTATATGTAATTTAGCTGTATTTAGGTGTGGTTTCATAGCGCTAGAACGGATTAATACATATTACATTATTTTAAATGGGAAAAAATGCTTTGAGATACAACTGTTTTGATATACGACGATGGTAACGGAACAAATTAAATTCGTATGTCAAGGTTCCAGTGTACTGGATAATGTCTCTCTTTGGATACTTCGATTTTGCCAAATCTTGAGGGCTACAAGAACAGTTGATTACTATTTACGTATCATATAGACCTATTAAAGTAAACGTATCTTTAAATAGGCTTATATTATTAGTATCAACAAAACATTTACTGGCATGAGTCAGAGGCCGTTTAACGAAACGAACACTTCTCTGTCCTTAACTCGGAGCGTCGGAAGACGCCTCTCTCTCTCTGATCAAATTACTGGATAATGTCTCTCTTTGGATACTTGGAATTTGCGTTGTAATCTAACCAGAAACTTCGTTTTGTTATTATTATGGAAACAAGCAATGATTTTTTCATTATTTGCACTTTTGGACTGTTATATGTAAACTTTGCGCACCGCAAGCTAGTATGTATTCATTCGCTCGGAAACTAGTTCCGCATATGAGGCGTCACTAAAAAACAGAAAAATACGACATAAAAAGTGTCGAAAATCATCATAACCTCAAAATTTTTGTTGTAATCTAACCAGAAACTTATTCTTATTAATATACTGTGCTAAACTATAAAGGATTTTTATCATAGTATGCGTTTTTTAAAAGCGTCGTTAACTCGGAGCGTCGGAAGCGTCAGCGTCGTAACCTCGGAACAAGAGTTGTAGCCCAGGACGGATTTTACCTTTGAATATTTAAGAAAAAGCGTCGTAACCTCGGAACGTCGTAAGCCGGAACCGTCGTAACCCGGGGGACCGCCTTATACAGGCAGTCCCCGGGTTACGACGGGTTCGGGTTACGACATTCCGAGGTTGATTGATTGATTGATTGATTGTGTATTATATCTGGCATCACAACATCTGGGTAATTGACACCGAAATAAATTAAATATAAAAAAATTAAATTTTTGATAAACTTCATATAAAAAGATCTATAAATATATTATATAAAAATTTTGTTCATATATAAGTTCTTACATAGACAATCTGTAATAATTTTAAATTTGTTAAGGAGGCCACCTCCCCTCATAAAAATATATACTGCTCTATATTACAATCCTTTCCAAGAATTTGGTAGCTAGGATAAAATTACCTACTCTGTCACGACCCCAAGACAGTAACCTATGTCTCAAATTCAAGAATCTGGGACATTCAACCAGCAAATGTCTCACAGTCAAGGGCACAGTACAGTTCTCGCAAAACGGAGGATTTTCACGAGACATCAAGAACCCATGGGTGAGTCTTGTATGTCCAATCCTCAATCAGCACAACATCGTTTCTTGTCTCCTTGGCATATACGGATATGACCAAGGAGACACTGATGACGTGATTACTACCGCATTTTTTGATTATTTAAAATATCCTCCCACTGGGACTGCCAACATTTTTTAACTCTCTGACCTACTAGAGGATACAGATCCCCGATATGGTAGTAGGCATCTTGTGGGTTCTGAGGAGCTGACTGCAGACTTTGCAAGTTGGTCAGCTTTCTCATTCCCAGCCACCCCAACATGGGAAGGCACCCAACAGAACTTTATTTCTTTCCCTCTTCTTTTTAGTAAAAGCAACCATTCCAATATATCTAAAATCAGAGGGTTTAAAGGGTTAAAAATTTCCAGTGACTGAAGAACACTTCTTGAGTCACAATATATAATAAAATTATTTTCATTCCGAATTAAAACTTCCTTTAAAGCTTTTAAAATTCCATATAATTCTGCTGTAAAAATCGATGCAACAGATGATAACCTGCCACTTCTCTCTACATCAGGGAAGGCTACACCAAAGCCGACGCCAGCATCTGACTTTGAGCCATCCGTGAAAACTGCAATGGAGTCATCATGTTGCACGGAATGTTCTAAAAATATTGACCGCATGGCCTCACTGGACAATTCTGTCTTGGTAAAGTTAAAATATCTACAAAATTTTACCTCTGGAAAGTTCCAGGGGGGACTAACTGAATATTTTGCTGGTAAAATCTCGATTCTTGGCATATTTAATTCACGGACAATAAAATTTACTCTAAAAGCAAATGGATGAGGTTTGCTTGGGGTGATTTTCATAAAACTGCCAATGCCTTTCATTTTTCATACAAATGCTGGTTAAAGACCTAGGTAGCCTCTGGAATCTATACCAGCTCTGAACCAGCAGACGCTTGTAATGAAGATCCAGTGGCACCTCATCAGCATCTACAAGCATGCTCTCGGTGGGAGATGATTTAAATGCTCCTGTACATAATCGTATTCCTCCATGATGAATTGAGTTGAGCATTTTAAGGCTATTTGGCTTCGCAGAAGTGTACACCTCACACCCATAACTTAATTTTGAAAAGACCAAGGCTTTATATAATCTCAACATCTGAGTTCGGTCTGCACCCCACGAAGTGTGAGACACGACTTTCAGCAAATTCATTGCTTTCAAGCATTTTGCCTTAACATATTTCAGATGTGGAATCCAAGTCAGCTTACTATCAAAAATCAAACCAAGAAACCTTGTTTCACCAACACAAGGAATTCTCTGCCTATGAATGAATAGATCTGGATCAGGGTGGATTCCCCTTATACGACAAAAGTGCATAGTTATCGTTTTACTGGCAGAAAATCTAAAACCATTAACCTCAGCCCATTTTACTATATTATCAATGCAGAGCTGAAGGCGGCGTTCAGCCACTGCCATCCTTGATGCTGCAAAGGAAATTGACAGGTCATCTACAAATAGGGTATAGGTTATATCTGGGGGAATTATTTTAGAAACCCCATTGATTACCAAGGCGAACAAGGTATTCCGAGGTTAAGGTGCTTCTCAATTATATTCATCAAACATTATTTCCAGAGTTACGACGCATGTTCAAGGGTTACGACGCCTACAACGCTCATCTAGCAGATGAAATATGACAGCAAAAATGCAAAATAATCAATATTTGAATTTTTTTTTTGATGAAAAATGCAATAAGAATGCAATTTGCATAGTTTTCAATGCACCCAAAGCATTAAAAGTAAGGTTTTCTTAGGATTTTTTACGATGTTCCGGCTTACGACGATTTTCGGCTTACGACAATTTTAAGCTTATGACGCGTCTCAAGAATGGAACCCCCGTCGTAACCCGGGGACTGCCTGTATATGATTCATCCCACATTCATGTATGTGGTTCATCGCAGTATTCAAAAGCATAGTTCTTCTGGTACAACCTACCCAATGGTAATTCGGAACGTCCTGCAAATGCCAGTCAATGGATTCATTTAACCAAGCTATCGGGCATTCATTGGGATTCAGACCTACTCTCTGGTTAGGTATTTGAGGCTAGACCAAGAAGGCTTCAAGGCAAAGGGAGGTAAGGAACTGCTGGCCTTTCTGATTTAACCTAGCCTAAGTGATTGAGTTCTTAGTCTGACCTAGCCTAGCTAGTCGAACATGCCTTAACCATCTTAGCCTGGCCTAAGTCGTTGAGTTCTTAGCCCAGCAAGTGGTTGAGTTCTAAGCCTAGCCTAACTAGTTTAAAGTTACCTTAACCTAGCCTAAGTGGTTGAATTCTTAGCCTAGCCTAACTGGTTCAAACCTACCTTAACCTAACCTAAGTGGTCGAGTTCTTAGCCTAGCCTAACTAGTTCAAAGCTAACTTAACCACCTTAACCTAGCTTAAGTGGTTGAGTTCTTAGCCTAGCAAGTTGTTGAGTTCTAGCCTGGCCTATCCTACCTAGTTGAACCTGTTTTATTATCTATCTTAGCGTGCCCTAAGTCGTTGAGTTCTTAGCCTACCCAAGCTAGTTCGAATCTGCCTTAACCATCTCCTAGCATAAGGAAGTTTGTTTTTAACCTTACAAAGGGCTGGGTTCTTGGCCTAGCATAGCACAGTCTGGTTAGTTCAAATCTTCCTTTCCATCTTAGCTTAGCCTAAGTGGTAGAATTCTTATGTAGCAAGACTAAGTGGATAAGTTCTTAGGCTAGCCTAGCATAGGCTACAATGGGTGAGCTAGTTTGAACCTTCCCTTACTGACTTATCCTAGCTTAGGTGGTTGGGTCCTAGGCCTAACCTAGATTGGGAAAACATATCTCTCCATCTTATCCTAGCCTAAGTGTTGGAATTCTTAGCCCAGCCCAGCTGGTTTGAGCTTATGTATTTTTTGGGTATACTCTTCAAATTCCCACATGTTCTGCCTCTTGATTCTCCAAGAAGATTCTTCCATTCTTAAAAAGTTTGGGATTGGGTTAAGTTCGATTCCTAGCTTAACCTACCTTTTCATCCAAGTAACCAGATCAGTAATGTAACTCATAGAAGATGGGATAAAGAGATGGAGGCAAAGAGGTTAGTCTACCATGCGATAATTATCGTTCATATGACTGAATGGTTCTTAACAGTTGTATGTAATTCAAAATTGTGTAATTTCACCAAAATGATCATTTATTCATTTTCATTGAAAAAATAACATTACATTATCCCAATGTTATTTACTGTAATTACAATACCATTAAAATTTCTGAAAGTTTACCAAAAGATGCGTGTTTCTGTGAATGCAACCACTGCTCAGTTTTTATATTTTCTCCGCTGGGCTTGCATACATAAAAGCTGATTTATTTGATACGGAATCATATCTCAAATATGCCATTAATATATATTAGGTAATACAAAAGTCAACTCTTCAAGGCAGTTAAAAAAAAGACTGGTGCATCACAAGGTTCCAAGCCCGGTTGGTGACCAGCATCCACCTCATACATGCACGTCAGTAGTCATCGCACCAAGGCTTAGGCTAGACTACCTATACACATCACTTAGAATTCAAAGTTGATTTTTAGACTGGTAGTATATGACAAACCCCAATTTTTAGGGATGAATTTTAAGATTTAAATGTCATTACATGCAGAAATATACAGTACTTAGCACAAAGTGCTTTGTATTCTTCATCTTATATCTGAAATTTGTCTTCATGTATCTTTTGCTTTTGTCTGTTTATTGAATCCAAGGTCTCAACTGATATCCAAGGATTTATGTCATGATACACCATATTCAGCAGATTGATGAACACTTGATATTAAACCAGTAAATCTATTACTGTTACAACATTCACTTTCCCCTTGAAGTTCCCCAAAAACCTTTATTATATTAAATCTAACTACTCTGTCAACTTTTCTGTTGGGTACTTTTGACTTCAACTCACAAATGGCAAGAGAAAGTTAGTGATCACTGCTGACACATGCTCTTCTGTAGCTCCTAAAATAGTTTCTGAAACTAATGCACCCAATTTTTTTTCATTCCTTGTCCATAACATCCACCATTCCCTCATTGCTCCTACCGTTTTCCATTCATATAAAAAACAACAATATTCATATTTATTCCTGGTATTTTACCTATAACATTCTGTTATTCTATATATGTATAATCCACCATGCCCAGGAGTTAGATCCATTTCTAAATCCATGAAGAATTCATAGACTAAATACAATAAGGGAGAGTTCCCTGTACCACATAGTTCCTAGCTGGCTGAGGCCAAAGACCCCTGCAGTTGCCTACTTGATTTTAACCAGGATCATCCACCAGGTACGCTGTGTTAAAGCGGAGACAGAGCAATCAGTCCCTAAACCTTATCCATTGTCCCACTGCTAATATTTCCTGGTCCTCATCTAGAAAAGGACCTCATTTTCAATTGTGGACCTAGCTATTACCTAGAGGTGTCACCTACAAGGCAGCAAATGCTCTTGCCCAGAGCTGGACACCCTAATCAAGGTACTGCCAGCTGAGCAAGGAGGAGTAATTAAAGGCCTGACTAATTTGGTTGTGTAAGATTCACAGCTATAAAGAGGAAATCACCAGATTTAGGCTGCTGGCCCCATGGCCCCCATTCATACCTGGGGGTCAGGGAGCCGGAAAGGCACAGAGAGGACAACTAACAGTACGTAATTCTATTTACCTTCTCTTATCATTATTGCCTCAATTTCTGTACAGTGAATTATCTCAAGATTTTTAAAAATAAGTAAATAAATAAATAAATACTGTATACCAAATGAATAGTCAACATTAACCTAACAATATACTACAATTCAACTACCCAAAAATTTTGTTATGTCCATTTAAATATTGGCCGACATAAAATTCAAACTCAGAGAGTACTTAACAACTGTCGTGAATAAAAACTACTACACTAACTCCAATCTTTGTGCAGCATTTCAAGTTCTGGTGTGAGATACAAGTGTTAACAACTATGTATCAAGAAAAATGAAGACAGCATTGAGTCTAAAATGTGATGTGTATGTGTGTGTGCATACCTTGGTGAATGGTGCGGTGAGGAGGGGGGGACTCGGAGCGCTCACTTGGCGAAGGTGGGGTTGGGGGACGTTCTAAGTATCCAGGATCCACGTAGTTACCTGCTGCAGCATCCCGAAAATGTCCGCTGTATCCAGCTTCATTTTGTGGTGGGTAGCCAACTTGTCCATATGGGTATTCTTGACGAGACGGAGGACCACGGGAATATGGATCATATTCATAACCTGCATTCGACGTAGGAGGATATCCTTCATACTGGCTTCGAGAGCCTGTGAGGAATATAACCAACCTTGAATGTAACATTTTCATAGCAGGCCTTTACATCCAAGTTAAAGATAAACAATGACATTTTCCACAGTTTCTCTTCCTTATACTACAGATGTGCACATGAATTTCCAATCCATCTAAATTTAAATCTAAGGAATAAAATTAGTGCCTCTCTTGAAATGGAGTTTGGAACAAACCAGATTTAAACCTCATTGGAATACTGAAATATAACTCTGACATCTCTCTCTAAAGTCTGATAAGGCATTATTACTGTATGTATTGGTACAGTGTTCCCCCTCTGTATTTGCGGGGGATGCATACTGGATCCCCCCGGGCAATAGCTAGAATCCATGAATAGTTGAAACCTGTATAAAAATGCTTAAAACTGCCTATTTTGTTAGTTAAAACTAAAGAAAAACCCACTAAAAATTTTTAGACCTGGTTTTTTTCAATAGTTTTATCACAAAAAGTGAATTATGATTGAGAAAAAAAAATTGTATATTTCTCATAGAAAATACAGCGAATAAGTGAACTTTCTGCGAATACTTTTTTTTTTTTTTTTTTTTTTACTGTAGTACCTCCTCTTCATACAGAGCCCAGTTAAGAAACTACCATAAAAAAAGTTGTATTTGAAGTGTAGCATTAACTCACCAGCTTCGCTGGCCGGGGAGTGAGGTCGGTAAGGGTCCATGGCATATCCGGGTTGTGAAGGAGGGGATTGAACGTATGAGCCGTATTCTCCTCCTGGGTATTCTATTACCTCACCGTTAGGCCCTATGTGACGGACCTCTCGGATAACTTTTGTGGTGGTAGTAATCTGAAATGTGTAACAGAATTTGCAAAATTAGGCTAAGAAGCAGTAATCTGGCCAAAAGACAATCTGAAGAATCTTATTAACACAAAATGCAAATTTGCAAATCACCCTTCAACTAGGAAGCTATTTGCCTTCAAAAACCCCAGGTTCATGACATCAAATAATTCACAGTCAAACAATCGAGTAATTCCCAAAGTATGTATTGATTCATGTTCCATGGCAAACCCATATGTCTACCATGAACTGTATTTATATATAGTACTAACATGGCAAAGTAATATTTAGCTTGGTGTGTTTGACAATATTTACGGCAGTTTTTGGTAGAGCTATTATAGCTACACAATTTCTGGAATGATTTAGGGCATATTAACACTGACTGTATGCAGTGGAACCTCGGTTTTCGTACATAATCCATTCCAGAACCTCCCACGAAATCCGAAACGTACGAAAACCAAAACAATAATTCCAATAAGGAATTATGTAAACACAATTAATGCTTTCCAGACCCCCCAAAAATATTAACAAAAATACATTTATAGGGAATAATCACAGTTTTACATGCAGAAAATAATGAGAAATAAATGTAAATGACTAATGAAATAAATAAATGAAAATTTAACAGCACAATTACCACTTGTTAGTGAATGGAAGACGGAGAGCAGGGGAGAGAGAGGTGGAGAGGTTATTGTTTGGAAGGAGAACCTCCCTCCAGAAGGACTTCAGGTATCAAGGACCTATCTGGGGTTACTTCTATTCATTTTTACTGGGCACTAGTATCTGAGGTTACTGATTATATATTGTATAATTGTTATGGGTATAGATAAGTGTGATTATATATTGTATAATTGTTATGGGTATTTTATGCATTGTTGAAATATGGTGGGTGTCCTATATATAGACAACATGTGGTAGATTCTAGAAGGTGTCTGTTGATGTATTTAAGTTGTGTTGTGACGTCATAGGCTGTGACGTCATAGACAAGATGGCGGCGGCGTCGGCAGGATGTAAACAATAACACGGGGCAGTAGAAAGCACGTGGTGGTGGTGTGTGGTTGGTAGGGGAGAGCTCTCTGTCTGGTAGGAGTTGTTTTTTGGGTCGTAAGTCTTGTGGTGCTGGTGTTTTAAGGTGATTTCTGGAGTGTACTGGAGTTGGAGAAAGCGTACAGGTGGGTAGATTATTCATTTTTATAGAGAAAGAAAGGAGTTAGGCTAGGCCAAAATTCAAACTGGTAGCAGAGCGTGGTTGATCAAAGATGCCTGGATCCGACAGTGAACAAAGGGAGACTACTAGATGGAGAAGGGAATGTCCTAGGTTTAGCGGGATACAAGAAGAATACAAAGAATGGAAAGGTCAAGCCGAAGATTGGCTATTGTTGTATGGAGAAGATACAAAATACCCGGCGATAGAAATGAGAATGAGCTTAAAAGGGAAAGCCCGAGAGCTAGTGGAAGCATTAGATAAAGATAAACTTACTGGTACAGAGGGTCCAAAGTTAATCCTAGAGAAACTAGATAAAGCCTATCTAAAAGACTCGGTAATGGAGAATTACGGTAGAATAAAAAGATACCTTCTAATAAGAAGAAGAATCTAGTGAAAATATGGCGGACTATTTAATTAGATACGAGAAGGCAGCATCTGAGTGTGAAAGAGCAATGGGGAAAGGCGCGCTTGAAGGCGAAGTCAAGGGGTATCATGTAATAGAGCAAGCAAATCTCACGGAAAAATCAAAACAAATGGTATTATCGGCTTGTGGGCAAGAAAAGCTAGAGTACGGAACAGTGTTGCAACAATGAAAAGACTATTTGAGGGATTAGGGACTAAAGAGGAACGGGAATGGTGGGGTTCGTCAGAAGGCAATGCCAGTTCTGGGAGAGGGAGGGAAAACCAAAGATATCGGGGAAGATGGAACCGAGGAAGGGGTGGTAGAAATCCTATAAACAAAGAAGGGAAGGTAACAGTATGTGCAATATGCAGCTCAGAATGGCATTGGGCTAGGGATTGTCCTCAGAATTTTCATAATAGGAAGAAAACTGAAACAAGACTAGAAGAAAATAAGGTAAAACAGAAAATGGGACAGAAGAAGAAGAGGTTTATGTAGGAGAAGTTAATAAAATAGTGGAAGCATCATGGGAGGTGGTTGATGCAATTTTGGACACAGGGTGTAAATCAACAGTTTGCGGGGAATTGTGACTAGCACGTATTGTCATGGATTTGAGTCAGGAAGAGTTGAGGAGAATGAGGGACACTAGGACAGAGTCTAATAAAGTGTTTAATTTTGGTGAGACATCTTATAAGTCCAGAGGAATAATAGAAATACCTGTGATACTAAAAAACAGAAAGTTTTATTTGAAGACGGAAATTCTGCAAGGTGATATACCCTGGCTGATAGGTAAGCAAACCATGAGTAAAATGGGTATGACCTAAATTGAAAGAAAATTGTGTCATAGTAGAAGTATTAGGGGGAATGAAAGTAGAGTTAAGAGAAGACGAACAGGGTCATTTAAGAGTGCCTATAAGGAGGAGGAAGGTAGAAGAATTATTACTGGAGGGTTGGAAGGGAAAGAATCCGAGGGAAATTAAGAACACAATGAAGAAATTACATTTACAGTTTGGTCATGGAAGTGGAGATAAAATATGGAAGCTAACAGAGGAAGCACAATGGAGTAATGGGTTAATCGAAAAAGAAAAAGAGGAAATAAGAAAGTTACTAACGGAACTGATTAAAATTGTGAGGTTTGTAAAAAATACAAAAGAAACCCCGCCAACCGGTAGTAGGCTTTTCTTGGAGTAAAACGTTCAATGAAGTCGTAGCGATGGATGTGGGAGAGATAGAAGAGAGAAAGTTCTTGGTAATAGTGGATATGGCAACGAGATATTGTCAGGCCTGTTGGATAAAAGATAAGAAACCAGAAACTATAATAAAGATACTTTTTGAGTGCTGGTTTGCTATATTTGGAGCACCCTCCAAAATATTGTCAGATAATGGGGGAGAATTTCAAAATGAAAAAGTAAGGAGGATGGCAGAAAAATGGAATATTAAAGTATTAGCCACAGCATCAGAATCTCCGTGGAGCAACGGATTATGTGAAAAGACCGTAGGCATGATCAAGGGAAGTGTAAGGAAGATGATGGAGGAAGAGGAAGTAGATTGGTCCCTAGCTTTGAAATGGGTAGTGAGTGCTAGGAACTGTTTAATGAATAATGGAGGTTTCTCTCCCAACCAATTAGTATTTGGAAAAAACCCTTCACTGCCTAACCTAATAGGAGAAGAAAGTTCTAGTCCTGCAAGCAGAGAAAAAGGGATGGAAGAGGGTATGGTAAGGGACACACTGAATGCAATGCACAAGGCCAGAGAAGCATTTATAAAAAATGAGTCCTGTAATAAAATAAGAATAGCGCTAAACAAAAACATCAGAGAACATAAATTTGAAGAAGCAGTGGTAGGAGATGAGGTATTCTATAAGAGGGAAAATGAAAATGAATGGAGAGGACCTGCTCAGGTAGTGGGAGTATCGGGGAAAACAATAATAGTCAAACATGGGGATTCTTTAAGAGAAGTAGCTAGGATACATGTGACAAGGATTCAACGACGATCACCAGATACAGAAGAGATATCGGCTAGAATAGATAAATCCCATGGGTGAAAGGTAGGTCAGATGGCCCAAATGAAGGAAAGTAGATTGGCTGGAAGGAGAGAGATAATGGGTGAGAGAAGGAATGCAGACACAGAAGAGACTATAGAAAGAGAGGTGATAGAGGAAACAGTGGAAGATAACGGGCAAAGTGGGTCAATAGAAAGCGAGTTAATGGAAGAGATACCAAAATTCAAAAAGGGAAATAGAGTTAGGGCTATAAACAATGATACAGGACAAGTAGAAGAATGGACTATTTTAGGTCTTGCAGGAAAAAGATCAAGCCAAGCATGGGCTGATTCGTACAATATACGAGACTCACAGTCAGGTGACAAAGGGTGGGTTAACTTGAGGGATTATAGTCAGGTAGAAAAAATTGAAGATGAAGAGGAGGTGTTGCTGGGATTTGAAAATAGAAGCATAATGGAAGCTAAAGAAAAAGAACTTCTAAGTTGGAGAGATAACCAGGTATATGAGGAGGTAAATGATGTTGGACAAAAAGCTATATCTACAAGATGGATAGTAACTGAAAAGATAAAAGGGGGGGAAAGGATATGTAAAGCAAGATTGGTAGCTAGAGGGTTTGAAGAAGAAATGGCTGAGTGGGAAAAGGATGCTCCCACATGCAATGCTGAAATTTTAAAATTCTGTCTAACCATAATAAAGGTGAAAAATTGGAATTGTTATACATTGGATGTCAAAAACTGCATATTTACAAGGTGACGAGATACAAAGAGAAGTGTACTTGAAGCCACCAAGGGAAGATGGTTGGAGGGGATTATGGAAGTTGAAGAAAACAGTCTATGGGCTCAAGGATGCAGCAAAAGCATGGTATTGTAAAGTGGTGAAAGTAGTGAAGGAGCTTCAAGGTGAGAGAAGTAGACTAGAACCTAATATATTCTTTTGGAAAAAGAACAATAAATTGGAAGGCATTTTGTGTACACACGTAGATGATTTTTGCTACGGAGGAACTGAAGGATTCTTAAAGGAAACGATTGGGAGATTGAAAAGGGAAATTGCAAGTAGGAGAACAAGAGAGTAAAAGGTTCAAGTATATAGGAGTAGTAATAGAGCAGAAGGAGAATAGATTTTCCCTTAATCAGTGGCAGTATATAAATTCCATAAGAGAACCAGAGGCTAGAAGATATACGGGTAATAGAGTGCTAGAACAAAAAGAGTTAACAGAGTACAGATCAGTGGTAGGACAGCTGAATTGGGTATCACTACACACGATGCCAGAAATATCATATGATATTAGCGAATTAAGTAAAGCATTTAAAGAAGGAACAACTCAGGATATGAAGAAACTTATTAAAATTGTGAGAAAAACTAAGAGCATGATGGGCGAAGTTACAATAAGTGAGATGGAAGAAGAAAGGGTTTATTGGGAAGCCTATGCAGACGCTTCATTTGGAAACATAGAAGATGGCCATACTCAACTGGGTTATATTATTTCTTTGACAGATGGGAAGAGGAGAAGTCCCATATGGTGGAAGTCTAGGAAATCCAGGAGAGTGGCAAAATCCACCATTGAGGTGAATGCCCTGAGTGTTTGGGGAAGCTGTAGAAGGATTGATATATTTCAAGCATTTGTGGGAAGAGGTAGTAGGAGGGAGAAATTTAGAAGCCTTGGTTAACACTGATAGTAAAACACTAATGACCGCCATCAAATCGAGCACTGGTGTAAGTAGCAAGAGATTAAAAATAGATATTGCTGCAATAAGGGAAACCATTGAATCCGGGGAAATAAAGGAGGTGAGATGGATAAAAGGAAAGGAGCAAGTGGCTGATGTATTAACTAAAGCAGGAGTTTCAGGGGAATGTATTAGAAATTATGTAGAGGGTAAAGAGTTGGAGGACGAAGGAAATTAAGAGGGGAATACTAGGTTAGGAAACAGTCGGAGGGGAGGGAGAAAGAGATAAGTGTGATTATATATTGTATAATTGTTATGGGTATAGATAAGTGTGATTATATATTGTATAATTGTTATGGGTATTTTATGCATTGTTGAAATATGGTGGGTGTCCTATATATAGACAACATGTGGTAGATTCTAGAAGGTGTCTGTTGATGTATTTAAGTTGTGTTGTGACGTCATAGGCTGTGACGTCATAGACAAGATGGCGGCGGCGTCGGCAGGATGTAAACAATAACACGGGGCAGTAGAAAGCACGTGGTGGTGGTGTGTGGTTGGTAGGGGAGAGCTCTCTGTCTGGTAGGAGTTGTTTTTTGGGTCGTAAGTCTTGTGGTGCTGGTGTTTTAAGGTGATTTCTGGAGTGTACTGGAGTTGGAGAAAGCGTACAGGTGGGTAGATTATTCATTTTTATAGAGAAAGAAAGGAGTTAGGCTAGGCCAAAATTCAAAGTTACTTCCCCTCTTCGTTTTTTTACCGGCACTAGTATCTGAGGTTACTTCCTCTCTTCGTTTTTTTACTGGTACTAGAACCAGCTTCAGAGTTATTGGACCCCTCTCACACAACAAAACTGTCCAGAGACCAGTCTTTCTAACATTTCTTTAAAATTTGCCTAAAGTTAAACATGGCATTGTCATTAAACATGTTGGAGACATGGATTACAACTTCTTTGTTGGGATGAGGATTCTCCACAAAATTTTTTACATCATTCCACTTAGCAAACATGTCCTTAACCCATGAAGTAGGCATATTATGTCTCCCCATCTGTTTTCTGAATTTTTCAAGCCAGCCTCTGCTGCCTTTAAATTCAATAACAGCAGCACTTGTAGGCATTTTCTCATTGAGATTGGCATGCAACTTCCTCCAAAACTTTGCTACGAGTTTTTTCTTGAATTCCATAGTCTTTCTCGCCTTTTTTACAGAAGGGCTAGGACTTGGAACTTTCTTTGGCCCCATGACGGCTTATTTAGCATTGCAATCGACTAAAAAAAGCACAAAAATAACGAACACAAAAGCAGAATGGTTTATGAAAGATGGGATGCTTTGGGCACTTGATATGGGGCTGGTCATGCACTGAGCTCCGGATTGAGCGTTTCCAAGTGTACGAAAATTGAGGAAACATACTATAACCGAGACAAAATTTCATCAAAAAAATTCTACAAAAACCGAAACATACGAAAAGAGAGGCGTACGAAAACCAAGATTTGACTGTACTATATTGATTCATGTTCCATAGTGTCTACCATAAACTGTTTCATATATAACATGACAAAGTAATATTTAGCCTTGTGTGTTTGACAATATTTATGGCAGTTTTTGGAAGAGCTGTTATAGCTACATGTATTTTTTTTAATGATTTATAAAAATTCTATATCACTGATAATCTTCAGTTAAAACGCTCTTTCTTTGGTAACTGAAGCTTAAGTTTATTTATGAGATTTATATAGTAAATCATTCTTCAGTGGGACATTTTTAGCAATTTGTTTAAGCTGTATCATGTAGTACAGAAATTCAGGCAAAAAAGTGCAGAAGACATACGAGAGTAAACCAAATATCACATGGATAACTACAAGGGAAAACATGGCATAAAAAACCTTGAAGGAATATTTTCATTTCTAATTACTCCTCCATAGTATTTTCATTTCTACTTACTATACTCCTCCTCCTCTTTCTATTCTTCTATTCTCTTTTTCACACATGGCATTCAATGAAGTGGAAGTTTGCCATACATACATATGGTTCAGAAAAGCATGTCATTTTTAAGAAAAAATATGCAGTGGCAATAATAATAAAAACAGTTTTTTATAAGGTTAAACATGATAAAATACATGCTACTTTAGAGGACAAATTAAGTATGTAACATTTCATTCAAGACTTTATTAGACATTTCACCTGATTTTTATATAAAAACTCCAAATTTACTAGAACTACTAAGTACAAGGAAAGTTCAAAGGTGAACCATGTATAATCTAACTGATGAATAACTTGCCTGTTGAGTTGTGTGTTGTGTTTGTTTCTGTGAGACCAAGTGTAGGTTATCTTGACCTGATGATGACACAGATAAATGAGAGGAACTGGGACTCTCGTTTTGTGGATGGCCGTTAGTAGTAGTAGTTTGTGGCCCGTAATCTACACTATAGGAGGTGGTAGTTGTTGTCACCTCAGGTTGATTGCTGAAAAGAATGAACCATCATATAAAGAGAGATTACTGAAATGTTTAAGCCATGTTCAAGAGTCTTCAAAATATTTATTTAAATTAAATTCAAATTAATAAACACCGGGACATTGTATAACTTAGGTAAAACAAATACTGAATAACATTATCTAAAGATTCTCTATCCTATTATCCAAATGCAGTATTTCTAGAACAGAATATGTAAAATTCAATCTGCACATAACGCAATTTAATAATAAAAAATAATTGACAAATTTTATTAAGCAGTCTTAAAACATGACTTGGAAAGTAAAGCAATCCCAAAAGTAAATCAATTTTACAATAAAATGTTCTGTTCATAGTTGTTAAAACTGCACATCAATAAGTCTCCCAATGTGTACCATTATGTTGCACAACAAAGATCCAGTTACAGTGCATACAGTCAAATTTTTATAAAATATGAAACTATAACTAAAATATGAAACTCTAAACAACTAACTTTCACATTACATGTGAAACAACATATTTAATGACTGGTCTCATCTACCTTAGTTTTGTTTGCAAAACAAAATGACAGAGAATTACGAATACTCTTCTGGTTTCCCACAACCCTTTTAATATATAATGCAAAATTTGAAGATTTTCTCTATATAATTCTAAGGAATATATAAACAAATTCCTTCAAAATTCAAGGAAAATTATACTACACACAAACTTTTGTTACCCAAAAGACATCCAAGCAAAATATAAAACTCCTTGTTTTCAGTTGGACTTGAAACTAACTGAGCATGTTATTCAATTAGGAAATCATTTATAAGACACACTTTATCTCCAAATGTTTTCTTGTGGTTCTTCATACTCAAGAATTTTTATAAAATATAAAATACTACCTGGGATTGAACATTTCATGACCACACCCAAAGTATTGCAAGTTCTGGTCTTCAAAAAAAATATAATCTTTACATATACAATAAAAACTGAAATACAACAGCTATTGTATGGAATATATTGTACTGCACTAAAGATAATTAAAAATTAAGTGAGTAGAATTGTCTACTTTCAAAATTTGTCTTCACAATTTAGTTTTTACGAAAATAAAAGTGTTCTTACACACATTACATACGCGTATGTACCTGACTCTATAACCTAACCATGAACATTAAAAACCTTTTCCTCTCTACTTATTGAAGATTTTACTAGTGAAATATTTGTTAACTTATGAATGAGATAGTACAGCATGCAGATAATGTGATTCTTCTTATGGCTTTAATGATTTTCTGGCTTTCCTCATTTCTTCTACTTATTTTTCAGCCCTCTTCGGTCTACAAACCGTTCTTGAGAGTTTACAAGAATGAAGATACAATAACAGACTATTATCTTACTACCACTCCAATCCAATAGTTCTTCATTTAACTGAACCTCTATTCCAGTGATGTTTTGGATATTTGGGTTAATTTCACATGTCTTGGAAAGATCACACAATTAGACAGATTGGGCATTTTCAGTAGGGGTGAGTTCAATTTTCTAACAATACTCTTTCTTGTTTCCTCCATGCCTTGATATCATCATTATTATTTAGTTCAACCAACCAGATTAAAAGTCCTTGCCAGGTAATTGAATTAACCTATGAAATGGTTGTCAGAAATAAAGTTATATCTTACCCTAAGTTATTACTGTATATGAAAGCTCCTTAGACAGTCATGGCCTTGCCTTTGAGTTTGTCCCAAAAGAACATACGTACAGTGACTACAGTCATTATAAATACTACTACTACTACTACTACTACTACTACTACTATAAAATAATAATAATAAAAATATTTGTGAAAACATAAAAACTGCAAACTTAACAATGATAAGCTAGCTTACGAGTTTTCAATAAAGTCTAAGAGTATGAAAATACAGCAAATTAATATTGTGTGTGGAAAAATCAATAATTGCATAAACTGCATAAACTAACTAGTATAACATTTCCAATCCTCTAACCTTCAAATTATTTGCAAAAAAATGAAAAATTAGTACTTTTGAAACATTCACTAAAAATATGCAAATTCATGAAGTGCTAGATTAATATAACTTATACTCAGAATATAAATTAATGTACAAGTTTCTAAATGAAAAACCTTAAAAAAAGCTTCTATATAAAATTTCAGACTTACGCATTTGAACTGTTCTTGGCAGCCTTTTCCTTCTCTAGAACTCTGAGCATCAACAGCAGCACAAAAAAAATAAAGGTCAAGTTAGCTAGCAATTAACCTGCTGTGTAAATATTTACCATTCTTTTATGTGAATACCAATATATAAATGTATGTACGTATGTATATATGTGTGTGTATATATATATGGTATATATATACATATATGTATATATAATATATATATATATATATATATATATATATATATATATATATATATATATAATATATATATATATATATATATATATATATATATATATATATATATATATATATATATATATATATATATATATATATATATATATATATATATATATATATATATATATATATATATATATATATATATATATATTTTATATATATATATATATATATATATATATATATATATATATATATATATATATATATATATATATATATATATATATATATATATATATATATATATTATATTATATATATATATATATATATATATATATATATATATATATATATATATGATATATATACAGTATAATAATTTCCAATAATCACATGACTAAAAGGACTGTGAAATTCTGCCATGATGTCTTTCCTTTGCTTTGTACTATTCCACACATCATAAAAGTTTTACTTCCAGAAATTTTAATGGGTAGGGTTATACTTGTTTACTGGCTCCTAGTTAGTAGATCGAAGGCTACGTTGTATTTGCATTAAGGCAATAATGTTAAACAATTTTGTTGTTTAAACTTATGCAATGCAACATCAAGTGAGTGCCGTTGAAGCGCCATTAATGGCAAAAAACCGACTCAAGGTGGAAATCAACTTACAGCATGGGTGTGTTCCAGAGGGAAATCTGTGAATACTCGAGTCTACGAATACGGGGGGTTCACTGTGTGTATGTATATATGTGTGTGTGTGTGTGTGTGTTTCTAACATACATAAGTATGCTGGGTACACTATAGTACAGTGCTACGGCATTGCAAATAAGTGCAACAACATGTCCATCCCCCCCAAGTGCTCATTTGCAACCTTTTAATTGTTAAAATTTGGGTGTTGAGCAGTACTTTATTACTTTTCCCATTAAAGGGAAATCAGCAATAATACAAACAGAAAATTCTACCTACAATAATATATGTGACCTATTTTCATATTTACTTATGTAACCTCCAGAAGAGTAAAAGAAAATATCTAGAAAGCAACTCTTAAATATCTACCCCCTATTCCTTGCAATATTCCATGCAATGTCAAATCAATCATCAATAAGGGGTTAATAACATTTTTGACTGAATTTTAACTGATGACTTCCATTCTTGAAATTAACTGATCATTTTAATAATCTTCCTTGAAGGGATATGGATATGAGCATTCACACACTCCAGAGGAAAACAGTGTACAATACTCATTAACAAAATATCTAGTAATCAGTATGGTACCTCCCAGTGATTAGGAAGTACTAAAAGGCTAAAATGCCCCTCCAAGAACTGAATTACTGTCAAGATCACATGTTCTGAGTACAATGAAAAATTCATTTAATTTCTCCCTTCACGATCATAAAACCAGAAATAGTTCTGAAACGATATTACTGGAGGCACTTCTATTTGATGTATGGTACTAGTGTTAAACATTCTTTTATTGGGAAGTTTCCAAAACTATAGGTCTAGCATCCACTAGTCTTCTGAAATTAAACAACCTCTAAGAGACAAATGCAGGGGGAACAGGTCTCTCAAGAGATATTTATCATGGTGTGCAACACGCATGAAAAATTCACACAAAAACAAATAAAATAACAGATTTTCTTTTAACTGTAATTTCATTAGTACAAACTTTGTCCATTACATAAGTTTGGTTTATTTGGGTTAAATTATCTTTAACTGAGCCTCTTCTTTTGTTAACTCAGTAAGTTCTGCAAAAGAAAAGCACATAAAAATAACAAGGTGTGAACCACTGCAAACTCAATATTGCACTTAATTTATTCTTTAACAAATCTCATACTTGCATCTACAGAATCATAAAAAATGCTATAAAGGCAGAGGTCTCAGATCCGCTAACTCATTGTATCTCTTATACACATATTCTAGAGGAAGCAGGTAAACAAACGACCTTTTTCAATACAGCCTCCTCATCTTTCCATCAAACTTTCCTGAAAACCCTTATTGCTGATATTAGATTATGCCAGCAAAGATCTTGCTCACAGAGCAACACTTAACTCTAGGTTCTTATGTACCCATTTTATCCTCAAACTTCCCACACCCACTTACATGTATGTATTCACATTCTACAACATGCTCATCAAAATGGGTGTTTCCTTTACAAATTTATGAAAATTTCATAACTTTATGTCCATATGTAATGCTTTTATTACACACACACAAAAATTCAATACATCTGACAAGATTTCCCCTATCACCTGGAATCAAAACTGTCAGTAATGAAATGAAACATGTTTAGTACTCACAAAATAAAATAATACTGTTTCCTTATAATAATTATGAGAAAATTCAATGCTCCATTGTATATTTATTATTAAGAAGATTTACACCATGTACAGTACATAACAAACAAGTTGGGAAGTTCAAACTACAACACGATATTAAGAATATTTCACTTGACTAAAAAAATGGAAAAATGGCTAAAATACAGTAAAACCCTTTGAAATTCAATAATAATATAGAAAAACTCTGATTCTTTGTTTGTCTACATAGACTAATACAGTAAGACCCCCATATTCACAGGGATGGGTACAACACCCACCATGAATAGCTAAAATCTGCAAAAACTTAAAACTACTCTTAAAATGCTTAGAACTACCTATGTTGATAGTTTTATTATATATATATATATATACATATATATTATATATATATATATAATACATACATATTTTATATATAATTATATATAACATATATATACATACATACTATACTATATATATATCATACTAATTTGATATACATATATTATATATATATATATTATATAAGCATTACATAATCTATAATATATATATATACATATCTATACATACATACATAGATATATTATATATACAAAATACGTATATATAATACATAACTACATTACATACGTTATTATATAATCTACATAAATATATATATACATACGTATATATATACATACTCATACATACATACATACAACTACATTACATAATTACATACATACATATATATATATATATATAAATATATATATATATTTATATTATATATATATATATATATATAATACTATATATAAATAAAATATATATATATATACTATATATAATATATATAGTATATATATATATATATATTACCATACATATATATATATATATATATATATGTATATCTTATACATACATATATATATAATATGTATAATACATATGATCTACATACATACATACAGATATATAAACTTACATACATATTATTACATTACATACATACTACATATATATATCTACATACATATATAGAACATACATATATTTTATACATGACCTAATACAGAATACATCCTACATACATACAATACATACATACATACATATATATATATATATATATATATATACATATATAATATATATAATATATATATAATATATATATATTATATAATATAATATATATATTATTTTTTATATTATATATATAATAATATATATATCTATATTACCTACAATATAATATATATATATATATATATATATGATATATATATATATATATATATATATTATAATATATATATATATAATATATAGATATATATATAAGAGTATATATATATATATATATAAAAAAAATAAATATATATATATATATATATATATATATATATATATTAATAATATAATATATTATATATAATATATTATAATATATATATATTATTATTATAATATCTATATATATATTAATATAATATTTATTAGATATATATATATATATATATACTTATATATAATATATATATATTATTATCTAGTATATTTATTACCTAAGTATTTTAAAGGTTTTATCACAAAAAAGTGCAATTAGTCAAAATTCAAATAGATGAATTTTCCGCAAATAATGGGTATATAGTCCATAAAAAAAATCCGCGAATAGGCAAGACCACAAATAGTGAGGGTTGACTGTACTGTATACTGCTAAGTAAATTGTTATAATCATGTACTAATCAATACTCACCCCAGTCCCTAGTTAAGCACTACTTAAAGTCAGTTTATCTTACTGAACTTAACCACTTGTATATTTCTTAACCTTTTAAAAAGCAAAGCACTAAGACCTATGCAATACATAACATACCCTCTTAACAAATACTGCCACTATGAACTACATAAAAAATAAACCCATTTAATAACCACAAGCAGTAGCATTCCTCTATACAAAGAAGCTACTATTTATGGGCGCCTCAGTTATGCAAGATTAAACTTTAGCAGTTGTATATTTTGAGTAAAAATTCAATTAAAATACAATAATTCTTAGGTATTTGAGCCAAACATTTACAGAAAACTTGCGATTTGAGCCAAACATTTACAGAAAACTTGCGAATAAAAGATTCACCTCAACATCTAATAAAAGAAACTTTCAAAACCATATACGTAGTGCGAGTCATTTTCAAAAATTATCTGTACTAAATACTTATAGATTTGATAGTCTTGAGGTACATGTCTCATGTGCCAAAATGCTTGCATAATCTTTTCAGAGGAGATGACTGTGTTAATGTAATACCTTCATAACTGTAGTACCTGCTGTCCAAGTAGTATCTGCAATTCAAGGGGCACCTAACACCTTGATGACATTCATAAGCCTCATGAATAAGCCAGAAAAAAAACCAGCTGTGGCACCCCAATAGTAAGACTAAGAAGGGTTACCCTCTGTAACTGCATACCTACTCTAGCCTGGAGCCTGTCTTCAATAAGTCAGCTTCTGTCAAAAACACCTCCAATCAACTAACTATCCTTGTCTGCAAATCAAGGAAATGGCAAGAATTTTTGTGCAATATGTACTGTCAGTGGTGATCAGGTCACTAGCACAGGATCATATCAACAGCATCAACAGCCATATAGGTCTATGGTAATGGGTAAGTTGGGTATATGAAGGAAAATTAGCCAAAATAATATTGGGATTACCTATCCTACCATTTAAACATAAGCCTTATGTATTGAATCCCTTGTTGCATACCTTTACCATGATCCAAGAAAATGTGCATGGAATCTTTGGTACATTTTGAACCAAAGACTTGACTAATAGTCTTACCGAGCTTCACTGATGTCCCTCACTATCAGGAATATTTCTCTAATACACCTGCAGTACAAGGAAGAGAGCAATATACCTGCAGTACAAGAAAGGGAGCAGCTTTCAGATGGAATGGATTCCACTATATTCCTAATAATAAATTTGCCAAAAATTAAGACCACTGGGCTGCCAATTGCAATGTCATCTACCTGCCAAAACATACGGTCTTTAAGGCAAGAAGAGTTTCATGCATCATGCAAACTTTGTCTAAGATACCATACATATTAATCATTACATGTCAACTTATGAAAAGTCTATAAATCCATTAAAGGGAGTATTTATTGACACACAGTTGATTTAGTTTTTACCCTGGAGAGAGCTACTTCTATCCATGAATGTGGCAGGATCCATAAGTTGTCAGAAAGGATACCATCCACTTTAAACAGATATTCTTCCCTTATAGGATACACTATACAGATCAATGATCTTCCAAAATATCTTTTACTATCCTCCTCTTCCCTTCACATCACAAGCCTAAACCTACAAAATCCTTGAAATTTTAGGTTTAGTAGGCAGTCCCTATTATTAGCAGGGGTTCTGTTCTCGGCAGGGTGCTGATAAGCAACGAACCACCATTAACAGAAACTTGGTGATTTATGTGAAACTTGGTGATTTATGGCGCTTACGGCGCCAATAACCAGTAACGGCGCCTCCTTTAGGTATGCCATGGTGCCATAACTGTAGTATTGGCATCTTGTGGCAACTGATAACCTGAACTCGGCACGTTATGGCGCCATAAATAACCTATTTTATGGTGCTGGACCAGCGCCATAAAACCGGATCACCATTAACCAAGTTCGTTGATAACTGGGGACTGCCTGTATGTATTTACTTCTCCAACTTTTGAATGTATCTATAAAAATTCCTCACTAATCCTGCCTGACCCTTAACAATCTAACCACAACTGCTCATATTCACTTCCTTTTTGTTTATAAACTGCCATGTCCCTAAGTGTAACGCATCATTAATTTGTCCTGTTTAATAAAAGAATATTCTTATTTACCAGTATTCTAAAAATAATGTTCCACTTCATCCATCCTGGTGTTACAATGTTTCTTTACCTCTCTCTCAATGCCAACTTCAAAATGCAGTCTTCCTAAAGATATGAATATTATATGTCCTATTTGGTGGATTCTTCACCACAACATAGTCATCCCCTCCATCACCTAATTAAGTACTATAGTAAAATTCAGGTACAGAAAATCTATTTTTATTTTACACCCCTGAGAGTATCATTTGTGATATTGTTACACTGGATACATAGCACTATACTGAGGTCACCTATATCAACAGTAACCAGCATAGCTTGGTGCCATATTGGTACCTTAACTGTCTTCCCACTGCAGGAGCCCCAAGGTCAAATTCCTATTAGGTCAGTAAATTGTTGATGTAGAACAGGTTTGCCCAGTCTGCCTCCTTAGTTTGATTCTTGGTCCCTCATACTACATCCAGTTGTGGGCCTGTCTCAATAGCTTAAAAATATAAAGAATCAAAAGATTCCTCAATAATCATATTCATTACCCTTAAGCATAAGCACCCTATCATGTAAACACTGAAAAAATTAACAAAATTAAGTCATTTCATGGATTACTAATAAGCCCTGTCTACTTTTGGACTATGATTATTAACAAGGAAACTATCAATAAGCCATTTGGATGACATACTATGCAATAGCGAGTGTATTTGCAATGACGGCATGGTCGTACTAGTAAAGAAAAAAAGGTTAATGCAAATATGTTCAGGGCTGAAGAAAGAAGTCAATAGGAATACCATACAAACCTGTTCTTCTCTTTTTTGGCCAATGTAACAACTTTCCAAAAATTCTTACTAACCATTAATTGAAAATTAGAGTCTTATTCAATATAGTTGCTTTACACATAGTTTGAGATACCTACACAACATATATAGATACTATATATCTATGGCAGAAATGTATTAAGCTATGAATGGAGAGAATTAAGGTGAGCACCTAACCTGAATTCGTAAACCGCTTTGTAAAACCTGATGTCCTTGAACACTACAACAATAACAAAGGCTCACAGCATGCATAAAACCATTAATGACTCTCAAACTTTAGTAGTTGTAAAACTAAATAACTGTGAATGCAAATTGAACTTACTAAGTTTATAGTAAACATTCGGTGCACATAAGCTTCTCTTTAATATTCAAACTTACCTGAAATCACTTTGCCCATTACAAATTTGATTTCTTAGGGTTATCAAAGCCAATCAACAATGAACTTTCAACAAACTAGTTTCTATAAAACTATTCATTCCTAACAGCAAGGGCTAGTGGCTTCTTTACAAGCTATGTATAAATATTTAAATCATGGCACCATCACAGCAGTTAGTAAAGGAAATAAAGTTTAGTTATAATAGCTTTTTTTATAAAAAAAAAAAACCTGTGCAAAAAAACACGCAACTGTATTAATTGTGCAAAAAGGGGATACAGAAGGAGCCAGGAGGTTCAAAATAATACCTAAGCTTAATAGAAGGATTTTATTTTTTCTCTGTTAGAGGAAGAGGGGTTAAAATACACCCTTAAAAGGATTTAGGCAATTACAACCAAGTGCAGCAATTGACAGTGAACTGGGAGGGAGGGATGGGTACTGTATTTAAAGCTTAATGTGGATGAGCGAGTGTGTACATAAAATAAGAAAATGTGCCATCACACTCAAGGAGGAGCCAGTGATATCACAGCAGTGCTCAAACAAAGAGATTACCTTAATACTGCATTTAAAGTCCACCGTACGTTGACCGTCAATCTTTCAACTGTTGAAACACAGAAATCCACAATTACTTACAAAAGACTAAACAAAATTTAGTCATCTTCATTTCTTACTGTGATGAAGTTAACAAGAGGAAGTCATAATATCTATGTTCAACTAAAATAATGGCTTATATCAATATACTATAATGCTTACTAAGAGCCAGGCAATCTGAAAATACCAAGTAGGCACTGCAGCCAAAATATTATTAAAAACACACAGCTTTTGAACAAAGCCCTCTGGCAACAGTAAAGCAACAACAATGTAAAGATAATCCAACACACATCTCATATGCAACGCATTCAAATTAAAAAAAATTATTTTACAAAACGTCCATAAATCTCAAATTGAACTTTCCCTGAGAAAAAATTTTTAGTCCATAACTCCAGTCTCAACTTTCAAATATGTCACAGATAAAACCCTATTATATATTTTCAAATTTGTCACATAAAAAAAAACACTATTACATATATTTCCATACTGAACTTGGGCTGTAATTTAGCAACAACTATTAGTGTTTTATAAATACGAGAGAGAGAGAGAGAGAGAGAGAGAGAGAGAGAGAGAGAGAAACCCTATTGTATATTTTCAAATTTGTCACATATAAAAAAAACCTAATTACATATATTTCCATACTGAACTTGGGCTGTAATTTAGCAACAACTATTAGTGTTTTGCAAATACGAGAGAGAGAGAGAGAGAGAGACCAATTGTCAATATAAAGAATATATTTTTTTCTACATAACCTAAAGATAATCCTTTGAACAGTTCATTAACATTAGCAGTGCTTTAAAATGTACCACAAATTCTGAAATTTCTGGGCAACATCCTTAGTATCTGGAATCAACTTACTGGAAAAATGGCAACATTCAGAATTTCCTTAAAGGTAGCAAACTACATTAGCATCTGGGCCAAGTGTGAAAGGCTGGGTTTTTTGATAAACCTAATTGCTGCTGATTTCCAGAAGTTTTATTTTTCAGATTTTGGAAAAAAATTAATGCATGAATAGAGAATCCAGTAGTTTTATCAACTTATCAATAAGCATGGTGATTTACAGTAACTGTGGACCCAGATTAAGGTTATAAATTACATACCATACTTCTAGTTATAAATCATCTCTAACAACACAACCACGCAACTACTGTTCAATAGATGTGTGTAATTTACTGTTGCCACAGGACCTTGCCTATGACCTGAAGTGTTTTAAATTATAAGGCTTCAAACCCAACTTTTTCTTTAACTATGAAGACAAAGGTATGTACAAACATTATAAGAGAAGCTAAATCCTTTACAATAATCTTACAATTTGTATATAAATAACTACACACTCATTCTATATAAGGTACTTATCACCTCCATAATACCATTTTTTTTCTTACTTCTACATTGTGCCAATAATTTCAAAACATCTCAGTTAAAACTGCCTTCATATTTCTCATAAGAAAATAGTGCATTTAAAAGCAAAGGTAACAAAACTTGAACACATTTGTAAAAATAAGTGTCCATTCAACCTGCATTAGTATATGACCTTAATTGTCATAGTACATCTAATCCTTTAGGAATTAAAGGCAGTGATCATGAGATCTAAACTTTATATTAGTGATGCAAGATTGACTTCAAGTGCATAGTAAATCAACCTTTAATAAATTTCCCTTCACCGTATACGTAGTAACTAGCAAGCACTAAACTTATAATAAATAGCAGACAATCTTCTTAAGCACTTATTCACAATGGTTCTGCTTAAGCTTACCTTTTCTACAGTTTTAAAATTTACTCAGCACCATTAACCTACAAACTTAAGACATCCAACCATGCAGTCAGTAATTTTATCTTATTGTAAACACTTCATTGTAACTAGTGTTACATTTACACGATAACTGGACCAGGGCATACAAACTACTATTGTACATCATGCAAATCTCCAAAGAATTAAATCAAAATGAACTTTCTTAGACACTGCTTAAGATACTGTTTATCATAGACTATCCATCAATGAACCCAAGCCTTATGACAGAAATTAACTTACTGCATATCACGTTACTACTAAAATGGACAATCACATTCAAATATACTAAGATTTACCTAGTTTAATATTTGCAACTAGTAATTAAAAAGAACATTCTAATTTAAATACTACATCTATAATAAAAAAAGTCTGACATCAACAGAAAGTACCAAGCAACATTTGTGAACCTTGTCATGAAGTATCAACAGCATGTTTATGCCTAAACATAGGGCTATATAATACTTCAAGGATCAGCACTCATTTTACAATCCAACAACCAAAATAACATCAAAGAAAAAAAATCAATAAAAACTATACTACTATACTTTATTTACAAGTAAAATCCTGCAATGACTCAAAAATTTACTATGTATGTAGGTATATAGTTCACTCCAGATTCCTTTGCAAGTCTACAATTATAATAAAGAACTGATGGAAACCACGTACAAACAGAAGTGTAGGTTAAGCTAATTACAATATCATTACTGCATATATTATGTTATTCAATTAAAACTATTAAAACCACCACATGCAAGTCAAGGTGCAAAAATTAGAATCCATATGTCTCTATTGAACACATACAAAATGTTTCATGGCCAAGATTATCTAAATGTAGTTCCTTAGACATACACTGGTAAAATATTAGAAAGCATGTGTTTTATCTAGTCAAATTGTCATTCATAAAGGAATAGAAATTACAAGCGCATGCAACATAATGTGTCAAGTAACCAGAATTAAGTATGCAATTATAATTTGTACCAGAAACAAAAGTATGCATGCTTAATCCATCTCATGCATATTGTCAAAATGAAGAACATGCATCAGTGGCCCTATAAATGTTTGCTTAAGGGATGTACAATGAGTGGTTATTAACACATTACAAACTACACATTCATAAGGTGCATGTCCACTATTTTCTACCTTTGTGCTGTTACTTCTGTCCTCTTGACTGTCTGTTCCTGCTTCTGCTCCACCTTCCGATTCACAAGCCTGATCCACAAGCACAAAGAGGGTGATGCACAAAAAAGTTTGTTACTCGATTGTCACAAGACAAAATTCTTGATTAGGTTAACATACCAATAAAATACAAAACAAAATTCAGTTAAATTTCTCAGTATTTAACCAGCTGGTCCACTACAACAGAGTTTAATTTCAAAAGTGAGTTACAATGATTAACTATTGTAATAAAAATGAGGTCTTAGTTTACCTATCCAATACTTTGTTCATCAACATAGGGTAAGTGTACAGTAGACAATAAAACAAAATTGACACCATGGTCTAAAGTTTAATTCATTTCCAGCTCTACAATTTACCTTCAGAAGAGCACTTCCATTCACCTTTAAATGTCATCTACATTAAATCTAGTTTTGTTAAAAATATATTACATACAACACACTTCCTAAAACACAGATTCAACATAAATCAACTTCCCATGGCTGCTAATACCAAGATGGAATTACTAACTTGATTATATCTTTAATCCTTGTCACACAAAAAATATCCTTTGAATGAATATAACACAAAACGTAATGCTTATGAACATCATACCTTCAAACTACAACCTTCGGTCCTAAAGTGACTTGCTAAATATACAGCCAGTGAAAGATTTATTTTAAAAATCTTGGTTTATATTTGCATTACACAAATGAAGAAATACAACACTCTCCAGAGAGATTAAATAAAGACAATTTATGGAAATAATGAAGATAACAAAAGCTACTGAAGTGTTCTTCTACTACCATCATAAGGATGGCATACAAGCAGCCACCTTCATAAATAAACAAATAGCAAATCATATATGAACAAGAAGTTAACTACTAAATAAGAAAAATATGGTCTACCTCTTAAGAAAATTCACAAAAACCAAACACTTTAAAAGTGGAATGAAATATATGGTTTATCTTTCAGAAATTTACAAAAACCAAACACTTTTAAAACTGAAGAGCAAACCAATGATAATACAAGTGGGAGCACCTATAAGAAATTGTACTTACAAGGTATCTGTCATGTTGAGAGTTGACGGCAACGGGATTTCTACACGAAACTTGATTCTTAGAGGCAACGGGTCTGCTGCTGTCGTCAAAAAAGCTGCGCCATTAACCTGTAAACAAGAAATTTCATGTAAATAGTAATCGAGAACATCATATTTCCAAATGGCGAATATGAAACGCTGAAAACCCCGCACTATCAAAGAACAGATGGCTACTTTTCCATTTATGTGACTATATCTTTTCTATAAGAAACTGACAATTTTTCAAAATATAAAATGCTGTTGTTTGTGTTTACTACAAAGATCTACTCCAATAAAAAAAAAAAATTCACACGAAAAAAACCACATAAGTAGAAGAACTGGATAGTGCATTAAGGCACAGATAACAAACACATCTGTACGACTGAACTGTAAATATTAGACGCTGCCACCTAAAAACTGCACCATGAATAATGTTTCCGAATCATTTATTCCCAATGTGATATGGTTCGAGTTACACCAGTGTAAAAGTACTGCTAATTGCTACACATTACTTAATTGTATTAACGCAACTACGAAAACACATTCTTTGAAAAAATGTATCATAGACCAACAACAAAAATATTAGGCTAAAAACCAAACACCCATTATTGCTAACACTGTATTCTCCCATGTATTCATCCAAACCGATCGAAAGATAAATGAAAATTCTGAGCACACAAGGAGCTAATTATTCTAACACAAGAATAAAGGATTAAACCCCGAATCACAACCTATATAAAAGCATAAAGAGCACCGGCAACTATACGCAGCGGATAACAGAGCACTGAAATTGATCTCCATCCTAACACAATCATGTTTTCTGGTCATTCGGAAGCTTTGTGGACGTTTATACCCTTGTGTACATTGTACAGAGACACGAGAGGGACTAACGGAAAAGCATAAATTGCTTCCTAATCCTAAAAATGACTGTGTTATTTCCAACACTGGCAGGAAAAAACGAGAGAGAGAGAGAGAGAGAGAGACTGCCAAATTGCGTCTCCATTTAGAAACGATAAAAATAGAAACTTAAAACATGACGTGGTAGACAAAAGTTTATATACTTGACGCGGTAGAAAAAAAAAGGTTGATATATTTGCTGTATGCTAATAACCGAGAGCTAGTATTGCTGGGGTTATGAACGTACAGTCATACTACATCAACTTCCTAAAAAAGACCGCGGTTATTCCCATCGCCGAAATGGGGGAGAGAGAGAGAGAGAGAGAGAGAGAGAGAGAGAGAGAGAGAGAGAGAGAGAGACAAGTGGGGTTATTTCTGCGTCCTTTTGAATGGCAGAAAGCTCGTCATTTAATCATTCACCAACAAAAAAAGTAAGAATCGTATTTCCACACCATTAGGTTTCGGCATAGTAATGCTAACCATGATGACAGACCGTAAAATAATTAAAATAATTATGATGACGCAAATGTGTGATGGCTATCTGTTCGACAGTTATTTTAATAAATTATTGATTGACTGCTTTAATTAATAATGTGTTCTTATAGAAATTATGATTTAGTTAAACGCAGATCAAAGATTCTGATTGCCACGTTGTGTGAATGAACATTTAAGAGTCGTGAATATCCAATGGAGTTACAGAAACTCTACGGGAGTAGCATTTTATCTTTTACCTCCAGCTGTAACGTGTTCCCGATAACCATCTGTCAGAATGGAGTTTAAGTTTTTTTTTTATTATTAACATGCTCTTGCTGAGCCATTTGATTCAATCTATGCATTCCTTTTCTGTCACGTGTTAAATGTACTATATATTCCACACTTGCAGTCATCTGAAATAAAATCATGGCACTCTTTCATATTCGTTAGCTTTAAATCCATTTGCCACCATCCCCTAACAATTCTTTAGAAACACGAACATTATAGAGAGAACAGCTGCTAATGTATTTCTGTTGAAGTCCGTAACAGGAGAACCACTTTAAATACTATACTATAAACATTTCTATGAATATCCAAGCGAGTGATAACGACTGAACTAAGGTAATTTGACACATGTTGGTACCTCGTTTCTATCAGATAAAATTTAAATGTCTTTCCTACATCTCATCTTTCTCTCAAAACATTTGCGTCTCTTCCCGTCGACATCATTCATTCATTACCACCCCGGGCACCCTTGTTCGCCACCTTTAACCTCAAAGCATCTATTTTTATTCCGTCGCTGGGAAAAGGGACCTTCCCTTCCCTTCATATCCTTTTCCTCCTCCCGCAACCCCACGAACGTGACAATGCAACCAAACGCCTCATGCCGGAAGTGAGCTCCTTTTCTTCGCGCCATTCGTCAGTCAAAAGGATCACTCTCGCTGCCCATCACGATTATGGAAATCACTTCCATTTCGATGCAATACAAATGGCCGCGACGCCGCCAAAACACGAGAGCAAGCGCATGACCGCAAAACACCTCGGCCTGTCGCTCTGGAACATCTCTGACCTAAAATACTAAGTTCATGACTCGCAATATTATTCCGGATTTTGGAGAGCTGCCAAGACTGTCTAATTACTGCCCATCAACGATATGATTGCCTAATATTCTAACTACTTTCATGAAAATCATATTGCAAAATATAAACAAGAAAATGATGTACAGTTGCACTCGCCGATTTCTCGATGAACCTAAGAACTTTCGCGCAGAATGACATAGTCGTTATGGGGAAGTGTTTTTCGGGGGAGGAGGTAGCTGGACGAATAGAAAGAAGATAATTTTGTTGCGGGAACTTCTACCTTGAAGTTTCATATAAAATAACAGATCTCCGCTTGCAAAAATGATTACAGCGGTATACAGGAAAATGCATTTGCACCCATCAAATCGTTTAGCGCTTTAGCTAAAAGGTTCATCCGGTTTTTGCGGCGGACCTACTTCGAACATGGGAAACAATAATAAATACGATAAAATCGATGGATCCCTCTTCCACTGAATAAAAACAAAATCGGTGTCTTTGTAATAAAACAAATAAGTAGCATCTGTGTATAAGTCGAAACTTACTCTACATTATTGTATTGTGCTGAAGAGGAGTGGACACTAAGAGTAAGTCGGAAAGGGAGACCTTTTATACTAAGTAAAAGGGTGGAAAAAAATTAAGTCACTAAGTCCCATTGGTTTTGCTGCAAGAAATTTTCTTTCCCTTAAAGCCTAGATATAAGTATTGTGCCAGCATCCTGTTATCTCGATTTGTCGTTTATATTAACGGACTGAATATCATAGATCGTACTAATCCCAGCTACTGAGTGCGGCTAGAAGGAATACTAATGCATTCATTTCCAGGTTATCCCTTCTTTTTTTCATGTAATATTACAAAACTATAACTTGGTCTTTTCATTTCCTGACTAAAATAATGTCGTTGCATGGAGGTAGCCAGGGTGAAAAAGAAAAATATTCAGATATATAAAAAAAAATCAACTGAGACACTGCAATCATCGTACTTCTCTTAATAAAATTAACCGCAAAGATAACTCATCAGAGTTTAAACTATACTCAAGGGAAACTATTAAGAACATTTTTCAACATAACTTTTGTCCTCGCCCCACATTAACCGACTAGGTCTTGGTTACATCCCTATTTATCTATTGGCGTGATTTCAAATTACTGGGCGAAGACTACGGTCACAGGACTATCCGGTTCAATTATGTCATTTCTTTGGACTACTGAATTTGAAATCATCTCACCTCTCCTGTTCAAGATTCCAATATCCTTGTATACTTTAATAAGTCCGGTAAAATTTTTCTTAGATCGCTTCATTTTTCATTAGTCTTAACCTCCTGAAAAATTGACTTTATTCCATTTCACCTACAATGCATTATCAAAGCCAAGCCATCGGTGTTTTTGGAGATTGGTTTAAGCCGACATGGGTACGGTTTGGGTTTGTCAAAATTTATCTAAAAACAGATATAATGACGACGTTGTCAGCATACTCTTAAACGAGTATACACACCGGATGTTTACTACTTTCTGAAAATAATGGCCGCATTTAAAGGTTTTCTTTAGCACAAGTAGGAGTTAAATGTTATTCAGGCTAATGCTGATTAAATCATCCAACTGCCATTACTGAGTAGTGGAAGTGGTAAGACAGCTACAATGTACATACCACCTAACATACGCACATAATTGTGAAAAAGATCTAGTGCAAGGATATCTCAATCAAGGAACACAGCATGCTAGAATAAGCAGAACTTCTCCACTCTGCAGAGTTGGTCTTCTAGATTATTTAAAAGGAATTCAGGAAACCACAGTCGGCGTCCATCAAAAATACTTTATTTCCCCACCCACGCAGTGTGGGAAAATAGCGTCGTAGTTGAATCTTTTGAATATCATACTAATCTGTAGGGCACCAAAAACAACTTGCACAGTTGTGGGACAGGGAGTTCCTTTTATTAGCCATAATTTCTGCATCTGTGATAAGAGCACGGCAAAGCTGTCAAAGGATAAGTAACAGATCTTGCTTCACATTACAAGACAAAGAACTCGGGGGGAAAATGCCACCTGGAAAATTGTAAACGACAATATCAGAATTTCACAGCATAATTTCACAACAAAGCGACTCTAAAGATTTGACGATGAGGTTTAGACATGTACCATTGAAGTAACCCTTAATTACAATCTCGTCCAGTATATTTGAACATTTACGTATTATCATCATAACTATTATATAAAGATTATCTACCAACAATACAAACAGCTTCCTACGGCGTCCTTCCTCCAGGCAAGATACTAAATTTACCCACTGAGTAATATCCACTTCGACGAAAGACCTAAACATTACCCTTCACATAAAGGAACGGAATGAAGCACGGTCTGACACTATTAATATCAGCTCTAATGACAGCCTTGGGAAGGATCAATGAACCACAAGTCTTGATCACAACAGGACCTAAATCAATTTTAGTGACAGAGACAAACACTGAGCAAAGCTTCCAGTCAACTTAAGTGACAATTAACCCGACCATTTGACAGAAATTCCATGCAACATGCAAACACCATATTAAGTCTCAGAAAACATATTTATAAATGCATCTAATTATCGCTGCTTCAGCACATGTTTCTGCCAACCTTATCGAAAGCTTGTATTTGGGGAAGGCTCACGGCACTATATAGACGACAAAATAGCAAATATCTGCTACATGTCATGTCTAATATGTGTATGAATCCAAAGCAATTTTGACAATGTTCATCTGTCCATCAACTTCATAAGCTTGCAAATAATACATCGGATAAACCGATTTATCGAGCACCTGCAATTCAAATGGAATATTACTTAAAATTAACGCATCACTTTCAAACCCGCACATACAAGATACACTCTGCCAAAATAAGTTCTAAACATCTTTTCAAAATCCTATGCCTGAGATAGGTAAATGGGGTCACGTCTGTGATGACGTTTCTACCTACAATGATACGGTTATGTTAAATGCCTCAGCTCTTTTGCTCTAATACTGTCAGAATATTGTTCTCATGTCTGGATAACGATCGCTAAACAGGACCTTCACCTTTCAAACTACTCTGTCCGGAGTGAAGGCTCCCCTCAGTGTCACAGAGTAGCGATGCCAATTACGACCGAAGACCATCTGGCCTTCTTCCACAGGCACTCTTCCAACAGCGAAATATGATCTTGACGAGAGTGCCTGCGTCATAATCCACAGCTACCAGAGGCCATTCATTCCCTTTTCTATAACACTGTGAAACAGGCACCCTTGACTATAGTGTGAAACAGGCGCCCTTGGCTATGCTATGAATGTTGAGGTTCGTTCAATTTGAAAAAGGGTTCAATGCCATTTGTTAGTTCCTTGCACCGCTGCTTGTTTATATACGTTAGTTAACTGCTTATTCATTTGTTATCTTCGCATTTTTTTTATACAAATTAGCATTCTATTCTTTATAAGTTAAGATTGCACGCTGCTATTTTTTGGGTGGCTTCCATATTTTTATCATTATTATTATTATTAATTATTATTATTAATTTTTATTATTATTTTATTATTATTATTATTGATTATTATTCATTATTATATTATTATTATTATTCTTATTTAATTATTAATTATTAATTATTAATTATTATTATTATTATTATTATTATTATTATTATTATCAATAATAATAATAATAATAATAATAATAATAATAATAATAATTTCCCCAAAAGGCCGGCCAACAAGCTTCGTTGAAATTGTAATACTAAAAAGAAACCAGCTGCGATGAAGCCATAATAATGCTGAGCAAAAATAAATTGCATTGTGTGACGTACGCTCCACTTAAGGGATCGTTACAACGAAGACACACGCGAATACGAGATAAACAATAACATAAGGACATCAGCAAGAAACAAAAAGCTGTTCGCCTCTTGAAATTGTGGAAATTCATTGGCAGGAGTTTTGCCCTTACGCTATAACGCTATAACTTCAAACCCTTTGCCGTCGATCACGCCAAATACTGTACTCAAATTTCTGCTCGGGTCTCCTTGAGGCTACAGTACGGCCATGGCCCTCCAAATGACGTGTCCAATGTCTTCGTAGAAGATCCGTGTCCTTAATAATCACTCGATTTAAAAAGACTCTCAACCCAACACCTCACCTCACATGACCATCACTATAACATGACTTATAACACGTCCAAGTACTTATTTTTTTATTTTGATTAATCTAGTTTTAAACTGATCTTCTCTTCTTTTCTTGTCTCTTCTTTACAGCTGCCAACTTAGATCAAGGAAAATTAAAGTTTTGGCTAAGGATGAAAATGGTACAAACTAGAAAAAACATTCAACTCTCCCGCCCAAGCCCACCCCATCTCTCTCTCTCTCTCTCTCTCTCTCTCTCTCTCTCTCTCTCTCTCTCTCTCTCGTAACAGAAATCTTTCTTCGCTACGTTTCTCACTTCAACCTCAAGTCATAGCACCGAAACTGTTCTACATTAGTTATTTAACTTCTAAGTCTTTCCTCGTGACAGTTATTTTTGTATTTCACCGCCATCCAAGACTTTTCACCCATACATATCTGAGAGAATGCAATTTTTTCATGGCTTACCAAAATTCAATTTCAGCTTCAAGAGTGACAAAGTTAAGTGCGGTAACAATCGACTCAGTTTCAGATAGCAAGCAGAGTTGCCACCCCATAGCCATAGGCATAAGCAAATTGTTCGGACATTTTTTTATTTGTGTCGCGTCACCTTCTTCAATTTTATAGTCGGTTACATTTCATCTGTCCACTCACGGGTAAAGATGTGGCACATACAAATGTGACTGCGTGACAGTCAACGTTTCCGATACCGATGGTTTATTGTGATAAATATCAAACTATTTCTCAAATAAAGAAGTTGAGAATGTTTCTTCAGACACAGAAACTCGTAGAGTTGTATTCATAATATACCGACACACGCACACGGAAGACGAGACTGTGTCAAACAATCTAACAATCTACTCAAATCAAATACAAACGAACGATGAGCTTTCAGTTATTTTTATCTCAATAGTATACCCCAGACCACACATAGACCTATGCTCAAAAACTGTTTAAATCAACAGATTTTCTAACCATTCAAACTATATTCTATGGACAGTTTCATTGTATGTATATAAAAAATCTTATGATACCAAAGTAATATCCACGTCCGTAAATTGGAAAATAACCTTTAATACTTAATGCTGTTCACAGTTAAGACTTTATTCGAACAACAACAACAACAACAACAACAACAACAATAATAACGTTCATCCATAAATATTCGAGACAGGAAAAAAAAAGGTCAAGGCAAAAGCGCAATAACAATGGACTTTTCTCTAGCAAATTTTCCCCGACCTAAAGCCCCACCTGTCTCTCTCATACTACTTGCAAAAGAGCTTGCAACAAAATCATTAATAATACGCTGCAAGATGAAGATTCCTTAATATCAGGCAATACAACGGCTGCGACCAGGAGCGAATGCATCTCGTGCCTTGTAATCTAGCAGAAAGACGTTATTTTCCATGCAAAGTGCAAGCCACATATCCAAAAGGAAGTTTATTAATTTCAGCATTGTAAAACAAAGAATATATCAGATTTCTAACATCATACTCCTCTATACTGGTAAAACATCAACTCTTCAGGGCTATTCAAGCTTTCCAACAGCTACCTTTTTATATCTACCCCTGTTTTAACTCGCGAATAAATAATTATGCTTTTTATGACTACCTTGTACTTTTGAACCAGCAACACGTGTGTACCCCGTAATATTATTTGTTCATAACGCAAGGAAAGTGTTAGTTGTTCATTCGGCGGAGTTTGAGTTACGGACACACCCAGGGGAACTGCACTGACATCCGGGGCAAAGAGAAATTTAAGTTTCAAATTATACACACTCACAACTGAAATTATGCCCAACAAGCAGAAAAGATACTACAAGAAGAATTATGCCAATGTGAGGAAATTATACCAGTTGTATTGTAGATACTTTTCATAACAGCTTGAGTAAGGATTGAAAGCAAAGAAGAAATAATTACAACCCTAAAACCAAAAATGGGAAATGAATGGGTGGGTTCTGAGATAATCTTCAAGAAGTCACACCCAAAAAGAGACAAGACATAAGACGATAAAAATCAAACCTTAAAACGGGCAACATTATCCAAAAAACTTATAAAATTGAGAACAAAGACCCCATTTTGTCAAAGTTAAAACAAAAGGCAATAGAGACTGTGAGATCATCAGTACTTTGCAGTTTGCACAGTCCCGTTCACAGCTATCAGACAGAAAGGTTGAAGAAGTCATGTTTATAATGAGTTATATAAATGATAACCAGCAAGCTTTCAAGTTAACAGGAGGCGTCTTTGGATAAAGAAATGTTGACAGAAAAGACAATTCATCGAAGTACCTCATACTCAGAAGTAATGACAGTCTGCACACAAGCACTGACACCCCAAGGATGTATATAATCTTTGAATTGGGATGGAAAGATTCCAAGGGTTCCAGAGGGCTTGAGGGACGGGTGCAGGTGGGTGAATCATCTACTAGACTAAAGACATCAAGTGGCAAGAAATGGCTATTTGGCAGCTATAGCTGCAGAGCCGTAGTTCTGCTTCTTACTTTTTTGTACTATCAACAGCCTCACAGTTCAAATGTTTAAGAAATTAAATAAAATATATATTTTATATAATATATATATATAGATATATATATAAATAAAAAGGTTTTTTGCCACGAAGGAAAAAATGAAAAAACAAGCGAGATAGCCAAGTACTTTCGGTCCTGTTCGGACCCTTTACTGAGGCAAACAGTTTACCTCAGTAAAGGGTCCGAACAGGACCGAAAGTACTTGGCTATCTCGCTTTTTCATTTTTTCTTCGTGGCAAAAAAACCTTTATTTATACATAGCGATCACGTTTTTTATTATACTTCGTGATCAATTTTATTTATATATATATATATATATATATATATATATATATATATATATATATATACACACACACACGAGTTAATATGCCGTACCTCCGTTTGAAGACAACTAATTCAAAAATAAAATAAACGTGGAATGGAATAAGGGAAGCACTGAAAAGACCATTCAAGATAATTTAAGAGTGAAACAAGTTACGCCGGACACTTAAGAACAAATTAAAATCTACAGTACTAGAAACATGCGTAAATCTGCCAAACAGTGACAAGATAATTGGAAACAGAAGCTTCTCTCTCTCTCTCTCTCTCTCTCTCTCTCTCTCTCTCTCTCTCTCTCTCTCTCTCTCTCTCTCTCTCTCTCTAAGATAGATTTTTGGACATCTCAATGAATGTATGTGTGTGTGTGTGTTAAAATAAAATTTGGTACATTATTTCAAGAAACCAAACTTTTTAGAGAACCAAAATCATGAGTAAGGGTGATCGATAGTTTTAAATACTATGTTTGAAGCAATTTTATAATGCATCTTAATAGCGCTCTACGGACTGTTCTGTGAGCAAGAACCCGTGCTGGCATAAGGCCATCTTAATCTCAAGCAACATAATAGCGCATAAATGGAAAGATGACTGCTACCTACAGAGTTCATTACAGCAAATTAAAGTCTAACAAAAAAAAAGGCAAGGCGTATCAATTCGAAATATATAACCGAAAATAAGGAGAGAGAGAGGAGAGAGAGAGAGAGAGAGAGAGAGAGAGAGAGAGAGAGAGAGAGAGAGAATTTCGACGAGGTCTTCCATTTTTAAGAAAACAAAGTTATGACGGAGCACTGATCGACAACTTCTGCTATTTCTTTACAATATATTTTTAACGAAGTAATGACTGCGCACATTAGTTAGGAAGCCCACCCCCACCCCACTTCTACCCTCTCTCTCCTTTCTCCCGCGCCTTCCTCTACCGCCCCATCATTTCAGTTGCCTCACCACCGACTACACAAATTCACACGGCTAAGGTCAATATATAGCTACACAATGGGCTCAAGGTACTATGCCCAGATAGGTATCTCCTTTGTCAAGCCTCAAGCACCAGGCTTTTCGCTTTTCGGGCGGCCATGTTACTTTTCAAGCCAAGACAAAGAAGCCTGCAGGACCCACTCAAATGCAAGTGGTTCCTGCCTGCAGGCAGCTCTTGCCTAAAGGCTACATGTCAAAACCTCATCATGAGCAAGTGACAGTCTCTATTGACACAACCACCCTACAACCAAGCTTCTTACGTGGCGAAAATTCTTTTTGGAGGGAAACAACTGTATCTTACGAAACCTTTCATATCTGACACATTCCAATACTCTTGATGTAAGATTTCTGCGTGTAGTGGGATGTCCATTCAGGTATATAAACAAAAGTTTGCGCCATCAGAATAACATGTAATAGCATTATACCAAGCTAAATAACCAACAAGAGCAGAGGAAAAATTCCTGAATGGTATAACTTCCCATCTTAGGATGCGTTCATTATAACAACGTGAGGAGAAGTTGCGGCGAGCCTCAGAATGCTGCCGATATATTGCCCTTAGGTAGAACCGCGGACAACCTTGACTCAAATTCAGAGGCGCCAAGTCACGCTTCGGCTCAGTACAGAGTGCATTCCGAGATGCCGCAAATAACAACGTTTCAACATTCGGAACAATCATCACTCAAAAAACCTACCTCGAACACGAACGGTCGACTACAAGTAAAATATCTACACACAGGAAATAACTATATACCAAACTCTGTAGCATTTCAGTTAAAAAATCAACACGCTTGTTCACGGCTGCACGATCATGATATACAAATTACAAGTCTGGAAAAAAAGTCTCTACGTAATGATTTAAGCATAAGAGCCAGTGTAAGGCTAAAGGGATTTACTCTAGAAAAAAAAGCTAGGCCCATTTGTAAAAATCCTTCTTTATTAGCAAGCCAGGAACATTATTCATTTGCAGCTATTCTGAATAACGGCTGCATTCATTCATTTGGAGGACGTTATCGACAACTCAGAAACAGTAAAACAAGACTTATGAGAGAGAGAGAGAGAGAGAGAGAGAGAGAGAGAGAGAAGAGAGAGAGAGAGAGAGAGAGAGAGAGAGAGAGAGAGAGAGAGAGAGAGCGAGCTTATAACAAGAAAATGTTCATTATTTCCATCAAGAGTATCTGTTCCTCTGTCTTGGCTTCAAGTAAGAATGATCCCTTACAATAAAAATAATCCATATGCAATTTGAAAGGTTAAAACTAATTAAAAAGAGAAATTTGAAAAAAATAGCAGAATTTCCAGTTAGTAATTATCAAACATATAATAACCCTTGACCACTTAAAGTACATCTTCTTTGGCATTTCAAGAGTTTGATAAGAAAGTTGGTTTTCAGTCCTTATTTTACGTGGGATATAAATATGTGTATATATATGAATATTATATATATACATTACATTATATAATAATATATATATATATATTATTATAATATATATAATATATAATAGGTATATATAAACACACACAGTGTGTGTAAAGAAAGATGTGACTCGTCAATCGCCTAAGTAAAAGTACAAAACACCCAATGATTAGGTAAAGAACATCTGATACCACAAGCAAGGGAAAAAAAGTAACATAGTGACTGTGCGCTATGTAAATTTACATGGCAATTTTCATGCACGTACAAGACATTCTGCATGAACGTGTGTGTGTGGGGGGGAGGGGATTCTCCCATGCTCATTATAAAACTGCAAGATACAAGTACATTCTGGCTTAACGCCCTTGCCGACCTGGAAACTTGGAAAAGTGTCCCCCAAAATTTAGCTATTTAGGTTGTTTAAAATCCGCAAGCGTTTCGTACTGGGTGACAGAGTTAATTATCTTTAACGTTGAATTACTTGAAAGATCAATTACGAGAGAGAGAGAGAGAGAGAGAGAGAGAGAGAGAGAGAGATAACCTCCAAACAACTAATTACTGTACTTCCGGTCGTTCTGTATGAAAGTTTGAAACTTCACTACACATTATTCGTCATATATATCTATATATATATATATATATATATATTATAGTATATATATAGAACCTGTCGCATAGGCTGGACCTATTTTCAAAAGTTCAGTATGAAGCGAAGGCATAAAAACTAATCTACTATGATATTCAGGCCTCTGTAACACGGTTTTTTCGCAATAACTTTTTATCTATGCATTTCATAAATATAACGCTTATTCAGAATACATATTATCAACACATAAATTTTTGAGTGTATTCTGCACTACGTAGGTTGAATAAATTTGGTACTTATAATGTAAAAGTGACCTTTTTGTTTCGAACGCACTCGTTACGTAACTTATGACATCATTTCTTCCCTCTTTCTCGATGGATGATTGGCTATACGTAACGAAGGCTAAAACCTCTCGGCAACAATGACATACAAATTTAAATACAAGCCAAAGCAGTACACCTTTATGAACTCTGGAACCTCCCCACTGATAATTGCATAATGAACAAAAAACCAACAAAATATGTTAATAAATACAAAAACACTTCGATTATTAGTCTAACTCCCAAAATAAGTTTCCAAAGAAATTACAGTCTACTTTATAGGTCACAATCAGATTGACAAGATGTAGGGAATAGTTGGTAATTACCAAAAACATAGTAGACAAGCTTGATTTGATAACTGCTATATCCAATGTCAAGCAATTTTTATTTATTGGCTATGTACCTATTTACTGAAAAAAAATAGCCGGTACCGTATATTGGCTTTAAACCTTCACCAATAATTATCGTCAGAATGATGACTTCATGAGGCTCCACCCACTTTCGCCTCGTTATAATTCAGGATAACACTGAAGGCTACCATGGGCATTGTTGGATTAGAAAATTTAACTTCTGGCTATAAAAACTAATTTCTCGAGTAGTTGTAAGAAGTGCTAAATGATCCTCAAGTATCCCAGCAGTTGGTCTAAACGTTTAATTCATGTATATTACTGCTATACTGTTGCGGCACTACTGCTACAGTAGTATTACTACGCTTGCACTGATACCTCACCCACATCTATGTATCGTTCCGCCATTCATAAAGTCTTTGGGTTTCAGAGCCGATGGCATTTCTGTCTGGTGGATGGGCGGGGTAACATTTAGTCAAAAGGTGTTTGTTTACCTTGCTTACGTAATGAATGTTTTTCGACTCTTGGCTCGTAATCATTGGCCATGGCGTCGGCTAGATCATTTTTACTCCATAAAAATTAAAACTATCGGGTTTAGGTTATTGATAATGCTGATAAAATTTGTGCGTGGTTGTAAAATATACATATGTCAACTTTCAGCTACATCCGATGCTTTGACAAGGAGCAAAGTCCAAAAAACCGTGTTACAGAGACCCTGAATCTCATAGTAATGTCCTTTACCCCATGCCCAGTGCTTTAGCCGGTGGCTATAATTCAGTTTCCTGTATTGCCAAAGCCAATGATGGGAAACCATCGCATTTGTACAAACTCAGGATATCTCAAAATTTCAAACATCATTCCGCTTTTCTGGTGAAATGAAAAATGTTAGATCTTGCAATAAACAAAGAAATGTATCATCACAATGATGATGATTGCAGGAACTAAGTCGAAATCAAACGTTACATAAATGAACACGTGGATAGTAAACGAACCTAGATTTTTTCCTTAAAAACACATGAAATACACATTAATTATCTGGACAGAGGACAATTTACTAGTTATCAGCCTCAGGTCACTAGTAAGAACCAGACTAAGAAAAGACAATGAGTCAGAAGCAGCACTTACCAATATAAAAGATGATAAAATTCCTTACTTTGACGAGAAAACACGAATGACTGGTGCCATAAAAAAGAAAGAAAAAAAAAAGACATCAATATTCAACAGAGGTGCTAATAATAAAAAAAAATAAAAGAGAGAGAGAGAGGGGGCAAAGCCATTTCCTTCTTGTCAAATGCCGTGTTACCTTTGATCCGACTCTTTCCAAGAAGTGGACAAAGACCGAGAAAAACTTTTATGTCAGAAAAGGAGAGAAAAGAATATGCCAACGCCGTCAAATTGAAAAGCCATAATAAAACCAATAAACTTTCATAATGGATGAATAACTACAATAAGAGCTTCAATCATAATGGCATTACTCGTTTGAAGTCGATTATCATCAGTTGCTATTGTATAAAGTCAAAAAATGTCGGTAAGGTATTATTTTACAAAGACCTTTAATTACTCGAGTATTCCGTATTGTTATTTCTCTTTCTCCCATCATCCCATCACTTAAGCATCTTTTCTTCCATACAATTTCTGTCGGAAATTAACACTTACCGGGATATTGATATCACGATGACTTGTCAATTTTTCTTGTCCTAGGTAAGGTTAATTTCATTAAGGAAGTGTCCCGTCGTTTACAATAGAAGCAATTATTAAAATGGGTTGCATTGAATTGTAGCCATCCTAAAAAGGTACACAGACGTCTCCAAATAAGGCTACATCTACTGACATAACCGCAAGAGAGCTCAATATTGGGACATACGTAAACAAACGGAAATTGTAACTAGTGCGCATCACGAGATGCTAATCTGGGTAACTATTTACTTGCGACGGAAGTGGAATATATGAACATAAATAAGAAGCCAGCAATAACGCAGGCAATTACGGGCAATTGAAATTTACCGATGGTAATAGAAGAGAGGGCCAACAAGGCCTATCATGACACCAAGAACGTTACGTTCCGTCCCAAACCCAAAACCCATTACCAAGAGACCTTCTGTCTTCTTATGTAAGGGCAGGTAGGCGGTGAGATAGGATGTCACAGAGTTGGACGACGGCATTTCTTAAAGGTTTATTACTTAACCCGTAAAGTCACAAACAGAAAATATGAGAAATACATGAATAACCATGAAATCATGCTCAAATTTCCTCACAGATATATTAAAAGCTACAAACAGGTCTCTTTCTATCAATTATCTTACAAGAAACGTTAAATATATATATATATATATCTATATATCTATATATATATATATATATATATATAGATATGATAATAGTATTATATATAATATTAATATATTATATATATTATATTTTGTAAAAAATTAATATTGCAAAAAAATCGATGGTCCAGTCATGCAACTAGGAGGAGGATGAAGAAAGCAACAGCAGCAATAAACAAATACGTTGAATAACGCTTAGCCGGAAATCAGGGTCTGATTCACTGACTTATGCATTTATCGTAGCCGGAAGTAACTATATGGTTATAATTTTGATAAAGGGGAAAATTACTTTCTATAATTTCCTGGAAAAACATTACTCAATAATACTACACTATAAATAACAACAATAACGATAAACTTACTCAACCATAAGTGCAACATAAACTAGTATTACTATTGCTAATAATATTAATAACAAAGAAAAGGATGGGCTGCTAGAGAACCGCGACAAGCCCAAAGTAAACTAGCATCCTTTCCAGGATCCAGCGCACAAAAGACTTTATGGAATTTTAGACAGAATGGAAAACCTCAACTTAACGCCACACTCTTTATGTTAATTATTATGATGCATTTGTAGATCCCATAGAAAATCTTGGCTCCAAGCGTTAAGCATGGGTCTGATAGATGTCGAGAAGTAAATAAAGAGAAAATGTAGCAAACACATCCCTGTTTCATGACCAATTATACCGTACCGTAACTCACAGCTAATTCGAGGAACCGCATACTCGCTAAGGGTAAAATTAATAAGGAAATGTTTTCCCCTTCAATCAAATCACCACTTGCCGTACGAGAGAGAGAGAGAGAGAGAGAGAGAGAGAGAGAGAGAGAGAGAGAGAGAGAGAGAGAGAGATTCGCTTTAGCCAACTTTATTATTATGAGCACGACATTCCGAAGGGCTAGATCACTTCTCGGATAGAGACAGTATAAGTAACAAAACTGGTCGTCTCCTCTTATTTTCTTCTTCCTCCGCTTCTTCTAACAGTTATACGTGGGGATGATAACGGTGTATTTTGGCCATGGTATGTCGGCTATGCGCCCCACCAACTCCTTTTTTTTTCTTTCTTTCTTTTACTATCCGTGTTTCTTACGTAACATCGTTATGGGGCAAGTTGTATACTCATCTTTAAAGGAGCTTTCTTTCCCGTGTTCAAATTGATCCAGAACAATACTTTACTGTAAACTCGAAGTTTGTGTATGCATGACCAATCTAAAGTGTGTGGGTGGTTGCATCTAAGCGCTTCGCTTACCTGTTTGTTAAGAGCACAACCCATTTTCTATTTCCTTTCGAGGCGATTTTCAGAATGATTTACATTTATTTTCATTTCAACTTTCTAGTAGCACCTTTTGCCCTTCTTTTACCGTAAGAGCAATCCAGTAGGAGATATGACATTTCCTCTATTCAAATGATTCATTTCAATTTCTAATAAGCTTATAAACAAACTGGTAAAATAATTGGGGAGAATTTTAAAAATGAGTAGACTAGCTAATTGGAAACATTATACCCAAAGTTGAATTAAGGGATATTTGCCTGGAATTAATATACAGATGAAGTCAGACAAAACCCAAGAAGAAAATATACCTTGGGTGTATTCTTGCGTTTCTCAGGCAAAACCAGATACTTTCCAAATATGACCAATAAGTATACTCATAAAAGTATACAACCGCACACGTACACTCGCGAGACGCATAATATATATATATGTGTGTATGAGTGTATATGTGTATGTATATATATATATATATATATATATATATATATATATACCTCAAACCCTCGTAACGTTTGCTTGTCCATTAAAGCCTGACTATGCTCCATATTTAAACTAAACGGTTTGGAACACGTTCAACACTCGGATAACAATAAACAACTTCTTGTAAAAAACTAAAACTATCTATTCCTGACAATCATTGCACACAATATGAGTTACCTATAGTACCCTCCAGGCATCAGTCACTCTAAAGCAAGCAAGCCATACGCGTAAAGGCCTGACACGCTGATTTTACCGAAATTGGCATGAACCGGCCAACCTTTATCGTGTATGGGGGGTAAAAATGACAAACCGGCGAGACTAGCCAGTCCTCTCATCTTTTCAACATGTTCAACCGGACAGGTCAGTCTAGCCAAGACTGGCATTATCCCCCGCCAGTCTGTGGTGTGTGTAGGGATGGACTAGCAGGACCACTGGGTTGACCCACCTATTTTGACACGCATTTTATTGCTTATCTTTCCGTAGTCTGCAGTTTTGCCCCCTGCGATAGTAGTCTGCAGTTTTGCCCCCTGCGATAGTAGTCGCCCTGCAGTGCCCCCTGCGATTGTAGTCTGCAGTTTTGCCCCCTGCGATAGTAGTCTGCAGTTTTGCCCCCTGCGATAGTAGTCTGCAGTTTTGCCCTAAGTATTTATGTGGTCAAGTTGTGGTATTTTGATTTATTGCTCTTTACATCTGACCAAGAAACGTTGCTAGGAACCTTAATGTTGCAATTAACCTTTCTTCAGGATATATAAACTTCAATACAATATCTTTCTTTGTTGTTTTTGGAGACATAAGGAATAAAAGGTCACCGAAGACATCATCAGACAATCTTAAATAATTTCTATAAAGTTCGGGTTATTTTCCTTTAATTCTTTCAATAAAGTCATATGATAATACCTCTCTTTCTTAGCCATGGTTTCACGCATATTTTACCTTTTTCTTGCATATTTCATGCTCGTATTCGTCATACAGGAGTGCTATTATCATTATTGCACTTACCTTCCTTTTACTTGGTGCCGATTTAAAAACACTCACTATATCAGGACACTACAGGATTGCAAGGAACACGGCCACTGCATATTAACTCTGCCCTCTCAAAATATGCGTAGAGCAAGTCATCTGCGTGTATGGGCAATACCCAAGCGGACTGGAGCGGGCGCTAATCCCGGCAGGACAAACCCGATGCCAGTCACTTACGTGTCAGGCCAGCTTAAGACAGCCAAGATCTTGACCTATGATCTGTCCCTTCCCAGAAGTGCAGTTCTTGAGGGAGGGAGCTTGAGGAGCGGAAGAACCAGACCCAGTTTTTCTTAAGATCACGGGTGAGAGAACACGGGAAGGATGTGGGGAGATGTTCCATTTTAGATGTTGACAATGTCTTGAAATAAAAAGAGTAGGTGGGGAAAGGGGATGGTGTGAACACTTTGGCTCGGGCACGGCACCTTTAAAGGAATTACTATGCTTGCATACTACTCCAATCTCTTCCCGCCCTTCTTTTCGTTTCAAATGACTCCTCCACGGCGTTTTCATGTCGATTTACATTCAAGAACCACATTCTCTGCATCGTCGTAACGACTTTTCATTTTGCTTATGTGGGGCTGATGATGATTAAGAGCGCTCTTTACTTTTGCTTTTGAAGAAAAAAACTAGTAATCGTCGATCACACACACACACACACACAAACAAAAGACGGCATACCATAATGTGACAGCATTACCAAGGGATGACTTTACCTATAATATATACTGTATCAACAAAATCATTAGCACAATATATATATTAATAATACTGAAGAATATATTAAAGTCACTTCAGAATAATAACGATGATTCAATATCAGTATGAATCTGACAAACTTCATCAGTATTACCGTTGTTAGTGGGCAAAATGAACACAATCAGAAAAACACTACCACTGGATCCAAATTAGCCTACTCTATCAACCTGAAAAGAGAATTATGTACTCCACAGATTATTCATCAAGGACCACTACTCACGCAAACACGATCACCCATGGATATGCTGAGAGTGAATAATGTACAGCATACATATTTACATGTATTTACGCAGTCATTTTTCGAAGTTAAAAGACAAAACATTCAACTGGGGATACGTGATACCATAATTTAACCAATCTGAATCATCCAGTTTGTAATTTTACATCTTTCCTAACACATCCATGAGAATGCTGAAATTATTGATGAAAGCTGGTCACGACAACAAAATACTCGACTGTCTAAAACGCAAGAGGTTTCAGCCTTCGTGGAAAGGATGGTCAATAAATACGAAGAAAACTTGTGACGCATCGGGAAGCTTCGATTATTTCAATCACTGAATATTCATGACACTACAACAACGACCACGGTAACGTACAGATAACATTCACTTAGCCTTTTTTTTTTAACCTTTCTTGTTGAAAACGACACTGATGCTTAAATAAGCAATACAAAATATACGTTATGCATAACCATATCAAATCTAAACAGAGAACCACCATGTTGTCTTCGTGTATTTCGATCACACTGTACTAATGGGCTACAAAGAAATTTACTAAAGTACATGACTACTATTCAAAAATACATGTCATTTCTTCAACTTGGGGCATGTGCAAAAGTCCTAGCATTAAAATCCAAAAGTAAATGCAAGTAATATATAAAAATTAGGTGTGTTTTCATTTCACGCGAGTTCCGACTTCTAGGCCAAAGCGGTTTTTTGCATGCATAAATCCATATGGTAAGATATATATTAGTTGCGTGTGGATGCAGCCCTTGATTTTAAGAGAGTCAAAGCGTGACGTGACTTGTAGTATTTGATTTTTAGAAAACTCGATCTTTACCCTTTATTTTCCTTTTAACATCGCAAATGTAGGACTCGACCTACAAGCAAAAGAAGAGCAAAACATTCTGAGCCTTCGAGCTGTGACGAAACCCAGCACAAGAATGAGAGCGAAAATAGACGGCACTCGAGAGAGAGAGAGAGAGAGAGAGAGAGAGAGAGAGAGAGAGAGAGAGAGAGAGAGAGAGAGAGAGAGAGAGAGAGAGAGAGATATCAAAAGCACATCGAACCTCACCACTACAAGCATAATAGCCACATCTTTTAATAGCGACGTCCAATCTCATTAGGTTCTAAATACGCTCAGATCAAAAAGAACAGCACACCGCTCATTAATCCTTCCAAACAACCTATTAAGCTCATTAACATGAGGCGATAATTACACACACACACACAAAAAAAAAAAACAACTGCCACTTCCCAGCTTCCCGATAAATAGCAACAAACGCCGTCCAAAACTGACCAGCAACGATGAAAAAACGCCAAAAGATCAGTGGTATGTTTTCAAACGTAAGGACACGATAACCTTTTGTCAAAATAGTTTATATTCATCCAGGATGTTTAGGCTGAAGATTTCTGGTGTGTGAGGTGCCTATGTGAACAGCGCTGACGATACAAGTAACCTTTGTTAAAATAGGTGTATGAATCCTTGAATTCCCAAATCGCTGTAAGATGACCATAATACTACAATCGCACTTTTTGTAATTTCAGATCATTGCAACCTACACTGACGACTATCGAACTCAATCCACTATATTATTACGGTTTCACCATTAATCACACTTAAAACCTTTTTGGGAGAAAAGATTATCTTCTGCTATAGCTGACTTCACATAATACTTAACTAGTTAAAACTTCATTCATTCGTCACAATACTTGACGGAATGCAAAGATGAATTCATTACACTCAAGATAAACGAGTGCTGTTCAACACATACTGCACCATCGCAAGTATTCTAATCATTGTTGGAAAGTTTGGGGGTGTGTACACAGCGTAGCGAAAGTTGGGGGGTGGGGGTGTGTACACAGCGTAGCGCAAAGGTCAGAGAGTTCATCACATGGAAACAAAATCTCTGACGGATTCATGATTAGCAGCAATATCAGTATTGAATCTACTCTAAGGATCGTTTTATCCCACGATCTCTACGCAAACATCCGAAAATCTCTCTCTCTCTCTCTCTCTCTCTCTCTCTCTCTCTCTCTCTCATACACAGTACGCGCGCAACCAAGCAGACTTCCGAAATCTCTCTCTCTCTCTCTCTCTCTCATACACAGACGCGTGCAACCAAGCAGACCCTTGTTCGATCTCGGGATAGGGATGAAATAATACATAGCGGTCCATAAAAAAAAAATTGTATAACACTGCTGACCTAAATTTAAGAACCCTGTCGAGATCACATACTAGGTTTTTTAGTCGAGAATTGTGGATAGCACCTACAGTAAATAGAGGTGATGAATAGTTAGAACTCTGAAATATATAAATAAAAATAAAGACCAATAACAGTAAGTGAACAATGCTTTGTCAGATGCATCCACGTGACATAATGAATAAAAACGGCCGAGCCTCGACTAGGTAATCCTCACAACCACAACTTATCTCACGGTGCCATTCATGAGATAAGATAACCCCACATTCTCTCTCTCTCTCTCTCTCTCTCTCTCTCTCTCTCTCTCTCTCTCTCTCTCTCGTTCTCTCATTCTCCTCTCTCTTCTCTCTCTCTCTCTCTCATTTTATATTAATAGATTATATTATATAACTATATATATCTATCTATATATAATATATAATAATATATATAAAATATATATATATATATATGGTATATATATGATGTTTTACCACAGTGGAGTATTTTCGCTTAGCCTGCAAAATAAGAAATATGAGATCAGAATGGCGGACGTAGCGCAATCCCATCCAATACAGGAAATGCTACACGGTCATAAAATGAATTGTTTTGAAATCGCAGTTTTTTCTGTATATTGCATCGCCAGACCCATAATATCACAGTGAGAGATCACGAAAACACCCTGCTTTCGTCTCTGCATTTTGCTTATGTAAGGGATAAAGCACAGCTAAAATATAAACAGGATATCCGAGTGGCATTCAATTGACAAGGCAGGGCAAACTGCACATCTGACGAAAATACTCAGATTTTCCGAAAGTCAACATTTTATTTTTATAAACATTACTCCAAATAATGAAGCGATGTCTCTTGCGATCAACTAATATTACTCGTACCAGTAATTTACCAGAGCTTTTGAAGAATACCCTTCTTTCTGTAACCTAACTTCTGAACGTAAATCAACCACAGGAAAAAATACGCTTGGATCAAACACAGAAAATTTTAAAAATGTGCAAAACGAATTCCAGTGAAAGAAGTACAGTCACTAAATACTTAAAAATGGAGAGCATTACAGTATTAAGGGCCACCCACAGTCAAGTGCATTCCTATACCTGCGGTGTTTAATATCACGGTACCTACGGTGGTCAATCTTGAGCAATAATCTAACATCATAACCGGAAACAACAAAAAGCGAAAAGCAATGCGTCATGCTAAATCTGCACTACAGAACAGTTTCAAACTTTAACATAGGCCCGTAAAAGATTTTCAAGTATTTATTTCACTATGCAAAACAAAACGCTTACAAAAACATATTTTAAAACAGACGACAATAAAATTATCAGGAGAAACTTATTCAAGCTTCTTACATGAAAATGTTCGCAATGCACAGATGAGTTTTCTTGGATCGTCTCTGTATATACTATACATATAAAACGATTTGCGTCACGTGAGGTAATAATGGAAACAGCAAGTCAAATTTGCTTTGGTCAAGTTACCGACATCGAAGGTCTCTCAAGGTCTCTCTCTCTCTCTCTCTCTGTCTCTCTCTCACTCTCTCTCTCTCTCTCTCTCTCAGCCAGCCACTTTCCTCTTCCCTGCCCATTCACGTGTAGCTTCCGAAGCCGGCCCCATCCCCGAGGTCCCAACCACCAGCGCCAGCCGCCGCCATCCCCTCCTCCCCCACCTCCTATTGAACCAATGACTCAGACCGTTCTCCCTCCCGCAAGGGGTCCTCCTCCCCTTTCCTCAGCACACGCACTACTACTACTGTACCACCTCCACCACCACTACCGTTTTACGCCTTTTCCGCTAAAACGCACACGCCCACGTCACACACAGTCCGTCCTTCATTATTACCTAATCAATATCGAACAAAATTCACATCGTGCCTGTCCAGGCATCCGACTTCACCCAGTAAGCAAGCAGAAGAAAACCGTGCACACGCACGCATGCTTGATGCTTGCCTACTCGCTGCTTAGTTGTACTTTTCCACATTCCGCCTCTTGCCTCTTGCCTCTCCCTCCGCCCCTAACAACCATTATCTTGTTGCAGTGTAGGCATATTGTCCTTACACAGCTGTTTTGCAAAATGATTCATAATCTTACATATAGTTTCATTAAGCAAAATAAAAATAAAAGCACAACTCATATTTATATTTACTCAACTTAAAGCTAGCTGGCAATTATCGACTTCCAAGAAATATAAGCATTCTCTTAATCGAGGATATGGATTACATATTTATATTCCATTGGGAAACACGAAACAGAAGTAGACCCTCTCACACACTTCGACTAAAACGTGCACTGTGACTTTTGACATGTTGGCTGTAGCGATTTTAGTTTCAGAGAAGAGCCTTCCCATATGCGTGACACTCATATTGTGCCTACCCCCGAGGACACGCCCCTTCCCGAAAGTTGCTAGCCCCGTATTCTGCTTTAAATCAGCGAGACATGTTATATTGATTTTTTTTTCTTTTACAACTGAAGAAATGACACGCAGGGCCTTTCTGTGCAATCATGCAAAAAAATATATATATGGCCGGCAAACGGCGCCCAAACAATTATGGAAAACGTTGGAAGGGGAATGTCATTTTCACAATGCTTTACTAGCATCATACTGGAGATGAATGCCATTTGTCAACCACTTCCCACGGCGACAATCTCCATTCTCTCTACAAATTTTCAATCTACTGCGAGGCTTTCAAGCTCTCTTCCAGCTCCTGCTTTTTTTTTCCCCTCTTTTTTTCACACTGATAGCCTTCGGTTTTTTGTGGTTTAAGATCCTCGATTTTTTACCTTCAATTTCCTTTCCTATGGCTGCCCTTCCCATGTACCATCAAACACAGCCCAGGTTCTATGCCAGTGAATTCGGAGAACTTCTGATTAAAATATAACCTCATAATCATGAAAATTCAATGATAAACATATTCATCGCCGTCTCCAACTCCCCGTGATGCAAAGGACATCTGTGAAATTCCGCCACTCATGTCTTTCCTGTGCATTTATCTTCCACTCATCCCCATTTTTTCTTCTAATAGTTCTCGTCCACATAGGTGCGGGCTCTTTCTTGATCATGGGTCTGGGTCTTCCAACTCTTCTGGTGGCCACAGGAGCCCAGCTGACATTGTCGAGGGTGATGCGAAGAACGTGTCTCAGCAATTTCCATCTCCCTTTCATCAACACATTGGAACTTCCGCAACTCCCCTTATGATAAGATTTCTAACTCTAACCTGTTAACATTCCTGGTACAATTTTATTCTCAAATAGATAGTCTTTCAAACACGCACACAATACAAATATAAACATATGTATAAAAACTATAGTATATATACATAAATAAATTATATAGATTTTTTTTAATAGTCACCGATTCACACGTAACTTCATTACTATCTTAAATATTAAGCTACAATTAATCAACTTCACTTTACCTTGAGAATACCTTACACCCAAAAATTATTTATTGCAAATGCTCTTGGTTCAGCTACGATTCGAACCTATGCCTTCTGGATTTCTTGAATGCGTGAAAGGAGCTTGAGCACTAGGCTATCAAGATAGAGATAAGTAGAAAAGGATTCTTCGGTGGATCCAGATACTCGCTTAAGACAAAACTCAACCCATCTCCATCAGTCATGAACAAATGGTTATTTTAGGATAGTTTAGTGTGTGTGTGTGTGTGTCCGTCTGTCAGTCAATAATACTTCAGTAAGAGGTACTAAATGGACATCGATCAGTTCACACAATTTATTAGATGCTATTAAATGTTCATTAGCAAGACACTGCATGGGCCAGTTGTTCTGAAAGTAACTATTACTGCTGTGATAATATCCGGTGCTGCCTACCTCCACACAGCTAGAATAACACGCTTGTTACACAACGGCGACCCATCATTTATACTGCCGAAATTGAGAGCAAATAAAAGGTTATAAAAGTCAGGGAAAATGAAAGATGGACGCGCTCCTCCACAAACTGAGGATGTAAAGTGTTTGGAAAGTATTACGTTGGATCAATATCCAACTGTATTCTGTTCTCAAGTCCCCTCCACAGTTTAACAGTATCCACATCTTTTTTTTCAAAAGTCAATAATATACGTAATTAAGAGTAAATTTCGAGAACTAAAAGTGTGGCCAAACTCTACTAATTCTTATGTTTTTGAAACGTTATCCTGATATGGATCTTTGGTCGTTTTGGAATTCTTACCAACACTTTTTCTGATGATTTTCATTCTAATTCTTAGTATCCTTAATATTATTTCAATGTCTGTTTTCATATTATTTATGCAAAAACAACAAACGTTTCGTAATTAAAAAAAAAGGCTAGATAATGAAGGCTTAAAAAAATCCACCAAAGGAAGCGCCAATATTTTGCCATGTTAATGCATATTATGTCCCAGGGCAGTGAAGCATTGTGGAGGGTTGTGGACCCCTAGGTGAAAGAAATTTCCTCTCTATGGCAGATGTGCATGTTCCATTAACGCCACACGAATTCGTATCTTTTAATCCTCCAAGATATTTGTTAAAATAATTGCATTCTTGGCGCATGAAAGCTACTACAGACTGGAGACAAGGATTTTGCTTCCTCAAACCATATTCTTGGGTTGCAAGTCACAAATGAAAAAGGATTAGGTCTTAGGATTTTGAATGCATCTGGATGTAGTACTTATACAAATGTGCGATAGTGACCGAGAGAGGGAGACCTACAAACGACTGAAAAAATAGTTTAAGCGAGGCACGGGAAGGGAGGAGCCCCAACACACACTATATGCGAGAAAGTGCTTGCAACCCAAAAGGTAGATGGCACTGTTTGCCTTGAATTCTACATATTGCTCATGAGCCTTCTATGTAGGTTTATGGAGTCTTTCGTGTTGTGGAAGTTTTCCGAATGATGTTTCATGTACGGTTAAGCAGTTCAAGAATGACTATTATATAATATATATATATATATATATAATATATATATATATATATATATAGATATATATATATTATTATATATATTATATATATATATACACACACATATACATACATTCGAGAGAGAGAGAGAGAGAGAGAGAGAGAGAGAGAGAGAGAGAATAACGTTCGCTATTCCTTAAAACCCAACATTATGAAGTTTGCAATATCATTTTAGTCAGAAAAAATCATAGAAATTAGAATAAAAAAGGAAAAATGAAAAACATCAAAACAAGTGACTAATGACGAACGTAAATTTCCTTCCAATCGAATATGGGGGCTGCAGTTTTAACTGATCTGAACGAAGTTCTACTCGAATGAAGTTGGAATGCGCGCAGCTATCAGCAACCCCTTTTGCACTGTGCATGTGTTGTGTCCCTTGCGAATGTATCACAGTGTGTGAGAGGGTCATCCACTCTTCGACTCAATCCCTTCATTCCACGACCATCATTCCTTTTCTGAGGGTCTCATTCCCGGCAGATTTTCCCCTCAAGGCTATCATCATAAATTTGAGAACATCTTCCACATAAAAAAGAAAATAAACCTACCATGGCTGTAATAAAATGCACTGTATGATCTGCCTAATGCGCATACAATATCCTGAACCTGAATGAATATCTCGTGAGAAATTGTGGACATCAGCCCAACGTTGAACGTCTTACATCAATTACATCAAAGAGTGCAATTATTACAATATAACTCTAGATAGTTCCAAATAACATAAAGATGCATACTCAAATTTCCATTTTTACAGCAATAAAACTTTCATAATAAGAATGAAAACAAGCACAGATGAAAAAGTATTCTCAAACAGTTAATTTGAGGCTTTTAGTTTCTCCACTACAACAAAACTTCACTAGGACGGGAGGCCTGACTGTGCGACTGTTATAGACAAGCCCATCTTCGTGAGATTCAAAGGCTCTGTCATATCGCCGCGGCCGACGCACTTTCAAAACATGTGCACGGTGAACATAGTCCTCAAGAAGAACTCAACAAGCAAGCAGACCAGAACATACTTTGCGGTGCAGAAGATGCTAAATCCATCTGATATGCAAACATGCTTATCACCTCTTTAAGTTCTCTTAAAAACCGTCGAGAGTCTACCTAATACTCCCGGAGTTTTAAGAGGAAAATCCTAAATAAAAATTGTTCACTATAAAACACTTACACAAGTCTTCGACTAAAGTAATTACCAGCTCTCAATTTTTATTAAACCATTCATTCTAGACGTCCGGATGGCAAGTTTGAACGACTGACTGGAAGAGCACACAATCGGTATGATGTTTTACAAATTTAATTTCATCTATAAATTATCGATAAGATTAATCAATTTGCATATTTTGTGGACATGCCATGTAATAATCTATGCAGACTTCAAATGCACCTCCAATTTAATCTTATAAGAATAAGATTCTGCTTGGTATCACTATTTGATCATACAAGATCATGCATAACTTCAGTTTTTATATCATACTCTGATCATGTAATGTAAGGTATCAGACCCTACTATTACCTTAATTTATGGCGCAAAGGTTACCCCGTTTGGTGCATACAAGCCTAACATATATTTAGAATCGACACAATTATCGCTATTACATGCTGTCTTTGTTTTTGGATTCTTTATTAAATACCGTAGAGCAAGTTTATACGAGATAACCAACCAAATTAGCAAATGAAAAAGCTAGAAATTGTTCTTACTCCCCAATAAAAAAAAATTAAAAAATGGAAGTCGATTTATCATTAACACGTTTGAACGACATCCTTATTCAAAATCTACGCATGTTCACTAAAGCTACACCAACATCACATCCAATAGTAAGATAAGCGGAAAGGTTTCTTCTGGAATGATCAAACCACGAAATGCAAAACTAGGGTACCGCATCATAACTATCAAACTTAATGCCTGACACGAACAGCTTGTGACGTCAACAATGGGACTACATTACTTGGGTATATTTTCAATTGTTATTCATATAACATACTGTACACTCATCAGAGTTTCATCTAACTCCAGTGGATGGGAGGGCTTACATTTTTACACCTCATATGAAGTGATTTTGATTGACTGGATAAAGTCCTAATGTCCTACATAAACAGTGAAGTATGGAGTATTAGATCAATTAACAAAATTATCTATCCCTCCGGACGAAAGAAAGTCGTTGGTGCTACGATACATTTCACCACAAACGTAATCAAGTCCTCTCACAATACTGCTGTTATTAATGTTCACTAATATACGCAATTATGATAGAAAAGTTAATGACCTCTTCAGAAACGCGCACGCGCCAACAAAAAGGCAAAACTAATAAAAGTTTCAATGCCACGAATTATATCCAATCGAAAGGAGAAAAGTTTCCTGAAAAATAGAAAGTAAACGTTCTGCTCACAAGGATTCTGATATCGGTACATGATAACACAGCCTCCCGTTCCTCCAACATTTCCTGACAGCAAACGAACTCAGTATCGGCTCGAGAAAGAGCAATTTTTTCTCCTCCTCCTCCCCCTCATTTTCCCCTTTCCAATTGATTTTATGTTTTATCCTTCCAAGTCACTTTGGCTGAGGCCGACGCTACTGTGTGGATTCCTCCCAGCATACCAAACTGTCTGTCTGTTTGAAAACAGTACTACGTAAAACATTTGAACAAACGTTTACATGAATTTTACAAAGATCCGAGGGATTAGATTTGGGTAACGACCAAAGTACATATCTAGATTCAAAAGTTTAACAGCTCCGTTTGTTGTTATTCACTATGAAAAAGTTTCCTGATGTTTGTGAAATTATAAACAATGAGTTTTGGGTAACTTTGTTTGTTTGTTTGTATGGTATTTTTACGTTGCATGGAACCAGTGGTTATTCAGCAACGGGACCAACGGCTTTACGTGATTTCCGAACCACGTCGAGAGTGAACCTCTATCACCAGAAATACACATCTCTCATTCCTTAATGCAATGGCCGAGAATCGAACTTGCGACTACCGAGGTGGGACGCCAACACCATACCAACCACGGCACTGAGGCGCTCGGGTAACATTGTTAATCATTTTTAGTATTTGAGATACGAAAGCAAATAATGCGGAATATCTAGGCAACAATCCAACTTAACCATTGGAGGTTTGCAACATTACTGTTTTCCAAATAAATTAACTTTCTAACTTGCATTCAGAAGAACTTCCGTTATTATATCAACTATAAGTTTCTTGTGCTATCTACACTATTTCCACCATAGTACATTGTATCTAATCGAACTGTACTATTTTCAACCTGAATAAATAGTATTATTTTTTAGTGTCAGTTTGTGCAATTATTAGACTACTTGAAATTCCTGATGCAAAAAGTTAAAGCTATTCACTCGGGTGAACACAAATCTTGTTTTCCATTTTAGGTACATTATGATAAAAGGATCATTGTGAATAAAGAAACGTTCCAGCTTTCATAGCTGGAGTTTTGCTACTGCCTTCTTCGTCCAGCCATTTTACTATGGCACAGCTGTCTTCTAAAAGGGCAAGATGAAGAAAACATACGTGCAAAGACGACCTCATTAAAGTGTCATACCATCTTAATCATCATCACAAAAGGAAAATCTGTAATTTTAAGTTCCTTTGAGAGAGAGAGAGAGAGAGAGAGAGAGAGAGAGAGAGAGGAGAGAGAGAGAGAGCATAATACCGCACAAATTCATTTCGTTACCACTTAATTATGAATGGTGTATTGCAAATTCATCTGGAGGGAAACTCTGAAGGTCCTAAACTTAAAGAAGATGGAACGTTTGGCCAGACGGCAGCACAGAGAGAGAGAGAGAGAGAGAGAGAGAGAGAGAGAGCAGAGATGAGAGAGAGAGAGAGAGAGCATGGGGCGGGGAGTAAATTAAGAACAAATACCACGTATCCAAGCTGAAAGGTATCAGGACAAACGTCTCTTCCAATATCCAATGAATGACTATCATATAAAGGGGAGCACAAAACTTGTCTCTAAGTGTTAACGAAAGGATGAAGGATAATTATCGCAACCTTTGGCAGGTATGTAGTACAGTATAACTACTACTACTCTAAGATGGTGTACTCGAACCATCAGAAATAGGTACAGCCATATTTGCTTCAAGTTTCTATTTCTTTCTTTCTTTCTTTTTAAGAGGCGATTTCCTCGGAATTGATGCAAATAAAGAACTAGCGACGATCACAGGAAAATTATGAATAATAACGACAATAATAAACATTAGCAAAATATTTTTTTGCGGTAGAAAACAAAGTAAACCGAAAAAGGCATTATCTTGTAAACATTCTTGTTTAAGCAGTTTATGATAGAGCATTGTGGAAGTTGAGAAAAGATGCCATAAATGAAATTACGTAAGTTCCATATGTATATGCGATAATGATGGCAGGGAGATGTAATTCACACAATCCCCGGAAGAGTAAAATGTGACAAGTGTCATCTGGGATTCCCGTGGGTACCAGAGGAGTTGATAGACATAAACCTATTTGGATAAGAACCCTGAGAAGGGAAGCTGAAGATCGAGAGGAGATTTGTGAAATATAAAGCACAAAAAAGACATGGCATGAGTGGCGGAATTTCACGGAGGCCCTTTGCGTCACGCAGCGTTTGAGGTGATGAATCTATTCCCAAAAGCAGACGTAGCAGATGATTAATGAAAGCCCCAAGACAAGATACCTTTAATAGAAAAAATATTCATTACAGTTCAATCTTAACTATATATATTTGATTTTTTTTTAAAGAATACGCTAAAGGAATCTGATTTTGCATAAAAGGTGAAGAAAAACTGGGTTACCTCAAGGAGGTCATCATAATACGTGCAAATAGTACTGACAGTTTCAAAGGAGTTAGGTCCCAGTTTTCATACCTCTCTTCGGTGAATCCTAGCCATACGCTGCCTGCTCCTCCCGGACCATCAATATCATACAGTTTCTCTCTCTCTCTCTCTCTCTCTCTCTCTCTCTCTCATGCCGCAAGGACTGCGCCGGCTTTGCAAGTGGCAATGGCAGAGGCTTTTGCCTCTCAAATCTAATCATTTTCCTTCAAGTCTTACGTACATAAGCGAGCATTATGCTCCTATAAATGTGTGCAAGATCAACCGCGCAAGCAAAGTTTCCCATTCCCTACCAGGGGGACTTGTAAATCAATAGCGTATTTACTGAAGTATGAAGCACCAAAGTGCAGTCTAACACGAACTCCTTACACTGCCAAGATTATTGCGCTCTCCTGTCACGATTCCTGTCTATGAAAATGCATTCACTGGACGAACTCCGCACCAACAACACGACGCTGTTCGAGGGAGAAATGAGGAGATACAGACAAGGTGCAGCCCTCCTTTCGGGATGGGATGGGGGTTGGGGGGATGGGGGGGAGGGAGGGGGGATGCAGTGTCGTCTGCAGCAACTTAAGACACCGAATACCGTAGGCGTCGGCATTGTCGTTAACTATCCAACAGGTGGCAACAGCTTCAATAGACGCTTCAAGAAAACTTCTTCCTAGCCAGAAACATTCAGAAAATATATTCAATGAGAATTTTTCCTTTCTTTTCTAAAAGTCTTTTGAACAACAAAGGTATGAAATGAGCTTAGTGCGGCATTATCTTTTAAAGGGAAGATGTCTTCCGACTTTCCTTGAAACAGTTAAATATACAATATTAAAAAAAAAAATTTAAGAGAAAACCGTAAGTTACTATAAATTCCCCACACACCTCAATATCTAACTTGTTAAAATTTAACATTTCTTCTTTATTTCTTGCCACTGCCACAACAAGCTGAAAAATAAAACGTTCATTCTGATTTACAAAAGGCTTACACGCAAACACATAAAACCCAAAACGACTTTTGTTAACGTTCGCTAAAAACTTTTACAGACAAAACATTTTAAACCAATTGGAGACACCCCTCGAACATTCAATAATAAATTGAAATTGGTTTATTCCTGTTCAACTGAAGACGAGAGCCAAATATAGCCCTTGTAAATTTTCATTCAACGGAAGGCGCCACATTGTTAAACTGATATTCTTACCTTCTTATCAGCGCCTAGCTGATTACGGACTATCACTGTGGGCAAATACGATAACAAGTTATTTTCTTCTTTATGATCCATATTAGAAGGATTTCTTACGAACCTTCGCCGTTGCTGAAAGTTAAAACACAATCTCACTCCTTGATAGGATAGGATAACCATCAGACTGAAAAATACGTCAATGACAGACTGTGTGCATTCTCTTAACATATTACATTCAATTCTCTGTATTCGATACATGCACTGGAGATAAACAGCTAAAGCAACCTATTCCGACTGTAACTCTCAACTAATAATAATTAACATATCCTGCGACGAAATGTTTAAGTGGGTCCTGAAAGGCCTGAAGAAACAACGATCACTATAAGACATACATATTTGTGTATGCATTCGTATACAAGCAAGATATGTTAATTGCTTTTACTATCGATTCTCACTCTTTCTTTGCCTGGCGGGATCATCGGCTAACAGCCAGTAAACATCAAAGGATTCCACCTGTTGACTTCAACTTTGTATGAAAGCAGTTGAGAGGTTGTTAAAATAATGCCAAAAGTTTTCTTCCTCAAGGAATAAAGCTTCCGAACTTCCTTTCATGTACTTAGTTCCACGACAACCGAATGACACTCGTAAACTGTATATCTTTGGATTTCCTGCATGGCAGATATCTTTTATGCCATTAGAGTGTAAAACATGGCTACATTTTACTATTCTTAACTGGATACTGAACTCTTTTGCAATCTAAGATTGGATCCGGGCGCAGAAGGTGACACACAAACTAACGAAGTTTTCCTAGATAATCCGCTTCTATTCCAACTCCACTGTCACCTCCGACCAAGCACTTCACATCTCTCTTTAACCCTTTCAGGCTATGAATTCTACAAAATGATGATAATGACCATTCTATGAAGGTGACGACAGAATTGTCCACGTCCAAATAAAACAGGACTTCCACCCAGCATCCCTGAAAAAATCTCGACGAGTGTGAGGAGCTCAATCCAATTTCCACTTGAAAAAGACCTGTAATGTTAATAATGCAAATGGACCAATCCCCCTCTCCAATGAAAAACAGGATTTTTCGATACATCACAACAGCCGGATTGTTCCAAGGGATTGGGCCGGCACGTCGTTCTGACCCCACCCCATCGCGTCTCTTTCATAGACTCCAACCACATCGATGTGACGTCTCTCTCTCTCTCTCTCTCTCTCTCTCTCTCTCTCTCTCTCTCTCTCTCTCTCTCTCCAACTGTTTCAATGTTATTCTAACTTGAAGTGACAAACATACGCACAAAGAGGTCTCATCATATTCATTCTCTCTCTCTCTCTCTCTCTCTCTCTCTCTCTCTCTCTCTCTCTTTGTCACACACACACACACACACACACACACACACACACACACACACACACACACACATATATATATAGATATATATATATATAATATATATATATATATATATATAATATCTATATAGTTCACACTCAATCTCATTAGGACCGTAAAGCCAATAACACATATAGGGTGAATATTAGATATTATTTGAGGTAACAGTTTAAATTAATGTTTCCGACGACACATATGCTGCGATAGTAGTGTTAACCCTATATCAAGAATCTTAAATTCGTCAACTTCACCTTCGAGGTTAAACTGCCAATAAAATAAATACACATACAAAGTTCACTATAATTTTTTCGAGACAATACAAAGGCTATGCACTGCAGCTAGGCTAATAATAATAATAATAATAATAATAATAATAATAATAATAATAATAATGATGCCAGCGATGACAATTGGCAATGGCTACAGAGGGGAGAGCTAAAGAAGGAAACTGAAGGAATGATAACAGCGGCACAAGATCAGGCCCTAAGAACCAGATATGTTCAAAGAACGATAGACGGAAATAACATCTCTCCCATATGTAGGAAGTGCAATACGAAAAATGAAACCATAAACCACATAGCAAGTGAATGCCCGGCACTTGCACAGAACCAGTACAAAAAGAGGCATGATTCAGTGGCAAAAGCCCTCCACTGGAGTCAGTGCAAGAAACTTCACTGGAGCCTGTGCAAGAAACATCAGCTACCTTGCAGTAATAAGTGGTACGAGCACCAACCTGAAGGAGTGATAGAAAACGATCAGGCAAAGATCCTCTGGGACTATGGTATCAGAATGGATAGGGTGATACGTGCAAATAGACCAGACGTGACGTTGATTGACAAAGTCAAGAAGAAAGTATCACTCATTGATGTCGCAATACCATGGGACACCAGAGTTGAAGAGAAAGAGAGGGAAAAAATGGATAAGTATCAAGATCTGAAAATAGAAATAAGAAGGATATGGGATATGCCAGTGGAAATCGTACCCATAATCATAGGAGCACTAGGCACGATCCCAAGATCCCTGAAAAGGAATCTGGAAAAACTAGAGGCTGAAGTAGCTCCAGGACTCATGCAGAAGAGTGTGATCCTAGAAACGGCACACATAGTAAGAAAAGTGATGGACTCCTAAGGAGGCAGGATGCAACCCGGAACCCCACACTATAAATACCACCCAGTCGAATTGGAGGACTGTGATAGAGCAAAAAAATAAAAAAAAATAATAATAATAATAATAATAATAATAATAATAATAATAATAATAATAATAATAATAATAATAATAAGAAGTGCAAGGTAGAGGAAATTGCCCCCCTCCACCCCTTTATCTATGACATCATCATCTGACTCAACTGCAACGAAAATGCACACAAGTTTAGTGTATTGCCAGTACAGAAATGTGATAAAACATGAAATTTTCAAGAAACGCACAGTATGCAACGGAGTATAAGTAGTACAAATCTTATCAGATAACGCTATCGCAATCCAGAATTCGATTTATTCGAGACAACGGTCGTATTACATAAATGCATATACGATTTTCTAATCTACACTGGAAGTTGATGAAGAAAGAGAACTGACGAACTGAAAAACATACAATATGGTATCACAACAATAAAGATCATCTAGAGGAGGAGGAGGAGGAGGAGGAGGAGGAATATCCTCATCATAATAAGTAATAGCAGTCCCGAACAGCCTCATACTTAGTTATTTTTCTTTCATTTTGTCAAACTGGTTTGATCACTTCGTTTGACACACACGGAGTTAGTTTGATGAACGTATCTCTTAATCAATTCGATGACCCGGAGAGGAAGACTTCAACCAAGCTTCCTGAGTTTTCTAGTTTTAACAATTAGTGGTGGTACCACATTTTCGTAAATACCGTACCACTACCAAATGGTAAGCACGTCCTGAAAACGATACTTTGAATAAGTATCCCATGAAACGTAACTTTGTTTCACACACATCTACTGAACAATCTGGAACGAGAGAGAGAGAGAGAGAGAGAGAGAGAGAGAGAGAGAGAGAGAGAGAGAGAGAGAGCTTTCGTCAACCTGTTCTTCCTCTCTTATAACCTTACCACCAAACGCGCAGGGAACAGAAATTATCTCGACACCACGAAGTGATACCTGACAGGTTAAATGAAATTTTAACACTACAAGACTTCTAATAAATGTAATAAGATGTAAGTGGTTTCAATTTTCGTTAAGTATGTCAATTAACTAAATCTCATATTTATTTCGACGCACCGTCATTACACAGTATCCGATAATATTTTTGGAATATACAATAGACCAGTACCATTTCAAGATCATAAGATGAATTAAACTGTCGTTCTTATGAAATCTTACTTCCAGCACAATATATTTTCACAATTCAAAAATGTGTAGGCATAGCTACTATATCTATACTGCACTATACTGCAAGCACGGTTGTAATCAATATATTCAGCTCCGAATGGCCATATCACCTTGGGCGTAGGCCATACCGGAAACGTGGGAGGTGGATCTCGTGGTGACAATCACCAGTATAACGAACGCAACATCAGACCAGTAGCCACACCCGATCAAACGGCGCGAACAAATCAAAGCATCACTCCAGTTTTTGTACTGCAGAGGATTAAACTGTTTACTCTGAAAGCTAGTTTGAAGAAAGAAGAAACTTGACCATTTAAGAGAAGATCCCGTTACAAACTGAATCAACAAATCATAGCCCTGCCCATCTAACTAGGGCAAATTTTCCAACCTTAAAATTAAATATTCTAAATCGAACTATTTGCTCTGCATTGGAGTGTTGTTCAAAGTAACTTACAAAATTGTAGGAACGAATTCGTTAGGGTACAATGATCCGGCGTCATTATTCAAGTGTTCAAGCGTACTTCTTGTTTCATTTTGTTAAAGCGGAGGTTCAACAATAATATTGGATTCTACCTGAAGCCATCATTATTAATTAATTAATTAATTAATAATAATAATAATAATAATAATAATAATAATAATAATAATAATAATAATAATAATAATAAACCTGTGGTACTACTAGAAAAAAATCCACACCTTTTATCTGACCTGCGTTAATACCTGTTATTAGCTATTATCGTGATCTGCAGATAAACTTGGCGATTATTTTACTTTTCTTAGTATACGGGTTATATGATAATGCGGAAAAAAATGGGGAAGGTTGTGGGGGGGGGGGGGGGGGGTGGGGGGGGGGGGGGGGGGATAATAATGTTAATGAAGAAAGCTATCCTACTTCATAAGTAATCAATTCACCTTGAAACGAGATGACCCGCGAGCCGGCCAAGCTGACGAGTCCCCGTTCCCGATGAACTCTTAGAAAATTCCACCGCACCCTTCTTGGGGACAGGTATTAACGCAGGTCAGATCAAAGGTGTGGATTTTTTTCTAGCCTCTGATTTGCATTGGCGAGTTCTCATATCAATCTAATCGATATTTCTTAATGTGATACAAAACGGAGCATTTCCATCGTCGAAATTTTCTTCTTAAGCAGGAAATGTCAGTTACTACCAATCAATAACTAAGGTTAAATCTGTTTGCCAAATATTTCTTCGGATACAATCGACAAATACATTTCCGTAACACGCAGAAAAAAAATGAAAATTTAAAATGGTTCAAGTATCCACACAAAAAAATTCATACCGGTTGACTTTATGAAAGTATGGTCACATAACAGAAGTGAGAGAGAGAGAGAGAGAGAGAGAGAGAGAGAGAGAGAGAGAGAGAGAGATGGTCACCATTGGCAAAAAATAAAAAAATTAAATCAATCAATCAGTCAATAAATAAAATACAATAAAATAAATATCTGAGAAACGTTAGCAACCGTTGCTTCAAAATATCAATAAACTTCGACCCAGATGTCGAAAGGTCTTTTACGCAGTATCTCATTCAATACCGATTAAGCGGTTGGAAAAAAAAAAATAAAACACTGCAATAGCTATACATACCAGAGTAGTGACTGTGAGACATAAGATTTAATATCTGCGGCGCAGCGTCCAGTCTAGTCTAGTCTGGCCATGATGCAGCTAATTTGTAAAGACCGAGTGTGTACGCAGGCATAACTCACAAACGCATTATTACTATTATTATTATTATTATTATTATTATTATTATTTCAGTAGATGAAACCCATTCACATAAAACAAGCTCACAGGGGCCAATGACTTGAAATTCAAGCTTCCAAAGAATGTTGGTTTTTACCACCCACCGCAGACTCTGCACACACACTGCAGCAGTAACTGATCATAATACAGAGCCCGTTTTTCATAGCCCTGGGGGAGACACAAACCAGCCAGATTAGAGTGACCATCCACGACACTAACCACTATACCATCCGACCAGCTTGCGTGCACATCACACCCTCGTTCATGTGGGCGAGAGGTCGTTGAAGCATGCAAGTTCACATGAACATTCCTTTTAAAGTCAAGCAAAAAGTATCCTGCTATCTACGGATCATTTCCATATCTGCACGTCATGATATTCGAAATCGATTTCCCGACAGCCATGAATTACGGCCTGAAATACAGATAACACTAATACAGACCAATTCCACTGCATAAATCGTCATCACTTATCTATCAGTGCTGAGAGAGAGAGAGAGAGAGAGAGAGAGAGAGAGAGAGAGAGAGAGAGAGAGAGAGAGAGAGAGAGAGAGAATTTATATGCAATACACAATTATCTTAAAAGTCGTTCTCTGACGTGTAGGGCACTAGGGTATCACATCGAGCTGGGAAAACGCACACCTACACAACACTCATTATCAACATTGCTAATTGTAGTACACGAGGTAACCAAGCAGCGAAACAGAGAATAGACACCGGAAACAACTATATAACAATTTAAACTAAAGGGTTGATTTGGCGTCACGCAAAATCTATCACAATGCATTCCACCTCATCAATAACAGCTCATTTGAAGTACTGACTCGCCTTTCTGTGGTTGCTCTCTTGTGCATACTTTCTCGAGTTGAGTCGGCCGCAAGGAAAATTGTACTTTTTCAGAAAAACCAACAAAACATTTTTTATAGTATCTTCATGAACTTATAGAATGCTCCTCCTCCTCCTCCTCCTCCCTGCGTTCCTACGGTTTACCCTCAAGAGACAATCGTGTCTTTGCTGAAGTTTTTCTGTCCAGGGTCTGATCCACATTTCCAAGACAGTCGTAGCTTCTCTGTTTTCCAGTCAACCGTAAGCCACCGCAATAAAAAAAACAAATCAGCAACGCTTGAAATATAAACTAACAAGCATATTCATCGGTACTACCAAGCGTTGGCAGCTACAAATATTGTTACATAAAAGCATAAAAACTTTATTCAAAATTAATCTTTTTCATTCAAAACAAGAACAGTGCTTTCAATGTGGACATCATAAAGTATAGTTTTCTGTGCAATGCAAGTTTTCATCTCTTAACTGATACAATAGTTATTTATTCTATAAAAACAAAAAACAACAAAATAAATATACACAGTCGTTTTCACTCCACGACTACAAAGGACTCGTCCTTCTGAGGAATGCTCAAATGTTCACAGAACCTGGTCTTGTACCATGAGTTTATGAAACCACAATTGCAGCCAAACGGTTTAATGAGAATGTTACGTCTAAATGGGCTATCCGACGAGCCTGTTCAAGTTTTCCTCTCACACAAACAGAAGACAGCAGGCACATTTCGAACATCTCAAAGCGCCCCCCCCCCCCCCCTTCTCTCTCTCTCTCTCTCTCTCTCTCTCTCGCTCTCTCTCTCTCCTCTCCTCTCTCTCTCTCTCTCTCTCTCTCTGTATCAATGTTCAATGTTTTACCAATATAAAGTCTCTTTACTTAGTTCCAAAGCACGTTGGAAATTAATCAAAGTAAACATTTAAGTACGCAAAACCTTCACATTTTCTCCATGTTTAAAACGGACAACTAATTGCTGTTTACTGTTAAAAAAAAATCCAAGGGATAGCATTACTGCCCTCCTCTTTGTACGATGAGACAATGATGATGATGATGCCAAAGAGAAGCAAGCTGGCTGAGAAAGAATTTGGGGGCTCCTTGTGCGTAGGTGGATAAATCGAACTCTGCTACTGGGGAGGGTCCAGCGTCTAGACGGCGTGGCAAACGAACATATGCACGCAAAGTAGTATACGCGGAAACATAGCTACACGTACTGGCATCGATTGCTAAAGGTCCTGGCTAAACATTGAGAAGGTATTGTGGGGTGGAGAGAGAAAACATAATAGATCTAAAATGTCGATACATGACAAGGAAAAAGAAAAATGCTCGTCATTTCCAGGAAAAGGCTAAACTTGAATGCCATCCGCATCAATTTGAATTGGCGTACTAAAACATAAAACTGAAAACCAGCAACATTAAGGTCCAATACTTCATAACAACAAGAAAGTTAAAATCTTAATTTCTTTAAACATCATTATATATTAAACAAAGAACAAATACTAAGAGCAGCAACAAATAACACCAAAATAATTATTACCATTTCGGAAGATCAACAACTACAAGAAACCTCATGCCTTGCTTACTAGAAAGAAACATGGGTTCCCTTAGGTATGTCATTCATCGTGCAACGTAGCTCTTTCATAAAATTCAGATGCACGGTCACAAAATGAGAAGCAAAACTACTCCCCCAAGGACCACCACATACGGATCAATATTGCATAAGATGGGGAAGGATGTACCACACCACACACAGCTTAAACCCACCTCAGGACCCCCAAGCGTCCAACACTGAAAAATTAAGCGCCGTGGCGTCAGCAAGAGCCAATACAGTATTAACATCACTCCCTTTCCTCCTCTACTGTCTTCTCGCATTATTCTTGGGCGTCCTCGAGGGGCTCTCCAATTGGACCTCTCTACCGCCATGTCATGACGACGTGCATCTCAAAAGGCTGTTGAATCTTCGTAGTGCTTGTTCTCTTAAAGCGATGACAGGACGAGAAAAACCTTCCAGTGTTACGTCAACAAGACGACGTCAATTGAATGAACTCCCCAGGCAGAGCCTACTGCAAACACTTCTACGGTTTAAGATCGAAGAACTCGATGACAAGACGACATTATTATAGACGGTGACATTATTGGTTATTTTATGTTTAACTGAAAATGATGATACGGCAGTTCCAGCTCCAGGGACTCTACACTGCACCAAAAGTTAAACTGACCCTTCCTAGAACATGAAATTCACCAGCACACTTTTTTTTTCTTCTTACAAGAGCCACTGCTAATTACTACTAACATGGGTATAATATTCATACATACCTGAAGTTATTTCATCGGATTTCGCCAGAGTGCTAGGATAAGTGCAACTGCCTATTGCTTCAAGCCACTAACTACAACAAAGTATGTCTCTCAAAGGTGTGGTACACAGTATTCACGACAGCCAGCCCTGGGGAATTTTACTTTCCCCCAAAAAAATGATTGATCACACGTCGTGTCATGTCACACGTACTAAAGCCACACCTGCCCTCTTCAAGGCTCAAGGTAGAGGACGAGGAGGGGGGGGTCGAATGAGGATCTTCATGAAAGTGTTATCACTGTTGACAGCCTGGTTCTTCTACATCACCGATTCACTCCCTGCAACTAACAAGCTCGCTTTCCTTCTCAGCTGTCATTCCACCATTTCAAAGTGCCATCCGCCCTTCCTGCTTGGCCCCTCTTTACTCCTAACCCGATTGGATGCAGCACAATTCATTCAGCACTATACTCCTAGCGTGTCATTTGATTCTTTAGCAACGATATCTCTCTCTCTCTCTCTCTCTCTCTCTCTCTCTCTCTCTCTCTCTCTCTCTCTCGTGTTACACATACACATACACACATACACACACACACACACGAACAGGCGAGTAAAATAAAAGACAGAAAAGAGGACTCCTTCAGACAGGGTCTCTTGTGATCTTAATGAAGGTTCAATACACAACTTCCACACAATGGGGTTCCCGACAGGAGGAAGGGGATGGCGGATGGAGGAGTTATTAAGGAAGAGCTAATAGAGGAGAATGAAGGTGGGAGCACCAGCGCAAATGGAGATATCTGGCAAACAAAACAACAGATTTATCCTAAGTTGCAAAAAACAGACAGCTCCTTAATTACACCCTGAAAAGGACATTCCCGGAAATTAACTAAACAATTATATGCGACAGCGTCCACAAGGCGTTGATAATAACGATGAAGATTACGAGTTATCACACTGAACATTATAACATAACATGTTTAAACATTTGTGTTATTAAATAATAATAATAATAATAATAATAATAATAATATAATAATAATAATAATAATAATAATAATACACATATGTTTTTGTGTAATTAATAAATATACCATTACACGACATTGCGTATGACCTGGCGCTGATGACGATTTAAGCAACTTCTTCGATATTTGTCGTCGTCAGTATTAAAATGTTTCCAGAGTAATTAACATACATGATACTAAATGTATGTACAACCGAATTGAAGAGCAGTTACCAAAATGCACGTTCACCCCAAAGTAAGAAAAAACAACCGCCATACTGCAAGGATTTAATTAAATTCTTTAAAACTGCCGTAATCAATTTACAGCCGCATCAAGAAAAGCTTCCTCAGTTTTCTAAGACCCTTTTCAGTCAGATATTTCGTTCGTCGTCCCTAGAGATAGTTCTGGGAAACTAAGATAATATTTTTGAGCCCATCTTTCACAAAAAATTATTAATTAACGATGCTAAAATAACAAAAACCTGAAAGTCATACAGAAAAAGGACTATTATAACACCGTATTGGTCTTACCGTTTAGGATTCAAATAATTCGAGCAACCTTGCTCCGTAACAAAAACAATTTTGTCCCATGAAAACGTTTTATAGTGTGCCTTAGTTGTCCACAATCAGCGCCCAATATTCTCCGACCACAGTAGTCTAATAATGCTCGTGAAAGTAAGGAAATGAGAAAAAAGAAACTAGAGGCTGACGAAATAATCACATGAGCTCGTTTTCTAATTACGAGTAAAGCCGTCCTCTCTAAGAATTCTCTCTGTTTCAAATGATTGCAGAGCAGAGTTGTGATGAACTGAGCTACATGATGCCATAAGGAAATGTGCTCTGGAGCAATAGTTTCGGTTGTATTACTAAATAGTACATTTAATACTTGGAAAGCGGGCCCTTGTTCCGCAGTACACAAAACCGTCCTGGGTATCCTCAAATACAAAAACGATCTATCTTGGTTAGAAAGAGTCCACAAGTGCAAAGCAGGCCTCTTCACACCTTAAACATCGCGCTGGCACAAAGCCGAATTAATTAAATCAACCAATCTACCTCATAAAAGATTAAGTCTTTTCTTCACTGAAATGAGCTGCATGGATACTTATTGCCTGTCTTCAGCCTGCTACACAAGGGGAAAAACACAAAAGCATCTTTGCATACTAATCAGGGCAACAATAATAAAAAGTCGTTCAATAAAATTAATTAAAACGTTAAGTCCAGCTCCGAAACTAGAATGGGATCATCGACATTTACAAGACGCGGAGTTCTTAGAATTCTTTACGTTACTGACACCACGTCAGAGAAATGGCCCACCAGTGGTACCTTAAACATAACCCTTGCTCGATACTTATGACACATAATTCCCGAAGAACGCTAGTAAGTGCTGTCCATCGGTAATGTTCTTTCTTGAACGATTTTCGTCGGCTTTTCGTTGTTAAACACATTTTTTTTTTTTTTTTTTTTTTGCAATTTCTATCGTGTTTTTACAATACAAATGGCGATTAAATACCACTCCACCATAATAATTAAGCAAAGTTGGAAATTCGAGATAACACTGACAAAAACGTTGAAAACTGTAAATAATAATAAGAAAATAATGTTCCTAAGTTTCTTCGGCACAATCGACTTTTCTGTGCAGCGTATAATGAATGTTGCATGAAACATTCAGCCACGGCCCATGAAATTTTCTGCTGGCCGTGGTGGACTGTGTTGTTGCGTTGCCAAACGCACGATCATGACCAACTTAAACCTTCAATAAAATAAAACCTACCAAGCTGATGCTATAGGGCTGCATTTGGTTTGTTTGATTACTGGAACGTGGATGATCAACATACCAATTTGCAGCCCCCTAAGAGCCTCAGTCATTTTTAAGATCCGAGGGCGGACGGAAAAAGTGCAGACGGATAGAAAAAGCCATCTCAAAGAGTTTTCTTTTACAGAATACTAAAATTGAGACTGAAGTTACATAAAACAAAATCACAGTAAATATACAACGAAACGCCAGTTCCACCAAAAATAATATGAGTATGATGGCTAAACACACGCGCACACACACACACACACAGAGAGAGAGAGAGAGAGAGAGAGAGAGAGAGTTGAAAAGGCATGAGTGGCTGTAACTCGAGAAGGATAGAGGAAAGGAGATAGGATGAGCCAGAGAGGGGATGTTGGGGCACTGGGGAAGAGGGAGGAAAGGGTATATCCTTATAGTTCAACGTTGACGAGTGATTAGAAAGCAGGAATCTCTCTGCACGGTACTGAAAGGTGAAGTCTCAGTTTCTACGGGATTCCCTAATTCCAGGAGTGTTGAACTGCCAATAATTATTATTATTCACTACGAATTCCCAAGACGATAGCTTTCGGCAACGCCTGAAATGACCATATATCCTAATTCAAACGTTTCGGAACTTCCTAGTATCCAAAGGACAGGATCATCCTATAATTCCTTAACATTATCCTAAATCTATAACTGCTGCTTTTCGTTTACATTTCGGTTTATAAAATCTATATCTGAGACTATTATTTCTTCATCTGACATCTTACCACACCTAGGGGAGGAACCTCCTGCCAATTCGTCACGAGCAAAAAAACTTGAACGGAAGCATCAACTTCAGAGATCTTTTGAGCCCTTCGCAGACAACAAAAGTCAACAATTTAAGCAAATTTAGGTGCACCAAAGGTCAAGGGGGGAAGGAGAATGGGGTGAGGGGAGGTCAGGTTTCAAACAATGGTTCAATAAAGCTTGGACACCAGGATTTCGTAACTGCCAATAGATCTACTAGACGCTTCATATCGGCACCACCTTTCCTCTCGAGACGTTCTGTTAACTACAACACGAAGCCTCGATATGTTTACTTTTTCGTTTTATTCTGGAACGTAGGTAAAATCACTCCCTGTATTAACTTACTAATATAATATATATATATATATATATATTATATAGATATAGTTTAAATATGATATATGAGTAGTAGTAATAGATGTATATAGATATATATAGATATATAAGATTGTATATATATATCATATATATTAATATATAATATTATATTATATTTATATAATATATATATATAATGTTGAAGGTCAATTGAGATATATTAAAGCACGTTGGGAAAACAATTTCGCAGAATTACGCGTTTGACGCAATTATCCTCAATTTCACAGTACAGGGAATGACAACCCTCTTTGGAAATGTGTATTCAAGGCCGCAAATCTCCGCCATTAAAGCGTAATTCACCGTGAAAGGATTCCGAGTTACATTCATCTCTCTCTCTCTCTCCCAAACTCTAATCACTTATTGTTAATTAATAACGAGTCTCTGCTATGTAATACTGTAAAAGGCCTCTCAACATTTGCTGACCCTGCTACAAAAAGCACAAACTGAGCTTCAACCATCAACGGTAGATAATTGTTACTTTTGCGAGAGACTTTACTCGTGTTATTTCGGAAACAAATAAAACAACTTTATTATGATATTACTACCTCAGGGGATTAATACTTAAAGAGACTAAACAACGTACCAGAAATTTCTAAACTGGACGACGTTACAGATAGATCACTTTGTGCTATCGACACCAATGTTTTCATTCCATCAAGAGAAAAGGGAAACATTAAAATACCTCTAGTGTTAATTTTACATCAATGGTAAAACGGAATTAGAAAACCCACTTCTATCTGCTTTAAATTTAGCTCATGAGAATGTTCGTGAGCACAGAACACGTCTATGGAAAGTACCCTAAAAAAAAAGGGGGGGTGGGGGGATTATGACTATCCTCAATTTTCTATTATTATGCATATTGTAGACATCGTGGTCTTTCTTGAAAAACGAAGAAAATATGTACATCAGTTAAAAAGAGAATTCAGTCACGCATGTGAATAACGCCACTCTAAATACCTGTTTTTATCTCGAAGGCAGAAGGTCTGATTGCTCAATTTCTCAAGGTGGCTCTTCCCAAGATTAGCTAACAACGTAAAATAGAGATACTTGAGCTAAATCTGCTCAATAAATCACAAAGGATGATTGTCAGTAGACAAGGGATCTTCTCCCCTCGGAGCGTTTTCCAGGTGGCAACTGAGAAGGATTTCGCAAAAATCTTTGACTTTTTTCTTTTACTTCGAATAAGTAATTAAAGTTATGTCCGCTGCTTTAAAGACATAATTTGTAACTTTTGTTTGTCTCTTTGTTTACATTTAGTTATCTAGCATTATGCTCATGCTTCTCTCCGTACTGTTTTCTAATCTGGGTATTATACACTCCAAGAAATTAGTCATCAAATTAATGTTCTTTTATATATTCATAAAAAAATGAACAATCACGCATAGATAATCGAGATGTAACTATTATAAGAAACACGAAATGGACACAGCTTTCAGTTACACAAGTGCCCTGCCCTAGCAGAATCCGTTTATTGATACAAGACTTCACTTAGAGATATGCAAGAAACTTACCCCAACCCCTTCTGCGCGTCGATACAGTAAGTAGAGTGGATCACTTTCTCCTACGCTTAACGAGTAACCACACCATTGAAGACTAACTGCAATCAACAATTCCGAGAGTTTCGGTTATGGTAATCGGTTCGGATATTTAGTGAATGACACTCTCTTAACATCCTAAGTGAGACCTGGCAGGGATACGCCAGAGAGAGAGAGAGAGAGAGAGAGAGAGAGAGAGAACTGAGGCATGCTGCAGTTATTTTCATTGTAACAGTCATGACTAGAAGCCTTTTCCTACGCAGTATCGGGGAATATATTAGTAAAGCCTTTTCCTATGCAGTATCGGGGGAATATATTAGTATTTTCCACAAAATTCAACATAAAACATAGCACGAATTAAATAAGGTTTTACATACTGCCGAAATTCTAAATATCTCACTTACGTAATAAAACTATAAGCCATAGCAATAACTCGGAAAAAATATGTTACATTGTAACAAACAATCTAACCACAGTCACTTTACATTAACAATTTCGTCCAATCATTTACGAACATATTCTGAGCTCCGAACACTTCATATTCCACAGTCTGACAATCGGAGACATATCACAAGACAGAATATATAACTGAATAATATAACAGCTATTTTTTTCAAAATCTGTTTTTTTCTAATGTGTGTATCAATGGTTTCAAGTCATCTTGAATATATTTTTCCAAAAAATTCTTTTCTTTTAATTTGTGTATCCACTTTATCACTAGAATAGTTTCATATCATCCAAATGAAATTCAGATTTTTTCCGAAAAACAATAGCAACACGACTGCATGATATGTGGTCGTCGACAACACTCCTCTCCAGCCCATCTCACAGATGACGACAGCCAACTGAATCCACTTACTTAGTTGCGACATTTGGCGTCACCATACTCTCACAATCCAAACGAACCCACCTGAAGGATCTCGACAATACCATTTTCTCCTTTTGGCAAGGAAATGCACAGTGAGGTAATAATGATTGAAATATCTTTCACCTAAACAGCAAGTTTGCAGTTCACTATTCTGCTCACATGCAAGGCTAGAAAAGACAGTCATTGTACTAAAGGATGTATCGTTGCTGAACCACCCTCTTAAATAAGTACTTTTTGAAAGGCAAAATAAAAATTACAGTATTTCTCAATTTCTAAAATAATAATAATAATAATAATAATAATAATAATAATAATAATAATAATAATAATAATAATAAACTGATACAAATTCAAGCTTGAAAAGGAAAAATTGTAATGACAGCTTTGATAATCAAGATATACGAAGAACCTTCCAAAGAATTAACAGAGTCCATTCAAGCAACTGAATCGTACAAAATTTTATTGTCCACTTCATCCTAATGCATATGCAAATAATCTAATCATCTTTCCTGAATGCATTGTTTGAAATCGAACCATACATAACCGTATTTTGCTGTGAACTCTACATACAACCGTAAATGGAACGTCGGCAACTACTAAAATCTTCAACTGACAGCAGGTGCTACGGACTTAAGAAACACCCAAAAAAATAACTGCACTTTAACATACAACAACTGTTCTTCATACGCTTACAAAAAAATGCAGTTTAACATACATGGTATAACTGTTCTTTCTACATCTCAAATCAATAAATAGCTGCATATCAAGTACAAATTTCTTAATACGGATACTGAAAAACAAATGCATTTTCACATTTCAAGCACTGTTCTTAATACACATACTTAGAAAAATAACTGCATTGCAACATATCAAGAACACGTGTACGTCCTCTTCATAAACATACTAAAAAAACAAATTACTGCATTTTACTATATAGAAACCAACTATTCTATAAGAGGACCTTCTCCTAAAATTAAAAAAAAAATAAATAAAAATAAAAAAAAGGGAATTTCAACGTCTTAACACTTCTGACCTTGAAGTCAGTTAAAGCATGCAAGCCCTTCTTTTGATATCGATAGACTCAACGCTGATGTTGCACGATTTATTGCTGGGGATTGCCTTCTGCCGCCAACCTCTACATGCCTCTGCTATCCTCATTCCCATGCCTTCCTCTCCCTACAGTTATGGAACACAACAGACAATACAATTTAGGCCAAAGATCAAGCTTTGGGACCTATGAGGTCATTCAGCGCTGTTCCTATATTTATTTCTTACTCTCTCTCTCTCTCTTCCTTACTGTTCGAACCTAGATTAGCTGTTCCCCATATTTTTTTTAAACATTGCAATATTCAGTACCGGATAAACGATGGTTTATAAAACGAGAATGCTCGATTGACCTCCACTAACTTTAAAACCAACAGTTTCCAAAGTGAGGCACTTGCCGTACATCGAATTAAGTAAAAATCAATCCCCTGAAAGCGAAAACGAAGTGACAATAAAACGCTCCCAAAATGGCTAATGACCACACACCCTTATAAAAAGCGAGTACAAAAGTCATTGATCTGCACCTGATGTCATGTCAGGGGCGTGGAACAAAGGGAACACCATAATACAGAGTTCTTTCTCTCCTTCACTTCACCCGAGAAAGAGTGGCTCCCCAACCCATAGCTAAGTTCGAATTATTCTTCCATGGAGTTCTTAAAAATATTCTTAGCTAACCGACGCTTATTATAATCTAAAATGCCATGAACCATCACTCAAACTGAATCTTATCCTCGCGATACACAACGTGGCTTACTCTAGTCTAGGTGAAAGTTGAAACATTCCCTACAAAAAAAAACAAATTAATATGCCTAATCCTTATAAAATTCTCTAAGTTTATTAAAACCTTGATAATGGATCAGAGCTATGTATTATAAAATACAACAGTTTACATATAAATTCCATACTCTATAAAACAGTCACATAATCAAATCTAATAAATCATAACCACTTATGACCTTTGAAATATCCCAAAGTTGGAAATCTGATAAACCAACCGAGAATAAAGGTAAAAATGTGAAAGGTCCGGGAACACCGCAAAAACAAGCCGACTACGCCAGCCAGAGTTTTACAGTTACAGTAGTTATCGAGTTAAGCTCTTGACAACAAAAAATATTGAATCTCACTGGTTGTGGAAAATGGAAAGTGGCTATGGCATGCGAATTCTTTCAACTTATGGCTTCCATCTACTTGCAAAAAAAAAAAAAAAAAAATCCCAAACACTACCTGGGGTGAGACTAAGATTTAATACCAAATAGAATGAATTTTCATAAAAGGGGGTTGAACTATTAGAATTCTGAGAGAACAAATCAAGTACATCATGCTCATTTACTCACTGCTGTCACAGTGGATCGTGGATGCACTGCAACATCAATTACTAAAGTACGGTAAACAAGACCTAGAGGGAAAACGGCGGAGCCTTACAAAACACTTGTTCGTCTGACACCAATGAAAAACGCAGCATTACTGGGGAGGAAGCGATAACAGCGAAGAGTTTTCCAGACTGCAAAAAGATGGTTTCGTTACAAGGGGAAGGGAGAGTTGGGGGGTCTCGGTTTTCACAATAATTATCTTGCGATAGGGTAATTACTGTTGTGGGGAGAACATCACAGAATCTGCATTAAATGAGAAAAGCAGTAACCGTGAAGGAAAAAACCCATATGATTAAATGTAATTATTTGATACATGTGACAAATAGTTTAAGTTATTGCACAAGACCACCCTTCAACTAAGAAAAAAATGCTCATACAGCCGAAAATGTTATGGGAAAAGAGTACCTGAAGATTTCATGAAGATCGGTTTCAGGCCTCCGATGGCTGGAATTATTTCTTCGAAGCACTCCCCTACTGTATCTGGACTGGAATATCACACTCTACAGTTACTGAAGGCAACGATGCTGAATCTGACCCAGTAACTGAATGTGCTGGGATCACACAAATGACCTGTGGCGATGAACCTTGCCTCATCTGGTAAGATACCAAGGAACTTGTCAAGTTTATGCTTGAATAAGTGTACAAGATCATTCTCGTTGGTCGAGATATAGTGAAGCAGACACTTCCTGGGAACATACGCATTGACTGCAAGATACAGAGTAGGTTGAGGTAGAGAACACCTGACCAGTTCTAAGGCAGAGGTGGAACTGATTGGTAAAGGTTTCTGGTTTTAATGGATGTGTTGGCTCATTTAGAAGGCATATTTGATTTTGTTTAAGTCAAGGATTTTATACCGTTCATGCATAACTATAAGGTACCAAGTTTCATCGCCTTCAATCTGGCACAGGTCATGCTGGTTATCAACCCTCTTTGTGAAATCACGGAGTATGTCCTCTAGCAGTTAATTGTTGTGGGGACATACCGGTGAACAATAGTCAATAATTGGTCTAATCAACGTCACCCCTAGCGTGCGCAGTGTTGATATCGCTAACTGAAATTGTTCTCAGTATTGACACCGGTTGTTTGCTGTGAGTTTGCTACAATTTAGTTGATACAAATAGAGTATGTTAAATCGTAAGAGAAGCTGACTTACATTTCATTTACTTGGGAGTTTATCTTCATTATCTTTTCATAAGGATGAAGGTTACCTTCAGACGATGTTTGATCATTTATGATTATTCGTAAAAATGAGACCATAAGCGTTTTCTTTTCTAGAATGTGTGACCTAGTTCTGAATGCTTATTCTTGTAGGAAATAATGAGTGCCATATCATCATTACGCAATGCATAATCACATCCTATGGACTATCACCTTACAACTGGACGCCTACGTCTTTCCCGTTGCATTAGGAAAATCAAAATTACCTAATACCATTATATCTGGACTGGATAAGCTCAGTGAATTTATTATTGATTACTGTATGTTTACGAAGATGTTCTCAAGGATCATTCCAATGGCACACCATGATAATAGATTATTTGGGCTTTACTTAGATAGGCCAACACGTTATTAAGATGACAAGGTTTAACTTGATTACATGAATTTCTGGAAAAATCATTTATACGGTATGTTATCTTTTCTCCTGATAATACAGCACACACATAGTTTTCTCAAGATGCAAGTTAATCCTTCTTTTCGGTTGGCCAACCCCGAGAGAGAGAGAGAGAGAGAGAGAGAGAGAGAGAGAGATGACGCCTTACATCTACCAAGCGTGAAGTGGGCGTCTTTTCGTCTTTCTGCATAGCAAATATTATAAACAGAATCGATGTGACACTTTACTTCGTAAGATTTCTTACTTACATTACATTCCCAAAACTAGTTTCATAGGACACAAACTTTACTCCCAAACTTATAAAATACGTTCAAAAAGAACACAATACGTCAATTTATGCGACATAATGACAAAAGACGCCGGAAATGTCGTTCCTATTAAATGGACTCTTAAGAAAGAATACTCATCATTTTCTAGCATCCACGGCATATGGTAGGGGTACCAGCGAGGTAATCCCCCCTCCCAGGGGGGGTGCAAATCTACAGGTATATGACCCAAAAAGTTTCAAGTTCAAACGCTAACTTGGATCGTTCTTCAAGTCAATTGCATATAGATAATCCCAGAGGCTGGGGTAACTACCACTAAAAAAAAAAAAAAGAAAAAAAAATCAAGGAAATATGATGAGTTTCCTTAAAGCAAAGAAGAGGCCTCGCGCGCCCTCAAAAGAACTGAACCCACGTATTGCCGACAGCAAATGGAATTTAGAAACCAGTCTCGTCTATAATGTCAAGTTTTTTCACCGTGATAAGAGTTTTTCCCAGGAAATACCTTACTCGTGAGTAATATGTATAATGACAGCTAATACCGTCATTATCTCTACATGAGTCAACAACGCATTTTTAAAACTGACTACTTCCTTTCACTGAACGCCAATGTTTCGCACTAAATTCCCCGTTTTTTGTGAAGCCATTTTTAAAGCCTGAAAAGCTTTTTCAGGAACGTTTTCTTACCATTAAGCTTTCTTTTCATGCGCACAATCAAATTCAGTCATATAACGACATAAAAGAGGACAAGAAATTAACTCGCTCTCTCTCTCTCTCTCTCTCTCTCTCATCTCCTCTCTCTCTCGTCTCTCTCTTCCTCTCTCTCTCTATCTCTCTCTCTTCTCTCTCTCTCCTCAGGCTGAGTTTTATAAATATATATAAATTAACAAGTACACATATACATATATATAAATACACAAGTACACATATGCATTATATATATATATGTATATATATATATATATATATATATATATATTATATAAATATATATATATATACGATCTGACACATAACCTGCAGCGTTTCAAGTTGTTAATCAGCTGAAAGAAAAAAAGGGTTAAAGTAGGAAGAAGGAAGATGACAAAGTGCTTTCGTGTTCTTATACATTCCCAGTGTCAATATATATATATATATATATATATATATATATATATATATATATATATATATATATATATATATATATATATTTATAGACATAAATACATACATATTACATATATACACTATACATATGTGAGCGCAAGCGCACGTATGTGCAATCTGGTTTTTATTTAAAACTGTGTTAACATACGAGGGCACGACGGCTCATCCCTACTTATCCATTCACATTGTAGCGACGGTGAGAGAGAGAGAGAGAGAGAGAGAGAGAGAGAGAGAGAGAGAGAAGAGAGTGACCGAAACGAGAGAGAGAGAGAGAGAGAGGAGAGAGAGAATGGCGATAAACTACAAGTAAAGAAAATAAAAGATTTTGTCTTAAAGTACACATGTCGAAATCACTCCGAATTCTTCAAAAGTTGTCCCCAGGCATCAAGAAATTAAAACTTCGCATACAGTTCGGAGTGTTATATATTCCTAATTGCATAAAACTTGATGTAGTTGCACACCAAAACAAATTCGATCACCTGCTAACTGGTCGTCAAAAAATATAATACATTACACAACCCGCCCCCCCTTTTTTTATGTCAAAGTGAACTTCACTATCTTGCAAAGAAGATATTTTATAAGTACCCGCCCATGACCAAACAACGCTCTTCAAAAATTGCATACACTGATTTTCCTATCATCATTGTCCTAACTAACAATAATACGACTAAGATAATACATTTAACGTACCTGTCTGAGCAAGGAATATCGATTGCAAGAGGAACTATCAACATTCATTCATATCTGCTAATCTTTCATATACGTACTTTAGTATAAAATGTTAAAATTTACAATATGATTTTGTTAAACACGAAAATAGACCCCTCAATCACACATACGACAGACATACATGAACAAACTTTGTCACTGCAAAATAGAAATAACCAACATCAAAGCGACATGAAAAATCGAGGTCATCAATTCCATTCAAGACTTGGGATATACTTTTTCACAGAAAGATTGAAACAGCCAACGCCAGTCCACTAAGAAAAATAGAAACGAAAAGTCACTACTATCATTCATCATACGTATACTCGTCATATGTAAGGACAAGGATTTCAATCCATTATCGAAGAAACAGAAAAGTAAACAATGCAAATTCCATAAATATTTTCTTTAAATGTGTCAACATTGCAGCTAATAAATGTCATGAAAGAAAAAGCAATCTATAAATACCAGCATCAGTTAAAAGTAATCTGACCGTTTCATACAAATCATTTGGAAAAACTCTTGGAAATTCACAACGATTGATAATTACCCTTTTATTATACAGCGTCTCTCAAACAGACTACAAAAAGGAAAGTGAATTCATTGAACAGTGGAAATAAGCGTATTATTCTTCGTCTGTCGCACCAATGAGCTCGATATCTCTCTCTGTCTCTCTGTCTCTCTCTGTCTCTCTCTCTCTCTCTCTCTCTCTCTCTCTCTCTCTCTGATACCTTTCGAGAGACTAATAAACACTCACCAATACATAAGTTCCTCTCGTATCAATTATTTTCATTCAGACTGAGTGTGTATGTGTGCAAGACTGAACTACAAGAAAATCGAAAAGAATCTGGATTAATTCCCCAAGAAGCACCCTTTAATCTATCCAACAAGATAAAGCAGTTCATTCGACGAAGCTGTTGTGGGCTCTACAAATTCTTTTAACACAACTAGGCCAATAATTCAAGTTCGTTCTCATTTCCCTGCAATATTTTCTAAACGCTCCACATACACTCACAATCACAACACCTACCCACAGCCCCCAGTAAATCTACGTCCCTCCCCTAACATGTTTCCTCCCTAATCGGGTCTAGGGAACCAACACATGAAGCTCCCTCCCCTATCACAACTGCAACTACACGGGGAACGGTTATGATAATGCATTCTAATTCCTCTGATAATTTGTATTATTTTTTTTTGTGGTGAAGGGGTGCTACACAATTCAGATATTCAAGAAGTCGCAAAGGGAGTTGTCTATCTTTTTTATACTAACTTTTAGCTTAAAAAAAATAAATAAATAAATAAATTCAAAAGGCGGGGGTGGGGGGTTACAGTCATTAGTTTTGTCCACCAAGCAAATTTGTTACACCATACAAGAATTATCAAGAGGATTGGTCATAATAAGTGAGTACGGGACAGCCTGAAATAAAAGAGAATGAAGTACGACAACTATGCAGGAAGGCATTCATTGTGCCTCAATTAAGTGGAAACGGACAACTGGCGGTGAATGAAATGATGAAGGTATTTCGCCATATTAACAAACAGTATATAATGCAAACACACTTGGTCGTACACCAAACGCTAGTGACAATAAATAAAATAATAATAAAAATACGAGCACTTTCCACAAACAGCAGGTTGACATTAAACCTACTTTAAAACGCCCAAGTTTATGGGTGATTAATATGCTCCTTTCTCCATTTGGAATGTTTCACAATGAAAATTAGATGCGCTGTATGACCAGGAAATACAAAACTCTGACGAATAAAGAATTTTATAAAATAAAAATCAATTTTTCAAATAAGACCTACTATGTGATGAATCCAAATCAAAATCGTCGGACACAGAAAAATGTCCAGCATACTGTCCTCCCTCGATATATTTCTTCAAAGTGTCACATGGCACATTAAAAAAAAATAAGAGTTATTTTGCCGAACCCCAAAATTAAAATGCATTCAATTACAAGTTCACCATTTAGATTTAACCTTCAAAAGAAATTCAAAATTAGTCAAGTGATACATAATAAGCATTACCACATCTACGTATGCATAAACAAAAAATTGGGACTAATTTACAAAAGGTTACTAAATTTGAACTCAAGAGCAGGATTTACAATACTGCCAAGAGGGGTTAAAAAAAGGACCTAGATTTCTGAGGTGGCAAACCGAAGATCTGTACTAACACACAAAATATCTAAAATCAATTTACTACAGGTTTCGCTCAAGGTTTGTTGCCCAGATGGAGTCAAGGTGACTTCACTTTCGGTAAACATTTTTCTGCAACCTTTGCATTTCTTTTAGGTTTTTTTTCTCCATATTTTGACATTTCTTTACAAGGATGTTCCACCATGCGTTATGGCCATTTTGGCTGTACTTAAAACAGTTCTTAAATTTATAATGATAATAATGGAATGCTATAAAGTTATTTATTATAACTTCTTATTAAAATCGTGTGACTTTCTTAATAAAAAAAAAAAAAAAAAAAAAAAAAAAAAAAAAAAAAAAAAATTCCTCGTATCTTCACCTCCCATCATCATCATCATCATAATAATAATAATGGCACTTTCGTGTGTATTAAGTTTCGGTATACTGTCAGAAATAAGTTTATTAACAGGATTAGGTACTCAGCGCTCGTTCCTTTTAGATTAAGCCAGCTTTATAGTGGCACAGGCTCTTGCTCTAGGGCAGCCCAAACCTGTGATCAAAGTCAGAGGGCTAAGTCATCTGACTATGTGACCATTAGAGTTTGTTGAGAGTGGTTACGAGGTCAGGTACCATTTGGCTTTCTATCAATCCAGGGAATAAGTCTGGAGTATTAGCCTCGCTTACGAATCGGGAGTTAATAGTTTCCCCGAGAACGTGGATGGTGTTTATCTTATATAAAACATTGAAGAATTTGTTTCAAGCTATCGCTGGTATCATGTTTCAGGGTAGTGGATGGAGTCCTGATTGATATGGATCCTTTACATTTACCAACGGCACTACATTATTCCTACTGTGTACCATTTTACTCTCGTTAAAATTAACTTTCTGACCGAAATCCAAAAGGTTATGTTGCTACTTCAGCATTTCTTTTATTAATACTACAGGCTCCTCTTAGCTCGCCCATGCGTTAACGAGATTTCTTCTTGCCCCCAGATAACGTAACCTACGGACTCGTCCTTTTTCTTTGATTTCTCAATTTTGTTCTTACAAAGAAATTTGCTGATAGTTTTGGCTAAATCAAATACAAATGTATGCTGTTTATCCCAAGATTCAGAGTCCTCTAGTTTACTATTACCGGGTAACATTCTGATTTTCCCCCTCTCCCCCTTAATACTTTTTTTCTCCGCCGTCATGGATACGTTATCCTCACAGTCAGACAACAAGGCTTATAAATAGTTTTCAATAATAATGATAATCCAATTCCCTTAAGCCCTTGTATCTTTTATTACCGAATTAGGTGTGACCCTCGTAAGATATGCCGCTGGAGGCAAGATAATCCTCGCCACATGGGCCTCCCGGTTAATACTACACGAGTCTGCGGTTGTTACAGTCACATAGGTTTAAATATTTTAGAAGTGCCCTCCCGAAACGATTCAAGTTCTGGGCCTTTTGGAACTTTTGCAGTTTACGCTGCTTAAAGGACATAACTATCATTTTATTGCCAAAATCAAGCAGTTATCATGGCGAAATATCAAACTTTAAAAGAAAGGGTAAAAAATTTCTGTATAAGTTTTAAAAAATGGTTGGGGTTAGGAAAATGGACACTGAATAACAGTGAGCGCACAAACAATGTCAAAGTATACTGTTGGTAAAGCGACATGATTGGATTTTAAGAAATAATATTGCATTTAATAATATAGCATTTACAAAGCAGGGGTCTTCATATACTGAAAACCAATTTATAATCGTAACCAAATGTAATCAGCAATAATTTGTGAGCAATATATAATCGCAGCTGAAGGATTCAGTAATATACCTAATAAGACATGAATTTTTTAATCTATTTAACAACACGGAGCGAAAGCTTGAATGTTTGTACACCTTACACTAATCTTCCGTTCCGAGAGCTTTCCGAACGAAAGAAATAAAGGCAAACGACGATAAGCCGTCACAACATCCAAACGCTGAATCGTATCAGCTCTTTTTGAATTAATTTTAAACTGTCACTGTCACAAGGTCATGCAATGCGCTTCATACACTAAAAGCTACGATTATGATAACGACATTCAAGGAATAAGATTCTTGTTGAATTTTAAAAATCCAAGCTTCGTATATTGATTAAATACAAAAAATCTTTACTGTTTCGTCTTTTTTTAAAACCAATATTGTAAACCGAATCAGAACTAAGTCACTTCAAAATAACGCCATGTGTAAGTACTAATTTGTATTCCGTTATGAAGACACATCAGCAAATCAATCCCTGTACTCAGGCTGGCTTAATTTGGACAGGGAGAGAGAGAGAGAGAGAGAGAGAGAGAGAGAGAGAGAGAGAGAGAGAGAGAGAGAGACGAGAGAGAGAGAGAGAGAGAGAGAGAGAGAGAGAGAGAGAGAGAGAGAGAGAGAGAGAGAGAGAGAGAGAGGCATAAGCCATGCATGAACTTAAAATAGGGTTGCTTCTGCCACCTTTCTCGAAAGCTTTAAAATTTTGTCACATAAAATTATCTTGCGATTGATCAACATACTTTATGATCATCATTGAAAGAGTTCAAAATTCGCACAAATAAGTGCTGAGAAAGGAACTTTTTAATTCCGGGTCATGGAAGAAAAGAAGTTCCTTTACCAGTAATTATCTACGATTACACCTAGAAATATTTCCTATAATAAACTAGTTTTCGCTTCGAGGCAATTTCCTACTTAAAAGCAACATACTCAGGTATACTTGCACATATTTAACACTCAAATAACATAACCTGCTACATAAAACGCCGATTCATTTACTGGAACATCACAAGTTAGCATTGTTATACGCCAGGAAATTACAATGTAGTAATAGAACTGATTGCGACTGGCCGCTTTCATATGACATCGCCGAATACAGGTGGTAATATCAGTTTCAGTTCCATTAGGGCGGTTTCAAGCGGCAGAAAACAAGGTAAATGGATATCCTGAATTAGAACGTGATACAGGTGAGCATCAGAAGGGCAATTACAGCGACCATTTATTATTTCGGGTCCACCAACACTGACTTTAAAGTGAAAGGCTAAATTCATTATTTACTTGAGAGGTTGAGAGGTTTAACCTTACGCAGTGCTTTTGCGTGGGGTTGGAAACTTGACATCCCAACCTCACGAGAGCAGCAGATGCAGCCTTTAAAAAGGTTCGACATACAATAATTCAATTTTATTTCAGTCCGATATTAAAGGGAAAACAGTAATAATCAACGAAAAGCTTGTAGCATGAAATTTCGTATGTGAATTTCAGTAACCTCGTAGTCATGCACTGTACGCCCATCCGTCAGTCAGTCAACCGCCTCTCTCTCTCTCTCTCTCTCTCTCTCTCTCTCTCTCTCTCTCTCTCTCTCTCTCTCTCTCTCAAAATTTATGATTACAGACTTAATCAGATACCTTAATTACACATTAATATATATATATGTGTGTGTGTTACAGAAAGAACTTTAATAAACGTTGGAACCCTAAAATAAATGTCTAAAATTAATCACAATGAAAATCACTGCCGAGAGAGAGAGAGAGAGAGAGAGAGAGAGAGAGAGAGAGAGAGAGAGAAGAGACTAGTTATTAAGGACTTCGAATTCTACTTTACACAATGTTTATATCATCCAAATGTACGAAAAGAGAGCTTTGTAACGTGCTTGATCATTTAAACACTCGCCGAGAAGTCACCTACTTTAACTTCATTAACCAATCAGTAAAGTACTACTTAGATTCTTTCATTCATTAATCCACACAGTCCCTTGTTGGAGCGGAATTCTAAAGAGGAAACGTCACGCCCGACAATCCAGAGGGTCTGTCATTAATGGACAGCAATGAAGCAACCTTAGGAAGCTGATGGTGCGAGTGTATCCCTTCAGCGTTTCCGCCGGGCCAATATGTTCTGCCAAAAGATCGATGCAGCCGTAGCTCTTGTGGGGAAAACGCCAGCGCACTATAAAGAATTAGCTGGGAAATTTGCTTCGATGGCGGTGTGGGCGTCATTCCCAACGATTCAAGAATTGTGTCGGTGCGCTTGCAAGTGTGGTTTTACGGGTCTTGGGAATCTGACCAAGTAATTCAACTGTCCTCGCAAGAAAACAGCCCAAGTTATTACTCTTTACACCAAAGCGTCCGGCATTTCATGAATCTGTACAGATTTCTGTTGATCTCGTACCAATATTTATCCTTCTTAGTCTCCGAAACTATTCCTTTTACGCGAAAGTGTTTTTGCATCATGTAAACCTAGCTTCATATCAAACATTGCCCCACCCTTCAATCGTGTCGACTCATGATGTGAGGCGCAATTTCACTCTACTCTTTAAGTTGTGCGAGTTTATTTCTTGAATGAATTTTTAGATTTTAATCCAATTAGTTTTTGGGTACCATTTTCAAAGAACAGGTATCCTACACAAAAATCGTTTACTGTATAACCCTGATATTTTCACCCATAACCTCTCAATGTTCTTTTCAGACAACCTATATGCAAATGCCCTCCCGCTGCTAGCTCCGGAAGTCCTTCTCGATTTTAATTTTCTGTCTATTAGTGACGATCCGATTTCATACGAGACACACAAAGTATTTACCCACAAGTCAATAAGTGGTGAAATACATTCTACATTATTCTTCTGAATACTGATTCTCCTGCTTTGATTAGTCAAAATGTATGAGAGATTTCAGTCTTTAAGAGATACAGTAGAACAAAAAGATATTCTAACAGAATCCACTGATGTATTTAGAAAGTTAACGAAAAATGGAATTAACTACTGGTTCAAAGTAAAACATGGATTTGGCCCGCACTGCAGAAAATTAGCTGTATTCCATTATCATTTTTATCACGTAATACAGCAACTTTACCGAGACACATAGCTCTTACCTGGGGGCAAAATTAAAACTTGACCATAAGCTGCAATAATATTAGTATAATATGGAAACATGTAAATACGTAATACTACTACTACTACTACTACTGCTAATAATAATAAAAATAATAACATCAGCTACCTTGCAGTAATAAGTGGTATGAGCACCAACCTGAGGGAGTGATAGAAAACGATCAGGCAAAGATCCTCTGGGACTATGGTATCAGAACAGATAGGGTGATACGTGCAAATAGACCAGACGTGACGTTGATTGACAAAGTCAACAAGAAAGTATCACTCATTGATGTCGCAATACCATGGGACACCAGAGTTGAAGAGAAAGAGAGAAAAAAAAAAAAAAAAAATGGATAAGTATCAAGATCTGAAAATAGAAATAAGAAGGATATGGGATATGCCAGTGGAAATTGTACCCATAATCATAGGAGCACTAGGCACGATCCCAAGATCCCTGAAAAGGAATCTAGAAAAACTTGAGGCTGAAGTAGCTCCAGGACTCATGCAGAAGTGTGTGATCCTAGAAACGGCTCACATAGTAAGAAAAGTGATGGACTCCTAAGGAAGCAGGATGCAACCCGGAACCCCACACTATAAATACCACCCAGTCAAATTGAAGGACTGTGAGAGAAAAAAAAAAAAATAAATAAAATAAAATAATAATAATAATAATGGGTTTATTCTCTTTGCGTAAAAAATAACTATATGTTAACGAAGCATCTACAAAAATAAAAAACCGGTAGTTTCCCCTTAAACTGAAGTTGGGCATTATAGAGACAAAAAGCGACCATGACAAAAGTGGGGCTGACAGCAACAGTGCGAGTGGAGGCCCATGGGAGAAAATTCCCGATAATGTTAATACGAAGTTTTGTGAATCACGTCCTCTGGCGTTGGAGCATCCAGCAGGAAAAGCCAGACACAAACTTTATTTGACGTAACTACAAACAACCAACCAGTATGCTGGTGAAACTGAAAGCCGGTTTTAAAGATACCCTACGGTGCTCAACCAAATACATTAATGAGCTTAAAAGAGGCAGAGAGATATTAGCAATTATTTTCTCTGTAAAAACGATATGATATTTGTTTTTTCAATAAAAGAGCGTTCACGCATTTTAATTGATATTTCGAGATCTTCACCCTGAAACAAACCTGCGATTACCGGCGCCCCCCCCCCCCTCTCTCTCTCTCTCTCTCTATAAAAAGGATAATTTTTAAAAACCGAGAATTACTATCGTCTTTTTCGAATTATCCTGTGGAGACAAACAGAAATTTAAGCTGTTATATCTTCCTATGTACATCAACTTTTTTTAAACATGAAATTCTAAAAAACACTTAGAGTCCGAAATCTTTCGTTAAGGTGGTCATGAATATATGAAATTCTTCCCATTAAGAGTGAAATAAATACAGGCAGTTAGTTTTTTCCTCTAAAGACCAATTATTTTTTCTTTATCGTTCGAGCGCTTTCACTTTTCGAAAGCATTCCTAAAGCATTCCTCAAAGACCTCTGTACAAATACACTGTAAAAACTTACACAAGGCTCGAGGTTTAAGAGATTTCTGCTTGAAGTTCAATCGCGTGCAAAGGTCACAACGAGGAAAGCACCTGAGAGTTCCCTTTGCATAAAAGGTTATGCTATAGATATAGACATACAAGGTAAGTTTTCGAGGCAACGCTTACTTGAACGACAGAAACACCAAACTACGGAAAACTGTAATTCTTGTTCCTTGGATTAAAAGAATTTTACAATTAGGTACCTCCTCAAGCAGAGTTATCACTTAATGTACAATGTGTAAGGTAAGCTCAGCCATGATTATCGTGTTTTCGAGAGTCCAAACAAATATTTCTATTTAAGTTAACAACAGATTCTAAGATAAATATCCCACAAAACATATAGGACTTTGAAATTAGAATTGCAAACTTGATCCCCTTTTAGCGAAATCGATATGAGCGTTGCAACACGTGCGTGCTCACTGATGATATACCGGGTAAATTATCCGATTCAAAGGGCTATAATTAACACTATCCTTTAACACAGGATGGCGAACTGTAATTTCCAAGTGTACAGCAACATCAACTCTCAAAAGAGAAAAATAACCTCCTCCTCTATTCATATACAGAAACATTAATATATATAATATATATATATATAAGATTGTAACAATGTTTAATACTATCTATACTGCCTTATGAACATAGATCACATCATAACAATGAGAGAGAGAGAGAGAGAGAGAGAGATGATGACGAGAAGAAGGAGAGAGAGAGAGAGAGCGAGAGAGAGATGGGGTGAGAGAGAGAAGGCGGGAGAGAGAGAGACGAGAGAGAGAAGAAGATGAGAGAGAGAGAGGTAGGATCTAGCTGGAACCAGAGTTAGATGAGAAACACGAGAAAGGAGGATGCATTTGAGTGGAGATTTGTGGGATTTAAAGCATAGGAAAAGCTTAATATAATTTCACAAGATCCCTCTGTATCAAAAGGAGGCGTTGGAGGGTACGATTATTACACACATACAATATCATGTGTTCGCAGGCATATGAGCTCAAGTATTGTCAGACATTTTATTCAACAGATCAAACCAAGATCTCTAAAGTAACGTCAATTATATATACTCTCGATAGAGCTTCATGAAATCGAGTGGCAATGCTGTTAGAACATTATATATATATATATATATAATATATATATATATATATATATATATATATATATATATATATATACACACATATATATAATACACAATATATATATATATATATATACACAATATATACAACATATACACACACACATATATACTATATATATAATATATATATATATATAGATATATATATATACATATATTATATATATAATCTATATATATATATATATATATACAACAATTATAATATACCACATTTTAATATATTATACACTTTAAATTGCACCATTGTTTATGCTTGTTTGGGAAGGTTTCTTTTTCTTCCAGGTGTGTCAGATTTCTAGGTACTAATCTCTTTATAATCCCTATCTGTCAGGTTATACAAATCTTCTTGTATTGTCTTTTCTCGTATTTATGTCAGTATCTGCTCAGCAAAGGACTTTTAAAGTCGAAAGATCTTGCAGACCTCCTTCGTTTATTTTTCCTTCGTGGCATTTATCTTTATTTATGGATTTAACACATTCCTAACTTTCGTGATTCAGTTATACATATACAATATATATATATATATATATATATATATATATATATATATATATATATATATATATATATATATATATATATATATATATATATATATATATATATATATTGGCGTATGGAACATATAGACAACTATACAACCAAAAGCCTAATTTCTTTGAGGAGAGACTGTGATAAATAACTTACAAACTTAGCAATCCGCTATCATGGTCGAAGGGTCATGTCGAATCCAACTACAAAATCGACGAAAATGCACTAGGGAGAACAAAATTAGCTTCTCTCTCCCTTGACAGGCGAATGGACGTCGATAGTTTTGTTTGTATGGTGCTTTACGTTGCATGGAACCAGTGGTTATTCAACAACGGGACCAACGGCTTTACGTGACTTCCAAACTACGTCGAGAGTGACCTTCTATCACCAGAAGTACACATCTCTCACTCCTCAATGGAATGGCCGAGAATCGAACCCGCGAGGCATGTGCACTTATCAATTACGACTCACTTTGGGAGTCAACTATTCCCAGGTATAATGAACTGGATACACTCTCTCTCTCTCTCTCTCTCTCTCTCTCTCTCTCTCTCTCTCTCTATGTATTATATGCGTGCCTGACTATCAATAACGTCAGTTTCGGTACAGTGAAACATTATTCTTGTAACACACAACATACACACGTACAAAAATGCGAATGAAAACTGGCCATAAATGGAATCAAACGCACCACATGCTGACCTTTCCACCCATTTAAAACCCTTTGAAAATACTTACAAACAGTTCTTTCCTGGAAACTTATGATACCGCACCTTAAAAATAGGAAAAAGAAATGCTATTAAAGAACTAATTATAGACAGTCTACAGAGAATAAGAAATACAACACTGATATAAATAAACATTTCACTATGAATTCAATTATAAAAACAAATACACATACATGTAAACATTCGAGATAAGTGTGTCGAGTACCTATATTGAATACTTGCACTTCTGTCACGGCGATAACATAATTTATTTTGTTTGCAAAATACCTTTTGAAAATGACTGACCAATCCGAGAAAGACATCGTCAGTGAACTAAATATTTAAACCCTTCAACCGCTGCGTCTTCAATGAAAGCGAGTTATTCATAGTGGAAAACATACACCGAATATAAATTTGACAAAAGAAAATATTTACAAGGAGCTTAATTTGAAAGTTCATTTTATAACAATTGTTTCCCTTAATTTAGCAATATATTATTTCAAAAACGGACAGAGTATGGAATAAAGTAAGAAAAGGATGCACAAATCTAAAGATGCACACTACAATTTGACGTGCGTATAGTCTGAACCATTCACAAACTTATTTTAGTCCCAAACCAATTAGAATAAGAGCAAAAAATGCTATCATTCAACATTACGGAGAAGTTTTGAAAAAATAAATAAATAAATTTTAAAGAAACAAGCACGTTTACTGGGAATCCTAAAAGTTGTTTTTCCCGAGTGGATTACCTGAAAAATAGGCAACTTTATCCAATTTGCGTACTTTCTATCAGAACTCGACGAAAATCTGGAAAACCATTAAAAAACTGCGCCAGTTTATTCAATGGATTATCAACATCTACCCAAACTGATGCAATTAACTCGACAAATTCCGTTCTTTTAAATACCACAAGTGAGTTTTAAGAATGCAAGCATGTATTGTTTGTTTGTATGGTGCTTTTACGTTGAAGGAACCAGTGGTTATTGCATGTAGCTATTGTGCTTGATGAAATTTATGATGTAAATTATTTTTCTCATCTTTTTACTAAGTTTACTTAATAAAAACGAGGACATTTCCTCGAATCTACTGACGCCAGTAAAGGCAGAAGTGATAAAGATACATCGAGGCTGTTTGAATAATATTTAGAAACAGTTAGTGGCTCAGTCTTGAGATTTAGGGGCTGTTATGGAAAGCGAATTTCATTGCATGCGTCCCAGAATATTTGTAAATATATTGTTATGCTAAGCTCTTTCACCCATTCGTATATGCTGTACTTTTTTCCGCTGCTCACCAGTCGCCTACCGTTTTTTTAGCATCTCCACTAAACGAAACTCAGTGCTAGAATTTTGAAAAAAAAGTTTTAAAAGTAAAAAGCTTTCCCAAATTTGCTACAGCCATATAGAGTTAACCATCTAAATTATAGAGATATTATATGAAAGATCCTACAAGAATATGAAACTTAAAAAATCGCTTCGATTATTATATTTAAGAAAATGTATGCTTGATGAATGACCGGAAAATGAAGCATGAGCTTCTACTAGTTTTGAACCGCTTACATTAATTTTTTTTTTAGAAGTACTTCCTGTCATTTATCCACTGCTGATTGTGTGTTCATTGTACTACAAACAACAAGATTGTATATATAGGATATATCTAATATATATATATATATATCTATATATATTTAATATAGATATATATATAGATATTTTAAGATTATTATATATAATAGATATATGTTTTATTTTAACAACTTTAGTTGAAGTCACACATCAAATATTTTTACAATTATTGGAAGCAACTACAGAAAATTGCGGTTTACCCAATCGAAAAAAAAATGAGAAATAGCAGCAGAGACAAGACATCCACAATATACTAGAATCTTTCCGAGAACATCCTTGAACTCAAGGTGCGATTACGTCTAAAAATCCTGCAATTTCCATAGATTTTGGATTTTAAAACGTCAAAGTTCTTTGAAGAAGCTTTTCCAGAAAACGTTCTTCAATAAAAAAAAAATGCAAAGCTCATTTTCACTATAATTGCACTAAATCAGTATTAATTGTAGGGTTTTAACCATTTTTTTTGCCCAAGATGACATCATCCGCAAGCTTATTAAGTATATAACATAAACGCGATAAAAAATGAAATATTTCCTGAGGGACATTCACCAAGTTTAGTTTTAACATTGCCAACTACGACTTCGTCTTTCAAGCGATCTTTTCCAGTATTAAAGAGGATGAAAAAAAACTCAGTTAAGCATTTCAAAAGGAGGAGAGGTTATTGAATTTGTCTTTGATGTCTATCGAAAAGTCTTTCCTGAAGAAAGAGACGGAAAATCGAGAATATTTTTTATAATAGAGTTCCGAAGAAATTTTGAACGCGATCAAGGATCTCCGAAATTAATTTTCAATAAATTTCTTCAGATGTATCGCCTGTAATAACTGCTCATTGTATTTATAATTCTAAATTGGCAATAGCAAACCGTTTACCAAATATAAGGTTGTTTGATTGTAATTTTCCAATGTCCTTTGCTCAAATACATTTGCCCAAACTTTTTTTTTAATTGCATTTAATGTGAAACCATAACAGCCTATACTTTACGAATCTAATTTAAATATTAACATTCAGTGCACGCCAAGGTGCGCGCGCGCAGAGAGAGAGAGAGAGACGAGAGAGAGAGAGAGAGAGAGAGAGATGAGGAGAGAGAGGGGGGGAGGGGGATTAAGCGGAACCGAAAGGCTGAAAATTGTGTTAAGAAGTGAAAGGACGGATCAGGATGATTTTAGTAGGTTTGACAATAAGGAGACCATTAGAGAATATTGATTGTTCAAAAGAGAAGAATTCCGAAATGTTTGAAGGGGGGGGGGGGGGGGGGGGGGGGTGGGGGGGGGGGGGGGCGAGTAGTACTTAGACTGATGACGCGAAAGAAGGGTCATAATATAAAGGGAAGTGTGTCAATAATCTGCAAGATAAAGTTAAATGACATTGAGTGTATGGGGTTTGCCTTGCAGGTTATGAGAAAATGTGGAAGTTTTCTGCAAATAAGATTCATCCACGCTTTAGAGGGTTCAGTATTACTGATACCTTGACTGTGGCAGTGTCAGCCTCCAAAGAAAAAACTTTCCGCACATATGATTGATCCACGCTTCAGAAGGTCTAGTATTACTGATACCTTGACTGTGACAGTGTCAGACTCCAAAGAATAAACACAGCAGTCAGTTATATTCACAATGCTTAATAATGATGGTACCAGGCATGCCAACCACCTCCACAACACTAGCCTTCTCCTGTTACAGCACAAATAGCTCATCACTCGCGCTTTTTAGCGGTCTCATCCCTTACACAAACTGCACCACTTACCTTTGCCTTGCATACGCTTTCTCGCTTTTCCTGGACGTGAAAATCTTCCCTTCCACTACATTATTGCTTAATAAGGATAGAGACACACTGTTTTTCTTTTGCTTTGTTTGAACCTTTTGCAGTTTTTACAATACACAAAATTACATATGTGACATATATTCATCCAGAACTTTTGCCAGAATATCGTCCCTGTACCGCTCCGAGCTGGAGGCACATGAAAGATGATGCATTAAAGAGAACGACCGGAATACTAGGGGATGTCTGTGACCATCAATCTTCGTGTGACCTATTCCACTTGTGGGTCTATTTTCAGATGAACCCGAGGGCCTGGATCATGTAGTAGGAATGCCGAGGGATGCTCGGATGCTTCATGCATCTGTCCTGTTGCAAATTCGTCTTTTATTCGGGCATCCCTTTCCCTCTGAATCTACACACTTAATGTCTGTCTTAATGCTAGCCCGGAGTACCGTTATGATACCAACTCATTTTTAACAGACAAGTTGCCAGTATATAAAACACGGGTTGTGATCAACATCTGTATACAGGTAAACTATGAGGAGAAAGATTTTCTTGCTTATATAGTACATTTAAGTTTCACAGAAATATTATAAACAATGGCTTAACGTTTGAAGATTAGGGGGGAATTTCAGACAACCTAACACTGTAATGTACGTCTTACATTTCCACTACAGATGTAAGAACATTTCAGTGGAAGGTTGTCAACATTCCTCTAGTGGAAGAAGCTTCATTAAAAAAAAAAAGGGGGGGGGGGGAGGGTGCCACATTTGCCAGTTGTATATTAACATTGGTGGTCGTAGTTAAAATATGTAATAAATTCAACAGTTTACAAAAAATCCACTGTATCAAAAATTACTGCAATGACTCTCTCTCTCTCAGAATGCCAATTTGAAATAATGGCATTCCAAAAATCGACTACATACTTCCGGAGTTCTCGTGTCATCCTTCGTTACCAAGTCAGTAATTTTCAGTTAATGATAGAAACCAGGTTTAAGTATTATATCAGCACTAGAAACAAAGCACGACCTTCACCACACACCAAACTGTCTCCGACTTCACCTTCCTGACCTTCACCTTGACCTCCCACATCACCTTTAAACCTAACTCTGAGGTATTATTACTCGGATATTTGTTACTGTGCTCCTTTTACCAACACCCACCCGAAGCGAGAACGTACGAACGGCCTGCAAAACAGCGACAATAGTTTTTCTTCTTCATACGACTACTATAAAAGGCTGTTGTGATTGTAAACCATTTGATGAAACTGCTAATGCACACTGCCAGACTCTTATGGGTCCCGCCAGAATTTTTCCTGAAACACGGCACGGTTAACGTTGGACACCAAAGGAAGTAAATGAAAATGAGAAAACAGAACACAATGCAGATGGTGACAATGAGAAAACCGAACACAATGCACATGGGGTTTATTCAAAGAAATTTTAATGCAGTTTATACTGTGCCGTGCAAGCCCCACTACCAACACTATCACCTTACGGGATTCACGACGTCGAAGGAGACTGTATTTTCAGCGCTTCCTCATATTGCTCAAACCTGTTGCTTGGTAAGTCCTTTGCGCCATCACCCGGATATTCCAACCTGAAACCTACAAGTATCTCGAGTATGCAGGAATAGTGGAACCTCTTCACCGCCTGCACACTGGCAATGGAAGGAGTAAAAATGTTTTACTTTCTTTTCTTCTGCACAAACTACTACGTAAAAACAAACAATACAGATAACATGTGATTACGAAATGGATACCGAAAAACCACAAATTTTACGTTCTATAATAATCACCTAAGCAAAACCTGAACAATTCATTATGCCCTAAATAACACTGCTACGTAATTCATGGTCACCCGACACACTTCTAAATTTAAGACAGAAATGTTTTCCCCACAAGCATCCACGTAAGATTTACCTTTAAAGATTAACAGGCACCAGGTTGACACGAAAGAGTAAAGGATGCTTTCATGGTCGACGTTAGCTTTCCTTTTAATGCCGAGGCGAAAAGGCCAGGTTACCTCTTCCAGAGTGCTTATGCAAGGATGCTCAACAGACTGACAATTTGTGTTCACTTGAAAACGCTCAGATGAGTGTGTCTGTATTCACCTTTAAAAGGTGATGAATAACATAACCAAACCCCTAAGATGCCTTCTCATCTTGCACGGCACTCCACACATATTCCAAAAGATTCACGAGTACATACGTGAAACGTTAATAAGCCCCGTTCCTTTGAAGGAATTGACTTCACAATTTTTTTTATGCTAGTTATAAACATTTACGATGAATCAACTTCACTAAAATTAGCAAAACCATCATGATCAGAAATTTTCAAACGTGTTCAAGATGAGACACAAAATGCCCTCAACGCTAAGGAGGAGGGGAGGAATGGAGGAGGAGGGAAAACCATATTATTTTAAAATATCTAATCCCATTTACACAAACGTAAAAGCAAAAACTGTTATGTCTAACGCAGCGAGTTTCACAGACTATTGCTATTCCTCTTCCTCGCCCCCTTGTGTTCGTCATTTCCATTCCTCATGAGAGAGAGAGAGAGAGAGAGAGAGAGAGAGAGAGAGAGAGAGAGAGAGGAACACTGTGAAACAACTCTGACAGAAGTTCTTTGCGCTTTGTACTCGAACCCCGACCCCATCTTCTCTTCCCATGGGTAGTCTCGGAGGAACGTAATTCCATGAAAACCTACAATATTTTGGCGACCTGACTTTTAAACGCCATAAAGGCATAAGATTATGACAACGGAATAAAAATCGACCTTCTTCTCTCAACGGAAAAACAAAGTAACCGTAAAGGAAGTAATAAGTATATACATTATCACTATTATAAACGAAACAAAAAGAAATTATGACATCCGTCTTGTGAAATTAGATTATATATTAATAACAGTTCTTAAGAAAAAAGTGGGTTAGTAAAATAATAACAATAGAAGAACAAGAACAGATGATGATTTCTTCAATGGACAAACTACAAGAAAAAATTGTAAAGCACATAAAAATAAGAACTCTAATGAGGATGAAGAAAAGGCAGCGCGCTCTTTGTAAACGCTTTGGAGCGAAAAAAAAGAAAAAAAAGGAGGCCAAAAGAAATGAAAGAATCAAAGCAAAAGTTTCTGTGTTCTGTCTGTCTTACTGGATGAAACGGGGAATGGAGGAGAACGAAATTAAGTAAGTCTCTAGATTAAGGTTTAAGAGAAAAGACAGGTATTTGGGGGAAATTACGTAAAAATTCGAAAATGTGCAATGAGATAAATGAATTTTTTTTTAGTCGGTATTCTGTGCTCTCGCAATTCTGAACATAAAGAGTTCTAATCCTCTTGGAAAGCTTTAGTTCAAATTTCTCATTTAATTGTTAGTTGCAATTCAGATACCACATAGACATGTGATACCACATAGAGATTTGTGTGTATATTGATTATATATATATATAATATATATATATATCTATATATATGATATATATATATCTATCATATATATATATATATATATATGTATATATATTTTATATATATATATATATATATATACGTATGTATATATATATATATATATATATATATATATATATATATATATATATATATATATATATATATATATATATATATATATAGAAGACTTGTAGGAGGAAGTACATCTCAGGTGGTCCTTTTAAAAATTACTTTTATTACAACGTTTCAAAACACAAAGGTTTCATTTTCAAGCTGTAAAAGACATAAAACAATAAAATTAATATTAAAAGCGCTAAATTACAAATAAAAGGCATAATACATTATACAAGACAAGATAAAAAAAAAATAAAAAACTAGTTAGCAGAACCAACCATCAAGAGAGAAAGGGAGGGACAGAAGTCAGAAGGAACAAACCAGAAATGACCGGCAACAGCTCACGTTAGGTAAAGAGTTGTCGAGGAAGACTGCGTGTTCAATTGAGGAACAAGCTGTTTAATAAACAAGGATTCCAGAATTGTCAGTAGTTTGCCATTCGGTGCCCGTCCCAATATTTCAAAACTCTTTGTATTGTATATTCAGCTTGCATTTATTAGCGTGTTGTCTGATATTAGAAAATTCTGGATTAGCAAGTTTGTTACCAGTTCTATAGCTAACGCCCTTATGGCAATCAATTCTGACCCTCAGTAACCTCTGTGTGGATCCCACGTAGGTCCCAGATTACATCTAGGGCAATTAAACTTGTACATCAACACATGAGGTCATTCAAAGGGTCAAGTTTCTTCCTTGGAATTTTAAATAACAAAGACTACCATAAAAACTGAGGGGTTTGGGTTTGGGTTCGGTATGATTAGTTAAATCTAATATCTGGTATATAATCAAATATGAGTTTTTCTTAGTGCATCGTCGAAAATTTTCTTTGTCATAGGATTTAAACAGGTACATTTGCATAAAAATGGGAAGCGTTAGGCACAGTAGGTAAGGAGAATGTTTTGGGATAAAAACGTTAATTAAGCGTATTTTACGGAAACATACCCGTGAAAACAGTGTACGTGGGAAAACAAATAATTGTTGGTAAAAATAGTTGGACGTTAAAAGAGTTGAATTTCTTCGTGAAAAAAAATTAAAAATTCCAAAATATATGTCAATGAAGAAGGCAACGATGAAGTAATTGGTGGATTAAAGGAATTTAAATTTAAAAGACCATAAAAAACCAGTGACTATAAAAATTTGTGAACCTAATCCTGTAAAAGTTCCCTTCCTGTAAAAACTGAAGTATTAAAATGCTCATATTGTCGTAAGAACTTAAAAAAACATCTAAGAATGGGCAGTTTTAGTTATCACTTTCGCAACTCCATAGTAAATTTTATATTTGGGTGTTGGCCGTTATTAATGAAATGAAGAAAACCAACCTTTCAGCATCGTACTTGGATTTAAAAAGCGCGAACGGTATCGTCAACGTACCTTTTTTGTAGAATAGGGCGGATGGTAACTCAAAGGAAGGGACAGGTGTCTAAAACAATTGCTTTCCTCCAGGGAAGCACATAAAAATAGGCCTGCCAAAGTATGGGCCCTAATGGGAAAATAGGAGCAGAAAGAAGAGATACCCATAGCCATACCCATTCGATTTGAGTGTAACAATTATTTATTAAAAATTAAAAATGAAGGGCAGTGGTCCTGCACTGCCCAGTTGCAAATAATTTTCTTAAAATCAGATTATTAGTCTTGACGCCAATATGATCATTTTAATAACTTCAGTTTACAGGAATGGAACTTTGTACAGGATTAAGGTTCAAATTTTTTTATAGTCACTGTTTTTATGGTTTTGTTTGTTAAATTAAATTCTTTATCCACATTACTTCATCGTGCCACTTCTCATTGACATTCTAGTTTGGGAGATTTTTTCCACGAAGAAATCAACTTTTTACGGGTCAATATTTTACCAACAAATTCATTTTCCCACTAACCACGTTTTCACGGGTAGTTTTCGGTAAACTTCTTAATAACTTTTTACGTTTTTCCTCCCAAAAGTTCCTTCCTTAACCTAACTGTGCCTAAGCTTCCATTTTATGGCAAATGTACCTTAATCCATTGACAAAAATTTCTACGCTGCACTAAGGAAAAACCTTCAATATTTGATTCATAGTACCAGCTATTAGATTTAAATATCCCAATCCCAAAACTCCCCACTCAGTTTTAGGTTAGTTTGTTTTAAAATTCAAGGATAAAACTTGACCCTTTTGGATGACCCTCATGATGTTATGTCCAGAGTTTAATTTGCCCTAGATGTTCAATCTGGGGACCTACGTGGGATCCACTTACAGAGGTTACTGAGGGTCAGGAATTGATTTGCCCCATAAGGGCGGTTAGCTATAGAAACTGGTAACAAACTTGCTAAAAAAAAAAGAAAAAAAAAAAAATCCAGAATTTTTCTAATATCAAGACAACACGCTAATAAATTGCAAGCTGAATCTACAAATACAAAGAATTTTGAAATATTGGGACCGGGCACCGAAATGGCAAAACTACTGACAATTCTGGAAATCCTTGTTTATTAAACAGCTTGTTTCCTCAATTGAACACGCAGTCTTTCCTCGACAACCTCTTTACCTTAACCGTGGGAGCTGTTTCGCCGGTCATTTATTTGGTTTGTTTTTTCCTTCTGACTTCTGTCCTCCCTTTCTTTCTCTTCTGATGGTTAGGTTTTCTGCTAACTCGTTTTTATTTTTTTTTTTATCTTGGTCTTGTATTAATGTGTTATGCCTTTTTATTTTGTAATTTAGCGCTTTTAATATTAATTTTTATTCTGTTTTATGTCTTTACAGCTTGAAAAGAAATGAAACCTTTGTGTTTTTGAAAGACCGTTGTAATAAAAGTATTTTAAGGACCACCATGAGATGTACTTTCCTCCTAACAAGTCTTGCTATTTTTGTTCGAGTTTACTAGTAACCGCCATACTTCGGATAACGCGTATATAGATGTTATATATATTATATAGTATTATATATATTATATATATATATATACGTATATATATATGGTATGAGTATATACGATATATAATATATGTTATATGATATATATACGTATATGATCTAGTATATTTCGGTGATATATATTATATGAGACTATATATATTATAATACGTATGGAATATATATATATATACGGTCATATATAATATCATCTCTACGGTATATAATATATATAACGGTTGATTATATTATCGGTATGTATCGTAATATATGACGTACTATCGTATATCTATCTAATATACGGTCGTTATATCTCTCTATATATACGTTAATGTGAAGGAAAATTTCCCAATTAGAACCTCTGATACGCTTAGTAGATCGGTATACGTATTATCTTATCCGTATCTCATATAATACGGTGATGATATGATAATACCTATAATTATTCTATAGACTTAATACGTAATATATATCTATCGCGACGTCTCTCTATATATATTCTATACGTATATAGATGTATATAATATGTACTAATTATATATTGTAATATAATAATATCTAGTGATATCTACCGTCAGTGTCATAATCTCCTATACGTATACTATATATATATATTATAATATTAATATAATATCTACGTATATAATATAATATACGGTATCTATTGTCTTACGTATATATATATATAATCTATATATATCTGATATATGGATACGTCATACTAATGTCTCTACTACGTATAGCTATATACTCGTACGTATACTGAATGTATAAGTGTCATACGTATCTATAATATATAGATACTATCAGTATAGTTGTATATACGTAATATCTATATATGGATTATCTCTTTTTTTTCTCTCTCATACTATATATCCGTAATAGTACGTATATCTATCATCATGTATACGTATCTCTAATATCTATACTAACGTGTATATCTATATATCTCTACGTTAGATATCTCTATCTCTCCTACTATATATACTCTCTATATATCCGGTATATAATGATATTAGTATGATATACGGTCGTATTAATATACTATATAAGCCGGTCATATATCTATATCTATAGTACGTCTATATATATGTAATGTCTTACGTCAAGCTATATATATTGAGATCCGTATACGTTATATATATATTCGTAATGTACTATGTCACGGGGTGTAATTGGGTAAAAATAGGTTTGAGATATATATCTCTATACGGATCATATAAATCTATCTATATACGGTTATATATAATATATTAAATATACCGTATATATAGGTATCTATATAACGGTCGATATATAGTATATATACCGTAATCTTCTCTATATATATATAATCCATCGTATTATATATATAGATTACAGTATATATATCGGTCATATATTATACTTATATATCTATATGTAATAATTCTATACGTATCTATATATATATTTACGTATAACTTATATAGTATACATGCTATATTATATCTATATATATTATACTGATATATTATTATACTTAATGTATTTATGTATATATCTACGTACTAATATATCTTCTATCTAGATCTCTATATGTTATCTACTATATACGTATATATATATATATCTAATATTATCTTATCGTGATATCTCTTACTTATCAATACGTCATTATATAGTCTATACTGTATCTATATATAACGTCTCTTATCTATCATATAATCTCTCGCTATACGTTCTCAATATATATACGTATATATCTATATTACGTAGCTATATATCTATATACGTAATATTTATATATATATATCTATAATATATTATATCTACGTCTATACTCTATATATATCACGTATATATATAGTCTATCAAATCATATCCGTATATATATTATGTATATACGTATATCTATCCTATATATCTCTATAACCGTCTCTCATATCTATATATATAATGACGTTCCTATTATTCTCTCTCCGTATATCATATATATACGTAATTAAATTTTTTTCTACTCTATATACGTTATATCCTTCATCTTCTACTATCCGTATCTATACTAATACGTCTTAATCTATATACTTATCGTATATACGTTATATATCCAGTATATATATTTTAATGTTATACGTTATATATATATATAAGACGTAATCTATATATAATAACGTTATATATATCGTATATCGTAATCTATATAGTATATAGTATATATACTTATATTATTTACTCTATATATATATATGTATACGTATATATATTATACGTGTATTGTATATATATCGTAATATCATTATAGACTTATATAGATCTCTTATAAGGTTATATATATAATAATACGTATCTATAATATATATACGTATATAATATATATAACGTAATATATATATATAACGTATATACGATATTATATCAGTAATTTATATATAGTATATATATAATACGTGATATATATATATATCTATAATATATCTATTAATAGTATATACGTTATATTATATATATACGTATGTATATATATATGATATTAAATATTATAACGGTATATCTATAAGATTACGTATATGGATATAAGATATATAATGGTAAATATATCATATATATCTATATATTAATATATATATATATGACGTATATATATAATATGACTATATTATATATATATGTATATATATATATTGATACGGTATATTATATTAAGAATATTATATATATGTATATTATATATATAACCGGTATATATAACTATCTAGATAGTATATAACTAGCGTATATATCATATATATAAAAGATTATATATTAACTATATATATATAATAATATATAATAAATATATTATAATAATTCTAAGATATTATATACGGATATAGATATATAATATATATATATATATATATATATATATATAGTATCTATTATATATATATATATATAATATATAATATACGTATATCTATATATATATATATATATACGTAGTATTATATATTATATATATATATATAATATATTATATACGTATATATATTTATTTAATTAAATATATATTATAATATATATATATTAATTATATTATAATATATATACTTATTAATATCTATATAATATATTATATATAATAAATATAATATTATATATATATAATAATATATATATATATACGTATATATATATTATATATATATATATATATTATGTTTTATATATATATACGTTATATATATATACGTATATATATATAAATAACGTATTATATATATATACGTATTATATATACGTATATCTATATATACGTATATATATATATACGTATATAATATACTATATATATACTATTATATTATATATACGTATATATATAACGTATTATAATATATATATATATATAATATAGATAATATAAATATATAATTAAAAAATATATATAGATATATACGCGATATTATATATATATAATAATATATATATATATTATAATACATATATATATATAATATATAACCGTATATATATATATATATATATTAATATATATATAATATAATATATATACGTATAATATATATTAGATATTAATATATTAATATTATATAAATATATATATAAATTAAATAATATATAGTAAAAAGGTATATATATAATATATATAAATAATTAATATATAGATATATATATATATATAATAATAATTATTATAATTATATATACTATATATATATATAAGTAAAAATATATATATATATATATTATTTAAGATTATATATTATATATATATATTAATATTATTATATATATATCTGCTTATATATATATTATATACGTTAATATTATAAATATATATATATTATATCTATTATACGTATATATATATATATATATATTATAATCTTATCTTATATTATAAAGTAACTAATAACCATACCTAATATAATCAATAATATTTTATATTATATACGTATATATGATAGTAAAAATGTTCTGTTACAAACAGAACTTCCATCCAATATCTATATGTAGGGGCCCTATTAGAATATATATATATAAATATATATATATTGTATATATATATATATATATATATATATTATATGAGAGAGAGAGACGAGAGAGAGCCAGCTTCTCGGTACAAATGGCAAGGCCTCAGATGGTTGGAGTGGCAATACCCTGCTCTTCTCCTCCTATCGTGGCCTCTCAACTCAATGGACCGGCAGTCCTTACTACTACATGCTACTAAGGAGCCACTCCTCATGAACAATTTGTTTCAATTCAGGAGTACGTCAATTAACCCCTCAGTGATCTCGCACCTTATCAGCCACACATCAAGCACACATAATATGTATGCACTTATGTAATAAAATAAATAATATATATATATATATATATATATATCTATATGTATATATATACACACACACACAAGACAGCAACACCGATACATTTCCCTCCTGGTATCTCGGACCTGAGGGAAGCCAACATACTGGTCTAGATTTGCAAAGTTTGCGACTCCATCATCATCATCATCATCATCATCATCATCATCATCATCACCAGAAGCCAACAGCCACTCTTCTTCGTTCATGAAATCATTGAACTGGCGCTGAGATAACCCCTAGACCTTTTCAATCACCGGCGGTATTTCGTGGTAAGTCTTGCGTCAGTTATCCAAAAGTCACCCATCTAATGGCTGGTCCAAGTTTGAAGGCATGAGTTTTGGCATCTCCTAGTACTACTTGAATCAAATTCTCAGAATTTCTTAAATCAGTTAGAAGCACAGTGCACATGCATCGGTTCAACGAAACAAACTCGCATCAATGAGAAAACTATAATTAAAGAAAGCTCTCACCGGACGTGTTTCTACACAGTGGATATCAAAATTATCCCTAGCAACAACATATTTATAAACACAGCACGACACCGCCCGAGCAATATGCCAGAGAAAGGACGTCTCAAAAAAAGATGCAACGCCAACCATTTCTGCCATGCTGTCCATGACACTTCCTGCCGAACACGTGAGTTCACAAACTCCCTCCCTATGATTACTATTAGATTAACAAGATTCAAAACAAACAAACAAACAACAATGGGACTGAAAATGAACATAATTCTTTACCCCATAAAATCACAGTGTGAATGCATACAAACGCACACATATATGACACAGACATACATACATACATACATACACATACACACGCGCGCGGCCAACCACCAGCAGACGGCCTCTCCGCTTACTCCTCAATCAATAAGTCCACCGCCTTCCACCAACCAACCAACCCTTCCGCTGGCCTAACTCTTCCTCCCTCCCTTTCTAAGAACATTACCAACCACACCTGCAACACCAAACCCCCCTCCCCTCTACACTTTCCTACTTCCCCCCGTCTCTCAACCCCTTAACAGAAGCACAAACAGTATTTTCGCAGCTTCTTCTGCAAAGGATTCTGCCGATTTGCTCTGCTCGACGGTACCGACGTCCAAGTTCTAAAAATGACATCAAACGCGTGCTCTGCAAATCACTAATCGTGAGAGCGCCGCTAAAACTCTTGTGTCCTTATCACTGTTCTGTCTTTGTTTTCTAATAGAAGATTTTCGTATAAGGGTATTCACATCAAATACTTTGCTCCCTTCCCTTGACACCATCCGCAATCATTTCTGATTCTCTTCATGTGCTATTTTACTCACTTTTCCCTAGGTAACCTGCTGTTCCTCAGGCGTATGGCACTTGACGTCAATCAATTTCTTGTCAAGTAGTGTTCAAGTCAACGCAGAAAGAAAGAAGGCGGGGGGAGGGGGGATGATATCTCAACACCTAACCGAAAGACACCTGTTGGTTGGAAGAATACAAAAGGGACGGCTACAGGTTACTTGGAGGAGACGTGTACCCTTCTGTATTCAGATATTTAAACATTCGTCAGCGCCTGCTTTTGTTCGACGTCTTTCTAACGGTTCAGGAAGATGGCTCAGCTTCCTCTTGTCACCCAAAACAACACAGGATTCATGGTCTACTAACCAAGCCCTGGAAACAAGATGGAAGCGTCTCTGTGCCACCCGTAGACCACTGCCACTCTAGTTGAGATATCTTTGAATGACATCCACCGGCAACACCGTTCTCGTACGACTCGCAAAACAACTTCATATTCAGCAGATTTCCAGTCAATCTACTTCTTTAACTTCCTTCAGGTATGAATGTAACTTGATACCTGCTCGGGGTAATGAACTGATACCATATTACAGAAACTCTATAATTTAAATACATTCCCCTCCAAATGAAAACTAGACTACTTCAAATTTTTATTAATTACAACTGTATCACCCCTAAAACGTTCTCTTTTAATCTTCCTTTTAATTTTTTTCTCATTTTTGTCCATAAAATATTACACGACATTGTCTCAAAGTTCAAAGGCCATCAAAAGGAAATATTCGAGGTAGGTTTTTCCCTGTGTCCCCATACAGACACGAATAAGTGTCTCAAGATTTTACAGCTTCCCTTCCACGATACTGTTGGAAATGGGGAACAATAATCACGCATACGCTGCTTGAACGAACATAATAGGATCTGGGCTGCAAACAAATATACACATTTACTAGGAAATTCTGAATCCTTCGAATCAAGCAACACCGGTCCAACACCCACAACTCGACTAAGGCGTCAAGTGTCATCCACTAGAACAAAAATTGAAGATTTTCCATGAAAACCAAGTCGTACCATGGACACATATATATCATTCGTTGCGAGATAGGATTTAGGCGTTTTGCGATGGTGTAAACGTCCAGAGCTCTCCGATTATGTGCTAATTCTGGCACACTATATTATATATATATATATATATATATATATAATATATATATATATATATATATATATATATATATATATATATATACAGGGTGTCTCAAAAAAACTGTACTCACTCTTAGAATTATGAGAAAACCTTTATTTATGGACATAGAGCGAAATGAAATAGCATCGAATACATGGTCATCAATTTGAAACATTCGCAAACACGATTCTTCAAACACATTTGTCTCATGTATTCGATGCTATTTCATTTCACTCTATGTCCATAAATAAAGGTTTTATTCTAATCTAAGAGTGAGTACATTTTTTGAGACACCCTGTATATATATATATATATATATATATATATATATATATATATATATATATATATATATATATATATATATATATAGAATAAAATGACCGCAAACCCTAGATACACCAACGAAGAAGAATAAACATAGGGCACATAATAACATGACACTTTAAGTTCAAGTAGAAAAGGTAGGCAATAATGAGACTAAAAAATATTCCAGTGAATTGCTACTCTCTGGCCACTTACACAGTGAGATACAGAGTCTTGAAAATGTACCCTACTTTATCATCCATGGAGTAACACATTCACCCCATGTTAGTACCCACATTCATTCCCTTCTCATAAAAATCCTAAAGATTAACACGGGTAACTACAAGATGGATTATAATTTCCCGCAACACTGAAGTGTATTTTATATATAATATATATATATATATATATAATATTATATAAAATATATATATATATATATATATATATATATATATGTATATATAGTCATATCACATTACCGTGATTCATACACATACATCGAGCTACAAATGTCCTTTTAATATACAATCGCTCTACCTCGGCATTAATATATGAAAAAATATAATGGATTTGTTGGGTTCGATGGTTCGCGCCCGTGAGCCGACAAAACTCTTTATCGACTATAAAATTCCCCTTCGGTTGTAACATTTATGAAAATATATTAATTCCGAGGTAGAGCGAATTAGATATTAAAGGACATTTGTAGCTCGATGTATGTATATATATATATATATATATATATATATATATATATATATATATATATATATAGAGAGAGAGAGAGAGAGAGAGAGAGAGAGAGAGAGAGATCGCCTTCAACACCGTTCGGCACATGGTCGAGTATGAGATAATACCATAAAGAAAATTACGGATGTTCTACATACTGTAGAAATGACAATGATGAAAAGGAGATGGCGACGCTATGGTTGGTTGGTTGGTTTTATAAAGTTTAGGTGTAACACCAAGCACTGGGGCAGCAAAGGCCATTCAGCGCTTACTGTATAACTATGAAATTATAAGACGTGTTATATCATATAAAGCAGGTTTATTTCTTTGAGATAATTTACTATATTTTGAAGTGGGGCATTTTCTCCCAATAGTTCTTCAAGTGGGATATTATATATGTTATTGGATCTTCGTTTTCTTCGAATTTTTTGTTTTGCATTCAGTTAGCAGATGACGGACTGTGACCAGAGTACGACAATGGTCACAGTAAGGGGCCTGTCTTTCCTCGCCTTGCAACATCAAGTATTTGTGTGTCAAGTATGTATGTCCTATTCTTAATCTTGTTAATATGATATCTTCCCTTCTTTGACATTGTTGTCTATTCCAAGGTTTTACAGATGATTTAATATGCTTTAATTTATGATTTAATTCTAGCCATTCTTTTTCCCATTTTGATTGACAGTATTCATTTATTGTTGTTTTAAAGTCATTGTAAGGTATTTGTATTTTTTTGATAGACTCCTTTTTTACTGCCTTTTTGGCTTCTTTATCCACCTCTTCATTACCCTTTATGCCCACATGGGAAGGGACCCAACAGAGTTTTATATTTATAGATTTCCGTTTTATAATTATATCTATCCACTCTCTTATTTCTTCAATTACGGGATGAGAAACTGTGTATTGTCTTAGCGCTTCTAAAGCACTGTAAGAATCCGTGTATATTACAAAGGTATCGTTTGCCTTTCCCACCATAAAGGTATATTTTATAGCATCTAATATAGCATTAATCTCTGCAGTGAATTTGTGGAAGACAAAGCAGACAAAACACATGAGTAGCGAAAATTCTGAGGCCCTAAGCATCACACCGTGAGAGAGAGAGAGAGAGAGAGAGAGAGAGAGAGAGAGAGAGAGAGAGAGAGAGAGAGAGAGAGAGAGAGAGAGAGATGTGTGTGTGTAAAAATTAAAATTAAAATTCCCCTTGAATGTAAATTATTCCAAAGTCATCGTGAATTCGATATCAAGTGACATTTATGGCATAATATTTACTTGATGGCATAATATTTACGTGTGTAACTGACAAAACTTCATGCACGCACACATTTATGTATCGCCTAAAAAAGCGCAAGTTGCATGTGTAAATGTGATAATCGTTTAAGGGAGATGAAGAAGAGTAAAGGTGATAACGTCAGCTATTGTGAATTGAATGGAACTGAATATAGAATTTAGGCCAAAGGCCAAGCACTGGGACCCATGAGGTCATTCAGCGCTGAAACGGAAATTGGCAGTAAAAAGGTTTGAAGGGTGTAACAGGAGGAAAACCTCGCGGTTGCACTATGAATCAACAGGAGCGGGTTCAAAGTAAGACAGAAAAAAAGACAATATGATATGAGGTACGGTAAAAGGAACGAAAGGGTTGCAGCTAGGGACCGAAGGCATGCTGCAAAGAACCTAAAGTAATGCCTACAGTTCACTGCATGAGGTGCACTGACGGCAGTAACCCCCTACGGAAGATGATTTGTGAAGGACAATGCAGGGGAAAGAGATGAGGGGCAAAAATTCAGTCACTTTGCGTTACACGGTGTTGGATGCAGTAACTTTTATATATGTGTGTGTGTGTGTGTGTGTGTGATGTCAGCCCCTTTAACCTATTCTTATGGAATTGAGTTTCTTAACATTTATAGAAACATTCTATGTATTTAAAAAAAAAACAAAAAACACGCAACTTAAAATCGATACTTAAAAATATATTCAGAAAAATAATTCTAGAGGAAAGATGGTCGACGAGGGGGGGTGAGGTCCTTTATAGAGGCGTTCACACACTGAAGTAGATTGCCTTCGCATTTTCGGCAACCCCCATTGCAAAAGGAACCCGACACTGCATTTAAGATTACAAACAACAGAGCAACGCTAGTCCTTATGCAGATGAAGATATTCCCAAGCGAGAAAGGCTCTCTCGTAATGTCATTGCTATATTCGCGGCTTTTTCGTGGTTATCTTTACAGAAGAATCTTTGCAATAAAACGTTCCACATTTTGTGTTGGACGCCTTTTCCATGATCAAGCACGTATGGAAATCTATTACAAAAGCGGCTTCCAAATCTTCTTAGCCAAGACAGAAAGCTGCCTCCAGATATGTTCACAAGTGACAGGGAGCTATTGGATGTTGGCTTGTAAATCATATGTGTTTGTTTAATTCGTGGACAAATCACGATTCACATACACGAAGGTAATTGAAGATACAACAGAGAAACATCTTTGTGTTTTCGATTACATTATTGTTAACCTCGCCAGGCACGAGTATGAAATAAACCGTAAAAGAAAAATAATTCGCCATGATGAAAAGCAAGTTACTTTAATATCAGCCTACAACCAAGCTAACCGAAAAAGTTTCATTTAACAATCCAAGACAAATGTCGACTGCTACGGCACATTTGGTGAAAAATATACGAGCATCCTGCACAAAATAAATTCAGCTATATGTGAATCATTCTCTCTTTCTCTCTGTGACTGACTTATTGTTTAGACTTCAAACATACCCTTCGAAGGTCGCAAAAATCACACAACTTAGTCAGGGTGACTGACCGACTGACTACACATTAAAAATGGGTGTTACAACCATCGTGGTCATCAAAGTTTGGCCACCCTATACCACGGGGTTAGGATACTTTTAACACACCTGAGGGTTTCTTTACTTTTTTCTACAGAGAAAAAAATGTATCAACTTGTCCTCTAAAGTTTCCATAATCATCTATAGTACACCTGGCGCAATGTAAACTCACCCGGCCTCTTTCTACAGCTACTATTTCGGCCACAGTTCTTGTCGAGCTACAGGTAAAACGAGTTAGTTTCACTTCGCACAGTAAGATGCAATATTTATACGTTGAAACCGTGGCCTAAGGAAGTGCCTTTATGATCCGACAGCAGTTTGTTTCCCCTCTTTGCTTTCACACAAATCTAACTTTGTAACCGGATCCTTTCCCTTCTCCCATCTCCCTGCATTTCGTTTCTGTGGAGGGCCGTCTCAGTACGTTCAGTTCACTGGGTAAATGATTAAGTACGATTTCAAAACAGAACGAGTAAGGCGTTGTTCCCTAAATCAGGAATGTCTATTAATAGTTTGCCGACCGTTGTGAATTAAATATAGAATTTTCTTTCCAGTGCTGAAAGGGATATAGGCAACTTGTCTATCAAGTTCATACTTTCATCATTAAATACCAAAATCAATATGCATAAGCTTTATTCGACTAAAATTCTAATGTGTATATTTCTCAAAAACACAAGAAAAAACTATCCTTATATTTAAAAGCTGCACATCATTCGTCCAAACTATATATCACAGTAAAATAAAATAAACAATTCGCAACCAGATCCAACTTCGTCTTTGACTATATCTGGGCATCAATTTACCAAAGACATAATGCTCTATTGAATTACCTTGAAACAAAATTCATTATTTAGGCTAAATGCGTAACTGATTAGTTTGAGAGAGAGAGAGAGAGAGAGAGAGAGAGAGAGAGAGAGAGAGAGAGAGAGAGAGAGAGAGACTGTACAATTTACTCCGAAATGTAATACGGGTCAAGATCATGTAATATCTGGCCAATATCATCGGAAAATCTGGTACTCCAAAAGAAAAATCTCTAATTTTGTTTGATTCCTTTTCCTCTTGCTCCTAGTTATACTATAGAACAGGCTGGGGTAAAACTTCAACCGCAAGCTAACTAAGGATACCCTTAAACTAATGAACGGATGAATGTATCTCTGGCAAAAAGCGTAAGCACAACCAAGCCTTTTCTAGTAATCAATAATAGTTGGAATGTTTACGGCAAACTAAATTAGTGGTGGCAACTTTTTAAAACGAAAATAATAATTCTGATTTCATTAGACACAAAATAATTGATCGTTAATAAAACAACTTTTTACTTACTACCATATTTATTGGTAAAAGTATTCAGCTTCTGATTTAGCCTATATCTGGAACAGATACTATATGTACATATGTTACGCAAAGGCTGACAAATATAGTACTAAGCAAAAACTAACATACTCATATACAGTGTTCAAAACTAAGTCACTACTAATCAGTTAATTTTGAATTCTGCTTACCTTGAGGATAATTTTAAACCTATGCTGTGATGAGTTGATTCATAGGGAACAGTGGAGTTATTCAACTCTCAACAGTGATGATAGGAACAGATTTTGAATCTGTGCTATATATTCCTTTCGAGGTCAGATTCAACCCATCTCCACCATAAGAGCCGAGTGCTACATTTGTAACACGTGGCTACTAAAGTACTTTACAACAATATATATGTATATATATATATATATATATATATATATATATATATATATATAGTTTTAAATCAACTCTTATCTCTGTTGATAGCTATATGAATAATGCCAATACTTCCCAGGTATCAAACCAGCAAGCATACATACATATACTATATACATACACATACTATATGTATCTTTGCACATGTATATATATAATATGTATACATATACATATTATATATATAATACATCTATAATGTAATATTAGTGCGTGGTGTAGGACCCTTGTTGCATGTTCGGTTAAATCGCTTCCCAGGAACTGGATTCATTGCATGATGTTCAATATCCACCACTCATATCATGTGATATTGGGATCCAAGGTGCACTCTTATTCGCTGAGGCTCGACGTTTACAATAAGGTCAATACATGTCTCCCTTCGTATACTGATGGTAAAGATTAGACTTAATTTATATGGTCGGAGTTAAAATGCCTATTTTGACAAATGTGCGTAAACCGTAAAAATATTCCTCGTCTTAATACATATTAAGCCAAAAACCTGTGCTTTAAAAAGAACTATATTTGGGTCTGTATTCTGGGTAACATGGCCTTACTTTCCTCTGAAGAGGTCATATGTTACAATTAACTGGTCAAAATATCAAAAGAAAATAAAGGGTCAGACTTAGAAGTGAATAGATAAAATTAGATTATTCCGTTTTTGTGCATACAAGCTGTGCTGGGAAGGACGGCTTGTATGCACATTTTCCAAGCTAATATAAAAGGCTAAGTTTACTTAGGCAATATATTATAATTTAATTGGGAATTTGTTAAAAAATAACAATGTACATGCACTGAATAAATGAAGAAAAAGTTTTGTCCCTTTCTCTGCCGTTCAAACAAAATGTGAACGTTGGGAAGCATGGCTTGTGGGCAAATTTTAGAGCACTTGGGAGGCAGTGCGGTCGTTTTGTGACCTCCCAGAAAATGAAATATGTTGTGAATTTCCTGCCCCAGGGCATATATATAGCAACCTTTACGGCATATCATATCTCGTTAGTTGGCAACCTACGAGCGATGGGCTACATAGGAAATTCGGGAATCGTACGGCCTCCCTCTCTGTTTCCTGGGCTTTCATTGTAAATTCGTCATTCTATTTCCCAGGTCGATGGTGCGCGTGCACAGTATGGGTTCGCGTTCGTTGTTCAAACAGAAAACGCCTAAAATGAAGGCAGCTTTTCACGTCAAAATGGCAGGAATTATATTGCGTTCCCTCTGGATATTTTGACACCAGATTGAGCACGTCAAGGACATGTGCGATGACACTTGCTCAGGTCTACATTATAAATTGTAGAATGCTCGTCTTATGAATGGGTGTTCACGTTACTGTGACCGGTTTTTTTTTCCAGAAATGTTAACTTTTCCTCGAATACTGTAGTTTGCACTCGTGTTCCTTTTTATAAACATTGCTGACTGGACTGTGGGTTTCCTTCGCACTTTACAAGGAAAAATAACTTTTATGTTAATGAAGCATTCAACGAACTGCTGAATTACGCTGAGGCGGAATGGC
>NC_061089.1:26269382-26301882 GCF_015104395.2 Macrobrachium nipponense
CAACTGTTGCACTAAGTAGTTACAGTTACAGAGGTGTTGGACAACAAGATTGAAGCAAGGTGGAGGTAAATAAAAGGTTATGAAGAGGATGGTGCTACAAGCCCAACGGACGATGCGCGCACACTTTGATGTGTCCACTGCATCACGTGAGGAACATTGACAGCACTAAACCCCCTCAAGGGACGTATGTGAGAAGGGAGGCTGGAAATCCTTGGAATTCTAGAATATACAGCACAGAAAGACTCGTGGCATTAAAGGCAACAATCCTTGTGGCGCTGCTGGCGATGATGATGTTTAGACCTAATCTATAATGTTATTACAGGTCTCTTAATAAAATGTTCTCTTTCGGTTATATATACAGTACTCACCTTTTGAAACTGGATGAGAGCCACAACAATCCAGTATTTTGAAAATTAAGACTTGAAAACCAATTGCAATGGAGTAAACAATCAAGTTGAAAGGACTGATAACTTACAAAGGTCAACCTCAATTAGTTTTCATCGTCATGTGAGTGAGTTTCATTAACTTTGAATAAAACACATCACAACATGTGGCATTTTTAATATTTTTCACTTTATATAGTCATGGAAATCCTCTCGTTAATTTTATGAAAATAACCCTGCAGGAGGGTACAAATGAAGTGTGCCTTACATAGCACACTGCAGATTTTATTAAAGGATCTTTGCAGGATTCCCTCTTTGGCTTGATCTGTACTACTGTCTGCAATCTACTTTCCAAATATTTCCTAGGGACTCTTCAACTACTATAACTTTATCTTGTCCTGGTTTATCCTTTAACTCAAAAACATATGCCCCAGAGGAGACTTTGATAATTTAGAAAATGAACTGTTATCTCTACTCAATTTATAACATCATCTTTAGGCATAGGTTAAAAAAAAAAAATCACCCTTGGCCAAGCTTTTGAGCCTTCATTTTAAAACCACATCCTGCAGTTTGGAGAGTTTCTTCATTGAGTGAACTTCTTTCTAAGATCAAATACTTTTACCACTTGCTATAAGGGTAGTTCTGACTGTTGTCAAAAATGTATGTCCATTGGTTCCAAATGTCTCAGTGGATAGTAGAAAGAATTTCTTTTTCTCATGGATGGAGTTACAGGGATCAGCTTCTTGCCCTCAGGAATATGCACCCTGACAAAAATAGCTTCATAATCCACAGTTCTATTTAAATACACTTTTCCAATTATCACAACAACACTGTCTCAAAAGATGCTAGAAGTGCACACCATTATAAATATCATCTGTAAATATTCAGCAGAAAATGTATCCACAATATAGGATACCATTAATACAGTTAGTTTTCACACTATGACAGTTGTATTCAAGTGGCTCTGATACAATTTGAACACTGAGCAGCTGTACGTAATAGTGTAGGGAATGTGTAATAACATATACAGTGCATACTAAGTATCCAAATGAAAATAGTGAACATATGTTTTCCTCTTAAAGATTACCATTCTTTTTCTTTCTCAACTTCGTTGGTAATGCATGATTCTATTTCAACTGCTTGGATTTACAAAAGTATCTTAGTTCTACAGGAGAAATACTGCAACAAACGTTGTCTAGTTTTCTTATTTATTTACTATTTATAACTATTCTAAAGCCAATGGAACAGAAAACCTTAAGCCCTTTCCTAGACCAGGTCTGAAGTGACTTAAGAAGGAAAAGTTAACAAATCTTTACTAAGCTTCCATGCTGAAACCTATAAAAGGTACTCACTCTTTGCCACTGGATTAAAGAGTGGTATAAACAACTATCACAAAAACATCAGCTCATTTTCATCACAATCTAGTATAAATTTGTGAAGACTACCTGCCCTGGGAAGAGGTGGTCCATTTTTCTCTTTTACAATAAGATCACATCCTAGCTTCAAAAGGAACCTCTCCCGGGATTAACCCACATGGAAACTATATGCCTCATCCTTAAACATCTTCACAGATCTATCCAAGAAGGGATAGGTTTCATAAGGCTGACTCTCATGAAGCATCTGATTTAGGTTCATCAGTAATCCATCAAATGAACTTACTCGAGGTTATGAAATCGTCATAAGCCAAAAAATCATCGAGAATTCTAAAAAACCTTACTTTTAATGCTTTTGGTGTAATACTATTGAAAACAATGTAAAAGCATTTTTATAGAGTTTTTCATCTAAAAAGCATCCAAATTTTTATTATTCTGTCATTTTGGAGCCATATTTCTTCTGTCAGATTGGCATTGTAAGCATCATAACCCCAAAACATGCATCACAAACCATGAAATAATTTCTGAGGAATGTATTTAAAAAGCATCACAACCTTGAAACAGCGCCTCAGTAGTGTGGTCGGTATGGTGCTGGTGAGCCACCTCGGTGGACGCAAGTTCGATTCTCCGGTATTCCACTGAGCTAGTGAGAGATGTGTATTTCTGGTGATGGAAGTTCACTCTCGACGTGGTTCGGAAGCCACGTAAAGCCGTTGGTCCCATTGCTGAATAACCACTGGTTCCATGCAATGTAAAAACACCATACATACAAACAAACAAACAAACAACCTTGGAATGTCGTAAGCTGGGGACTGCCTGTATTCAAACTGCAAGAAGAGGGGTAAAGAGGTATGTATAAACTTGACAGGAGCGCAAGCAGTATGTACTAAAAAATACTCGAGTCAGCAGCTCAAGGAGAATGGTTACCAGAGACTTTTCTTTCCAGCAAATAACTCGTCAATCCTTGCTGGGGGTATTAATCTTCCAATAAGAATGGACAACAAGATAACTCCTTAGGGATAATATCTTTTTCTGCCACAAACTTATACATTTTCTAAATAACAGAGTTTAGTTCCTGTAAACCAAGCTATGCTTCATAAGTTCTACACAATGCTTATGGAGGACAGAAAATCTCCAGTATAGATCTTTCTTCTAAACCACATCAATCTAACCTGAAAACCAATTTCAACTTATAAATCTAAAATTAAATATCATTGTTATGTGATATTGCATAACTAACTATTTCTTTATCTAAGTACGTATTAACAATACATCATAAACAATTTCATAACATTTCCCCTTCCCAGTGTTAGATGTAGTACATATAGCACAGAGCTGCAAGCTTATTACTATCAGTATGAATAAGTTTAACAAGATCTATGAGTTTCATTTCCAAAATCAAGACTTGTTCCGTAGCTGAGAGGTGAATATTAAAACAACATTACAAATGCTGGATGAGATCTGTCTACTTTCTAGTCTCTTGACACCAACACTACATCTCTTTACAACTTCATTTTTACCATCTTCCCAAGACACTCAAGGATACAAAATGGGCCCATAAATTGGTGTGGATGGGTGAACTTAAGCTTTTAAAAAAAATTCTAGTCACAAACAGGTTTCAAAAATCTAAATTTGATTGTATATTTAAAATTTATGAACTTGCATGAAAGCTTCTGTATTACTTTTGAACTAGTTAATTCCAATACACCATCTGCATAACATTAACGTAAATTAAGAAATATTCCAATAATTTACATAGTAAGAAATATTCAAATGATTAAAATGAGTTTTGCAAATATTTAACTGCCTTTCAAGCATAAAAGAGTACAGCCTTAGGATGAAAATAAAAGTAGTTTTTATTTATGTAGAATGGCTTGGTTGCAAAACAAACATTTTTAGGATTTATATCAATACATTATCTGTTTCTAAATTACAGTTTCCAAGAACATAAAACTTTTTTAGCTTAAGGAAACAGAATCTCAAGGGCAACGCATATACTAGTTTCATAAGTCGAAAGTCTGAATGCATGAATATGCAAGAGAAACCTACATTCATAGAATTAACATTGGAAAAACACTCCTATCAAGAAACAGTAAAATGACTATGTAATGCTGGGGGATAGCTATGTAGGTAACGCAATGGGACAATGTGGAATGAGATAACACAACTTGCAACTGCAAGTGTTTTACAGCTAAAATATTCAACACCTTACATTAACCATGAAGGTCACTACTAATGCATAAACAGTATCCATATATGTTTTGCAATACTGAGAGCAACAATGTCAACACCAACCAAAACTGCCAATGTGACCTAGTGCACGAGACTGGCACAAAAAAGTTGAGACAAGACCGAGATTGAAATTAAAATACTAGAAAGTAGTACCCTAATTATAATGAAAGATTGATGCACATCACTGTCCTCTCTGGAAAATTGACAAACTTAGGCACTTCATAAATGCTCTCACTTGGAAGTCAATCAGTATGCCTACTAGAAAACCTGTAATAACTAAGTGGAAGCAGTCTTCAAGATCTGCTTCTAATGATCCTTGAAAAGGCAGCTGGAGACAGGCGTCTGATGATCATGAGTGGAAATTGAGGGTCATGGAATACTAAATATAAGCACGCCTTATCCCTCTTAAATAAAAACTATTATTGCTACAACTACTAAAATAGATGTAAACTGTCACTTCCTAAGTTTATTGCCAAAACTTTTTTTAAACAGCAGCACAATTGGTGTTAACAAGACCCAAAAAGACTACGGGTTATAAAATGTGACATCAAATACCAGTATGCATCATCTCAACACTTAGTAGATACCAATTTAAGAGGCTCTTCCCCATACGTATACAGATACTTAAGAGGATTGGTGTAGTAAGTTTGTAGACATTAATGACCTAGAGAAGACCCAAGCACACCTTGACTATCTTAATCACAAAATTTAAGGGGTAACCATGGCTTCTTCATAAAAAAAAATTGCCCAACTTCAGCCTCTTCTTTTTATGAGGTTAAAAGATTTTTATAATAAAATAAAGTTTTATATGTATACTAATCCAGTAATTACTTAGCTAAGAGATTCTACTCACACGAAAACTTGAAATTTGAAATTCACAGTAGCGATTCTTTTGTCTATGTAGGTGACTAGCCCTGCCCACTTTTGGTATGAGAGAGTGGGCAACTCAACCAAGAGCTTCAATTTGTTTATGCTTAAATGTCCATGCAGGGGGGAGGAAGGCAGGTTCCATCCAAAATTACTGAGTAAGTCTATATACAACTTTATTATAAAAATGTAATGTTTATATTAAGTAACATAACCAGTAATTACTTAGCTGATTCCATACCGACAGACAGTGGGGATTCATGAACATCTTCTACTCCAAAACATTATTAAGATTAATAAATTTGAAAACAGAAAATAAGCTAGCATTAATATATATGTATAGTGGTTGTTGCTTCTTTACCTGGTAGGTACAGCTTCTGGTTGGTGCTCATCTTAATCTGTAGCGGCGTGGCGGTATAGACCTGGAGTGCCTCTACTCAAGGGGTGGACCTTGCACCAGAGTAATCCAATGGCTGACAAAAGCATTAGTAGGAGCTTTGAGGCAAAAGACATTTCTGATGGCCAACAAAGCATCAATATTTGCCCCTGCCCAGGGCGCAGTACCACAAACAAGAACAACCAGACAAGGCTGTCACCCACATCACATAATAAAAAATTTAACTCCCACCCAACACTAAAACACTGGTGGGCACTCGAGGTACATAGTACCTCCCAGGCTTTCCTAGGACTTGACACCCTATGTCAAGGCAGTGAGACAGAAGGATAGAAGGGATGCTTCCCACGCTTCCTACTCCAACACTACACTAGCAATGGACAAAGGTCCTAAGGTACTGCAGTTCTCATAGACTGTTTCTACGTCTCACAAATAATGCATCGCAAACACTGACTAGCATTTCCAGTATGTTGCTTGTAGAAGAGACTTGCATTTCCAGTATGTTGCTTGTAGAAGAGAAGAGAGGGGAAGATTATGCTTAAAGGCTACCGAGGTAGCAACTGCCCTACCATTGTGAGCTCTAACCTTCATGACCTTCAAGGTAGGTAAGGATCCTCTCCAATCTGAGAGTGAGCCTGCAAAATGAGATCCCCTAAAAAGAACGAGAGGGCATTCTTTGACAAGGGTCTAGAAGGGTTTTTCACAGAACATCAAAGGTTACTTGCCGGTCCTCTGATTGTCTCATTCCTTTGGAGATGCATAAAGATCCAGATTGGACCAAACCTGAAACATGCCATCTGTTGTCCATGCTACAGGGTCTGGAAAAGGGGAAGAAGACGATGGTTCCTGGCTGTCGCAAATAAAGCCAAAGCCAGGGTTGGTTTCCCCCACAGTTTCCATAAGTTGGTAAAAGCCCGAAGGTCCAAGGTCCACTCCATAAGAAAGATTTGCCTGCAACAGATTACTTTGTCCACCACCACATTGAATTCCGTGACCAATTTGGTCTGTCTGATCTGCCCAAAGAAGCAAATCCTTTGCCCAAAGAAGCAAAGCCTTTGCCCAAAGAAGCAAAGCCTTTGCTATCTCACAGATAGACTAAATGAGTTCCCCCCGAAGCCTGATTTATGCTAATGCCGTGGTGTCGTTTGAATGAACTCCCACCATCTTGTAGATTTCCATCGAGAAGTGTTGCAAATGGATTACCCTTAACTCCTTGTGGTTGATGTGTAGTTTTCTCTCCTCTCAAGACCATGTCCCAGAAACTTCTCGTCCCCTAAGAGAGCTCCCAACATAGATCCGATGCATCATAGTAGTCTAGGCCAGGGTTCACTGGTAGAAGAGACTTTACTTCCGTTAACCCGTGTGCGGAGTTCCACCAATGCAGGTCCTCCTGGATCTCTTGTGTTATTGGAAAATAGTACAACTCTTGGTAAATCTTCTGATCCCAGCTGACCCTTAGGAAAAATTGTAGGGCTCTTGTGTGTAGCCTTCCAAACCTGACATATTGCTCCATGGATGCCAGGGTGCCTAGCAAACTCATCTATTGGGTGGCTGAACAAGCTCGATGGGAAAGAAAAATATCGACTTTCCTCTCTTTCCCCTCTTTTGGGGAGTGGAAAAACCTATCTTCATCCTCAAACAAAGAATTTACTGAGAAGGAGTCGGCTGGGATTTCGGCAAGTTTAACAATAAAACCAGGTCTTGAGTCAAGAACTGGGATTTCTGCAGATCCTTCATGCACTGTTCCTTCGTGGGTGAACAAAGTAGCCAAATGTCCAGATAGAACGATATGTTGATGTCCAATAAATGGAGCCACCTTGCCAGGGGAGCAAGAACTTGAGTGAAAACTTGTGGGGCAGTCGAGAGGCCAAAACTCTGGGCTCGAAACGTAAACATTTAGGTCTTGAAAACAAACCTGAGGTACTTCCTTGGGTCTTGATGAATAGGAAAGTGGAAGTACGAGTCCTGCATGTCAAAAGAGCTCACTATTTAGAAATTCAGAGCAATCACATCAAGGAACAGTTTCCATCCTCCTGTAGACTTGGGTACTACAAACTGTTGGTTGTAAAATCCTTTCGACCCAACATTCCTGACTACCTCTATCGCCCCTTTTCTGAGGAAGGAAGAGATTTCCTCCGAGAGGGCTGAATACCTGTCTGATCCCACAGAGTAGGGCATCACTGCAACAGGAGTGTTGACCACGGGAGGCCTCTCCTTGAAGGGGATAGAGTAATCCTCCTTCAGAACTTTCACTACCCATTGTTCTACCCCTTTCGCACTTCATTTCTCCAAGAAGAGAAGGAGTCTGGCATCCTCTGGGACATGGAGGACTGAATCCTCACTTACAAGCAGAAGGATTCAAGGAGGATTTCTTGATAGCTTGCTAGACGAAATGAACCATTAAATTGAAGCTGAAGGTGGCCCACTCCCTGGGACATCGAGTAGATTGCGTTAGAATATCTTGCGTCAATTTCTTGTTAGGTGCGATACAATCTCAATAACTACGGCATGTGGAAACAGGTGGTGTCTGTCGAGAGGCAAGAAGAGGAGAGCTGATTTCTGCAACATGGTCATGTCTTGGAGGTAAGGGAAACCCAGAGCTTCCTCTTTTTAAGAATTCTCATGGCATAGAGGGGGGCCAACTCTCGTGAGCCATCCCTAACAACCTTATTAGCACAGTTGAGCTCACTGAGCCAGTCCGCAGCACAGTCTTCTCGCAGTAAGGAAAATTTGTGAACCTTCCTATTAATGCTCCCACAGACCAATCGAGGAGGCTCAAAACCTCAAATACCTTAAACAGGTACTTGAGCAAATAATCTATATCTAAAGAAGAAAATATCACTTTAGCAGAGGAGGAGGAGGACCTACATGCCGAACCGATGACCCTGGAGACATCCCTTTGGGAAGAGGCAGCTACTCCAAAGGAAGGAGCTTCTTATGTAGCATAAGACAGATACCTTCTGCGTGATAAGACGAGAAAGCAGAATACTAAAGGAGGCCTTGCCCTGCTCTCTTTTTAGAAAGCCAACCATTTTAGGTAGTCTGGCTGACTCGGCTGGCTGGTTGCTCATCATGAAGGATGCAGCCAGGGAAGCAGAAGCTGTTGGAGTGATGAAATCAGAGTTCACCAACAAATACCTGAGCAAGGATGCGTCGACTGATGGGGGAGATTCATGGCCTTGATCCTCCTCATCCAAAGAAATTGGGGACAAGGAAGGTTCTGTAGAAGCTTAAAATAATGAAGAAGACTTCTGAAAGTCGCAAATTGCTCTCCAACTGACACTGGATAGGTGCTAATGAAGGGTCTAGCTCTGCTGAACTTGGAGGGCCCGTAATGAATAATGGACTATGGGTAGGTAAGCGAGCTAGGGCTGGTGCCAGGCGCTTGGAAGAAGGTGCCAAAATAACATGAGCTGGGCCGCTGGCGCAGGGCGATCAGGTAATAATGAGCACTTGACTGAAGGTGGGCACTCAAGAGTCTGCAGGGCGCTGTTGAGGTATGTGGCTCTTGGAAGACGGAGAGCGCCTAGGTCCCAAATATTGGTGTTCAGTCAAAAACTTTCCGGGCTGTCCTAAGTACTACAAGGATGAGGGCTACACGAAGGTTCTCTGAACATTTTGCTGGGTAGCAGGGGGAGGCTGGTCCCTGCAGTGCAGCTGGACACATGAGAAACAAAGTGGCTAGCTAATGATTTAACATCAGCTCTACAAGCTACTTTTCTCTTACAGTCTATCTAACTTTGTCAAGTGAGAAGTTTAAAGTATTCCATTTCTTCCCGTCTCAATCCCTATACCCATCACAGTTTAGGTCAATAGAACAAACTTGTCCTACACAGTTAGCACAGACAATGTGAGAATCATAGGACTCTTTCGTCAATCAAGTATGCAGCCTTTGCTGCAATACCGAAAACTAAAAGTGCTAGTCAGACACTAGCCAACTAGCAGGAAAGGGTCGAAGTCAGTAAATCTCACACCGCGAACAACTGTCATTAAAGGTTCCACTAGGAAACCTAACTAAATACATGTGCCAAAGGCTACTGTAGGCAAAATATACTTCATCGATGGTAAGATATAAATTTGAATTCACAACCAAGCTGCACTCTTATAACAATGTGTGGTCATAAGCCAGCATAAACAAATTTACGCTCTTAGCCGAGTTATTGTTCTCTTACCCCAAGAGTGGGCGGGGTTAGTCACCTACGTAAAGTAAAAAATCGCCACCGCGAATTTCAAAATTTAAGCTGCCATGTGAGAAGAAACTCTTAATTAATTACTGGGTAAGTTACTTATGTAAAATTAGTTTTCTCCACTTTTATCTATTCTGTGCTTTCTTTCTGGACTCCCATCTGGTTCACTTTTATTTATCTTGTGCTTTCTTCCTGGACTCGCATCTGGTCCACTTTTACCTATCTTGTGCTTTCTTCCTAGACTCCTATCAGATCCAAATCTATATCTCCTGTTTCCATGAGTTCATGGGTATTTTTCACTTTTTTCTGACCTTCTCATCATGTCTTAACCATCTCAATCTTTTTTCCAGCCTCTTCATACAACTCCTGTTCCTCGATCATGATGTACCCTAGCCATAATTTCAACCGTCTACAGTTGAATCTATAATAAATTTCTACCATTTATCTTGTCAATTTTCTCAGCTAAGGGACATTTTTAATCAATACCAGTTATTTAGTCACACACTCTATCTTACTGCTCTCACAACTCTTGTTTTCAGTTCAGCGTGCCTAAAAATTTACATAAATGCTCCTCCTCAAACACCTGCCCTTCTATCAAAGCACTCTGTCATCTGCATAAAGCAGCTCCCAGGGTTCCTCCATTTTCTGCCGGCACTTACTAGTATTTTCTACCATAAAAGTATAGGTGTAGTATGATTAAAAATCAAATAGGTTCTATGCTGATCACATAATGACAACATTTATCTAAAATCCTTATAATTCAAATATCACTGTCTTCACTCTAAATCTCCTTCTATGGCAGAGTAACATCAGAACTTAAAAAGGTCTTTCTAGTACCCTTTGGTTTTTGTAATGGCCATTTACCCATTGGTTCACCAAATATAATCACTTCTCCTGCACATTAAAAATAATGGTAACAAATGGAAGCTGGAAACCCCTATGTAATTAAGTGCAATAAAGCCTAGTGGCTATAGGTTCAAGACCTCTACCCTACCAAACACTGACTGGAGATGATGAAAAGAAATGGGAGAAACTATTGAATTGGAAAGTGTGTCCAAGAGTAGACAGTTAAAAACTGAGCCAAGAGTTGTTTGGGGGTATATATTATATAAAGAAACAAGTTAGATAAAACAATGATGTTAACAAGAACAGCTGAAGACTGGATGTTGTTAATCCATAAAGGCAGTCTGTGTTCTCAAGACTGAGAAGAAATTTGGAGTCTATGAATGAAGGTCAGAATGTGTGAAGGGACTGCTGAGCTCTAACTACGACAAAGTTATATATAATAAAAATGTCTGCCTATTTCTCATTTAATTTCATTTAATGCAATAACTGACATTTAGCATACCATTTTAAATAAACACTGCAGCAATGGAAAAAAAATTTATCACTTTTTTGGGATAAAGATATGATAATTGTTTGAGGGCCATGGTACTAAAGAACATCAAAATGAACCAGTTTTGGAAAATTGTTAGAAAAATGAGCAGAAAGGGCCATCAGTGTGGTGGTTTCCTCTCTATCTATATTCAAACATATTGCAGTCTGTAACCTATGATCAGTATAATCAACAACCACACTTCAACAAAACAAAAATAACTGCTCCTCCTTGTATTAAACTAAACTCAACCATAATCAGGCTATATGTAGTTCATGTAACTTATAACAATTACATACACAGCACCAGTAAATTTATATTTCATGGTACAGAAAAGTAAAATAAGCCTATTTTGGAAAACTGAAAAAATTAACAAATAGGGACAACTGATTCAACCATCAATGTGGTTTCCTTGTTATCCATTTGCAGCCTGTAATCTAGATTCAGCAATCAGTATTTACTATACTTGCTGGTGAAGGCTTACAATTGCAATAAATACTGTACTGCTTCATTTACAACCCATTTCATTATAATATATAAAGAACTGAACTTTTGTGTTAATTAACAGGTTCCTAAATTTCCTTTTTATCATTCATAAAAACCCAACATCATGTTGCTCTTTACACAGTTAAAAGCTACAGAATGTTTTCTTTTATATCTATGAATGATTCATTAGGATATGACATTCAAATAATAATGTATTGTTCTTTTGTGTATTTCATATTTTGAAAATACCACCTTTAATGAAGATCATGCAAGAAGAAAGCAAATTTTGAAAAAAAACTAAAACATAAATATACCTAAAATACGTGTACAGGTATATAAGCACCACCTTATTTTTAAATCATCCAAGGGCCCACCAGAGATGGAATCCTCCCTGTGGAGGGCTGTGCATAAAACCAAACAAAGTGAACAAAGTGAAAGTGAACTGTAAGTCAGGTCAGGGAGGGGGGGGGTGTGTGTGTGCTGCCTCCAATGTCATAGGATTCAATGTGAGGTTAGGTCAGGTTACAACACAACAAAAAACTAAAGTTTATTTCCAGTTCCTAAATCAAATAACCTTGGTTTCCCACTGTGGTCATCTTTCAACTTTAATGTGTTTAACAGCAATTTGCAAATGTCAGTATCATCAAAATCATAAAATATTCCACATTTGTACTTTGACTCTGGGTCTAAAAGTACACTTCACCCATTTATTTTGCTGATTTTCCATTTATTATGATTACAAAAAGTTACAGGATTTCATTAAAAATAAAAAACTGCACTACCTACTACCTAATTTATTTTGGACTGAATAATTTATTTCTACTACCTATTAGGCTGCGCTATCCTAATCAGTCTAATCTTAAACTAATAGATAGCAGAGGATTGGTTAGGGTAACCTATGCTTTGATATCATCAAGGAACAATTATGCTACCATTATTCAACACGGAATAATAGGTACAGTAAGGTCTATACTAGTATAGCCTACCATATACTAGACTAGTCTGTTTGTGTAACAAAATTGTCTGGAGAAGTAAATTCTTGCCGGGTAGCTTTAGCTACCGTAGTCCTGGCAACTGTTAGCCCCAAGTGGAAACACTTACATTACAGCGTAGTCTATTGTAGCCTAAAACCCTTCAAACAAGTCTACCTGCGGATTAGGCTAGGCTAGGAGTCAACGGAGCACTTGGCTAACCACAAAATCTATGGTTCAACAGTAACTCAGAACAAGACATTCTTGCATGTAAAAATTAAAAATGCCTCAAAACAAACTTTCTCCTCACAGATACGCATAAAAAACCCACACTGGTATTTAAAGCTACAATAATCCCTGGGAAATTAGCGATACGCTCTCTACGGGGGATGCCCAAGTCACAACCACTAAGCTAGGTAGTCTACCGCTCGATACTGGCCTCAAGCTAACTTAAACAAGTTTAAAGTTCAAACAAGATGTCCAGAACAACCTATCGTAACCTAACTCTCATGTGATGTACCTAATTATTGCTGGAAAGACTCCGCTGGTAATGAAAAAAGAGTAAATAAGCTGAGTATTTGTGTGGGCGTGGACTCACCTGTCATCATCATCGTGTACAGGAAACTCCCGGATGATGTCGATGTGCGAGGCCGTTTCGCTCTTTTTCGGCCACTTTTCGCCGCAGAACGCAGACAAAGGAGGTATACAATCTTCCTCTAGCGGTACCCCTGCGAAAGGGTCTCACTCACAGCGAAATCCTGTAATGCCGAATGCCCTTCCTCACTTAGGCCTACAGCAGCAGCATTATCATCAACACAACACTCACTCGTATGGACTTCAGCCCTATTCACCATAAAATAGACTTCATTTAAGGCATCTAAATGACATCATCACAACGCATAAAAGTCATCATCAATATCTGTAAGCACGAAAGCTTATGTAAAGGCGATATAAGCGCATAAAAAGGTGTGCTGTGGGGGTCAGTCCGTCGGTAGGTTCCACCAGGACGCTTAACCAAAGCTCACTGACAAATACACTTACTCAGGTGCATTGTGGGTAAGGAAGGGGCGCGCCTGCGCAATCCACGGGTGTGGGGGAGATCAGAGACAGTCACAAACACCCGGCAAGTTCAAAAAGACTCGTATTTGTTTGTTTTTTCTTCGATCAGCAAATACAGTATCTTGTGTGCTTTCTTGAAATCTGATTAAAAAATCTACAGATTATTATAGTAGACAGCGCATCTACCCATTCTGTTTTACATTAAGAGTTCTTAGGTTTCGTGATTGCTTGGTTTCGATTTGTACTCGCATCATAATTCCTGAGGCAATTTATTGGGTAATCTAGGAGCTGGTAGGTGTTCGTGTTCAAATGTCCTTCTTTCGATAATTTTACCACATCTCTGTTACATAAATACCATAACTGTGGTAACACATGTAGTTACACATAAGGGTCTAAAACATATATGCAAAAAAAAAAAAAAAAACTACAGGTAATGGGGAATATCTTCCAAAAGTCCTAAATATTTTCATTTTATGTTATTCACTATTGCAGATTTTTAATTGCTCTTTACTTGGCAAAGTTGCTGTTAGCAATGGGAACTTTAACGGAGTCCTAATTCAATTTAGCATCTCAAAACTTTTGTTTCACGCTGTCTATTCAATTTGAGGTACCAAATTTAAATTTCCAGCGATGCTCCATCATCTGCAAAAGGTTTTAATTCTTGGTGCTGCGCAGCTTTTTATCTTGTTACCTGCAAGGTTCGATTTATTACAATGTTCACAGGTGTATGAAACATTACATTACTCTTCTTATAACTTCGACACATCAGCATTTTTGCTGTCATGTTTAGCCCCGAATTTATGGTATTTGTAATATTGCACTCTGTTTTATATACAGTCATTACATTATGCTCTAACAAAGTTTGTACCTTAGTTTTTTCTTTTTATGTGATGAACTTTTAAGACATTGTGTTTCTTAATTTCAGTCTTTGCTTAAAGTGCTATACCTTTATTGAAACAATTTTCATCTTCGATCAGATCATTAAGCCAGGGATTCTTGTCCTTTATACACAAGTATACATTTTTCATCACCCTCTGGTACATCTGTCGTTATAATCTTAATAGACTTTTTTTTCCGTTTTTCATTAACAAAATTATTGACCTCAACTTTCTCTTATAATTTGATCAGTTGTATTGTTCGTTCTGTAAAGCTAAAAAAATGGCATCTTGTATATTGCTGGCTTCTGACATTACATAAAAAAGGCAGTAATTAAACTCAAATTTTCTAATATTTGCGGTGTATTGCAAAACAAGAAACTATATTGGATTCGCACATATAATCATAGCACAGGATTTTCTCCCTCTTCCGCCAGTGTCTACGAAATCAGCTTACAAAAATCGCCCTCTCCTTATGTGTTTCTAATTTTACAAGATTGTTCTTCGATTAATCGAAGAGATTTTTTCTGGTTTATAATCTCCCCACTTGTATGTCCACCACTTCCTATTTTCTTTACACCCTATTCTATTTTACTGTTGTTGTTTTATCTCTGTCTGGGACTTGAAAGTACATAATATCTTAAAAATATTATTTCAGTTTCCATCCCTCCAGTGAGCGAGTGATTTCTTTTTCCCTTTTACCACGTGTTTGTTACAGTCCTCTTACTCAGCTTTGCTACTTAACGTTATTGCCTTTGGACGTTTCTCTAAGATTGTCCTCCATAGAGAGTATCACTTACAGTGTGCTTTGTAGACGGCACTTTAAGCGTCTTTGCACGTTTGCAGCATCCTCTCTAAGCCTAAGCCTCAGTGACATGGTTGGTATGGTGTTGGCGTCCCACCTCGGTGGTCGCGGGTTCGATTCTCGGCCATTCCATTGAGGAGTGAGAGATGTGTATTTCTGGTGATAGAAGTTCACTCTCGAAGTGGTTCGGAACTCAAGTACAGTCGTTGGTCCCGTTGCTGAATAACCACTGGTTCCATGCAACGTAAAGACGCCACACAAAAGCCCTAGCCTCGCTGCCTTCCGTCTAGTATTCGTCATCTGTCTCTTTGGTCTTTTCTGCTCTGGCTGTCCAACTACTTGAAATTTAGCTTCTTTTTTCACCTCTCATTTAAGAATAAATAATTTGGGTGAGGTATATGGAGGCCTAGTCAGACTAATAATAATAATAATAACGTTTTTTTTTCGCAAGATTAGTTCTAAGCATGTCTGTCGATGGCAAAGTCTACACTTTCAGGATTCAAAATCTGTCGGTGATTTTTTTCTATGCGGTAGAAGTTATTTGGGCAGGTCCATTTCTTTAGATAATAATATACATTGAATGCGTGAGATGTCTATCATAGCTTCTTTTCTGATCATCCTGTCAAATAAATACAGTTTCTTTCTTCAAAGACTGCATTATATAGAAATGTACTACCAGCAGTGATGCTGATACCCATTATGTATTATTCGTTGACATGACCACTAATTTCTTTACTTGTTTTTACTTGATAGCAGCTATTAGATTTAATAATCACAATCGTTTAAGAAGGCATGTAAGTCTTGAATTAAGCATTTACAGTAAAAATACAGTAAGTTGAAGTAATATTACTTACTTCCTACAATTAAACCTTTCTTGGTTGTGTAAGTCGGAAAGGTAGCACCCAATCATCTCAATAACAACTACAGCAGCAAGGGCCTCGTACAGAAAGTCGGCAGAGGATAGCCTTGGTCGCCATGGCAACACCACGGGATATCTAAGGAGAGGTCAGGAAACTTATGTCTGGCAGAAAGATTATTTTTCGGGATTGGTTTTTAACCTTCCAACGTTTTTTTTTTTTTTTTTTTTTTTCGTCCAAATGATGTATTTTATTTTACGGACTTACATGGCACGTACTCGCGCACACGTAACTTTTTTCATTTTCAGCTTTAGACGGTCAAACTGTCTATGCACCAGGATCCTTTTAACCCAATTCTCTTATTTCCATGGAAGCCCCCATTGTTTTCCGTGTTCATATTAATGGACTCCAGCGATTTGTTTAAGAGCTTTAGTCGGTGTAACACTGCCCCTAAGTAAGTCTATGGATAGATCGAACACCTTCCGGTGACACTGGCTCTACCTGTGAAATGGTATCTTGCATGACGTGTTTTTTTCAACAGCCATAATGAGCCTTAACTTTCCGAGCTTCTTATTTTTTTGTGTGTGCATCCACCTAAAGCATTAAATCAGCTTATAAGTAAATGATGACGCCTTTTCTTCCCTGAAGTTAAACCCCATGCGTTGTATAGGTTAAGAATGAGGATGTCCTTCAACTTCATGCTAGAGAAAATCAACCTTGATAGAAGGTGGGTTACTGGCACGGATTCACATTACTCAGTAATAATTTTATGCTACTGTTAGTTTTAATTTTTTTAATACATAATGTGATTGTTTTAAAGTACCGGTTCTAGTATGTTCCTTCTAAAGGCTCTTAACTGCACGCTACTTAAGTTTGTGTTTTGACATTCTAGATCCAACTTTATTGAGGCAATGCTTCGAAATTCCTTCCAACTTTCATTCCCATTCAGAGGTGCTGTGCTGTATTTTTACATTCTATCAGAATTGATTTTCATTGGCCTATTACAAGCATTCATTTTGACATATTTTTGCAGTCAGAATCTGGTGTTTTAACTCTCATTTCTGCATTGAAGACCAGCTTGGCATATTATTCTAAACTTGCAATGGTAAAATTACATTCCTTTAACATGTCGAATGATGTTCCACAGTATAAGGTTATGGGTATTCGTCCCAGTTATTTTAACCTTTCTTTTAGCTTATGTAACCCTATCTGGATAGTTGGTCTCACATTTTGGGGACTAAATCCTTGGTCTTCTTCTCAATGGGATTGAATCATATAATTATCAAACAGTTTAACCAGACCACTAATTTATTTATTCCATGGGGTGGTTTGAACGTTACTGAAAATAACAGTTCTGATATTATCAAATGATGGCTTTTAAATGCCTTACAACTAGCTTAATTGGAAATGGAAATTCTGATAAAATTTCTTCTATTGATTTGTTTCTAAAAATATAACTTGAAATTCACTTCTAAATTTTTAATTTCTTGTTACTCTTCACTCCTGACATATTGGGAATGGATCATGTGGCAAGCTTTCTGATCAGGAAATCAATCCTTTCCTTTTCTACAATTTGTTTTCCTACCTCTGATGCCACATTAAGAAATCACCAAGTACTTGGTTACTGGTGCAGTGCAATTTTGAGAGCACAAAAGGGTATTCTTGCTTTGTACTCATCACCTGTTCCCTATAATCTGTCCTTTTTTTATAATGGTGACATCTTTATTTTGCTCAGATTAATAATGATTTTCATTCATCCGCTTCACCTCACTGCCTCTTTTTTGTGGTTACTACTTGAGACATTGTCCTATAGAGCAAAGGAGTGCCTCTTTTCCTACCTGTGGGTGTTTGGAAGTTTTGTATTGTAGGGCTCCTAAGCTCTAGATTTCACTTCCTGTTTCTATCTTGCTTGACTAACCTGTGAAGATAATGACACTGCATTGCCAATTTTATTCAATATACAGTACATGTAAAAGAAATAGTTCCCCCAAGGGCATACCACTTAAATGGGGCCACTGATTGGCAAACCGAAGATGGTAAATAAGGTCCCTTTTATTATTACCTCTTATTCAAACCAGACCAATGAATGTAATATTCTAAACTCTCACAAAACTGACCTGGAGGCTTTGTTCCTCATGATTATATTAAATCTCATTTTAATATACTGCACCTCCTTAAGGCTTTCTTAACCGAAAATTTTCAAAATTCTGACATTCTTTCATGGATCTTTTTATCTAAGCATTATACATGTTAGTATTTAGTTGAAAGCTGGAAAATCTCTGAGGATACGTTTGACTGTAGGGTGAGACAAGTGTGATTAATATGAAGGTAAGATAAAGGTCTTTTATTCAGTCCCTTAATTTCTTTTTTATCTCAGCTATGTATTCCCTTTCCTCTCTTCTACATCAGCAAGTATAAAAACCCTGACCTCATGGTCTTGAGAAGGTACCTGACATTAACCATAATAAAATGAATGAGGATACTAAATAAAGACATATCAGCTAACCACACTATCTTCATTCTGCAAACTTATATACTGTAATGGTCATTGATGTGAGAAGCCAATGCTGCAGCTACGACCAAATTCAAAGCAAGTATTCCTGTAAATGACTATTTTAAATCAATAAACTGGAAAAGGTGCAGAGTCCTACAAAATCTTTCCTATCTATTATTTCGGTAAACAGCCATTCATTGCAAATTTTGCACATTTCCATAAAATATGTCAGTCTCGGTGATGACCTGTATTTTCTGTAGTGGGATTGGGTCATGTACGCTATTCCTCAAACAATTGGATCAAATGAGTGAGATCCAATAAATTTCATAGAGTAATATACAGTATCTCATAAACTAAAACTCATCAAAATCCTCAAACCAAAAAGAAGGCTAAATTGAAGAAACTTTAACTTGTCTTCAAACTGGTCACACTTATTTGACCCATCATTTGATACAGTCCAAATGACCTAATCCTCAAATGCAGAGAATGCAGGTCAACATCTACAGATGGAAATAGTCTATCCTCTACCAACACTAAAAGTGTAGTTTTGGGAAAAATTAATTTGAAGAAATTTTACCATTCTACATTTTTCAGTTTACCAAATTATTTCACTCTTAAAGAACAGCAATTTACTAAATTCTAAATCTTAGCATTGGAGACAACCCTGCAAGTCATCCTGTAAGATTTCCATGTTTCAACTCAGTGGTTTGGTTAAACTATCTAAAACTGTAATAACAGTAATTGATCAGTCAATAATTGATCCATAGGGAAAATTTATTACCTGTATAGCATCATTGTTGCACACTGAAAAATATTATGGATATGTACTGCATTGTATTAAAAGAAACAAGACTCTTATCTAACAGAAAAACTGCAATAATCTTCTTTTCATTTGTTGAACATTCAGCCCATTTGTAGTTACATCTTTTGACATTTAAGTAGAATACAAATTCCATTCATCCTATGGACAAAAGCTTCTCAATTAGAGCATTGATGAGATGATTTCAGTGATGTGTTCTTTTTTGTGCCTAGTAAATATCAGTGGCTCATACAGTTCCACACAATGCCACTCCCTGAGGTCAGTTTTTTTAGGTACATAACCTTGTCTTCAATAACTGGTTAAATTAGTTATAGTGGAACCTCGGTTTTCATACATAATCCATTCCAGAAACTCCCACAAAATCCGAAACATACAAAAACTGAACCAGTAATTTCCATAAGGAATAATATAAATACAATTGATGCAATCCGGACCCACAAAAATATTTTTCAAAAATACATTTTATAGGGAATAAAAAGTTTAACATACGGATAACAATGAGAAATAAATATATGAATAATGAAATGAATAAATGACCATTTAACATCACTCTTACCTTTATGGAAAACACTTATCAGCATATGGAAGATGGAGAGGAGGGGAGAGGGAGGAGGAGAGGTTATTGTTTGGAAGGGGAATCTCCGTCCAGAAGGACTTCAGGTATCAAGGACCTATCTGGGATTACTTCTACTTGTTTTTTACTGACACTATCTGAGGTTACTTCCCTTTGTTTTCTACTGGCATGAGGACCAGCTTGAGAGTTACTGTACCCCAGGCACACAACAAAAATGTACAGAGATGCTTGTTTCTGGCTTTTTTTAAAATTTGCATAAAGCTAAACACGGCATTGTCATTAAACATGTTGGAGACACGGATTACAACTTCTTTGTTGGGATGATAATTCTCCACAAAATTTTTTACATCACTCCACTTAGCAAACATGTCCTTAATCCCTGTAGTAGGCACATTATGTATGCCCATTTTTTTTTCTGAATATTTCAAACCAGCCTCTGCTGGCCTTAAATTCACTAAAAATTCTGTAGTGTTTCTTGCCATTTTTACAGAAGGGCTAGGACTTTGAACTTTCTTTGGCCCCATGATGGCATATGTAGCAGTTGCACTTGAATAAAAAAGCACAAAAACAATAAACACAAAAGCAGAATGGGTCATGAAAGATAGGATGCTTTGTTTGGGCACTTGATATGCGGCCCGGTTATGTGCTAAGCCCCAGATGGAGCGTTTCTGAGTGTACAAAAACCGATGAAACGTACGATAACTGAGACAAAATTTTGTTGAAAAAAAAAAAAAAAAAAAAAAAAAAAAAAAAAAAAAAAAAAAAAAAAAAAAAAAAAAGTCTATAAAAACCAAACATACAAAAAGCGAGGTTTGACTGTACAGCAATAAAAATCACTGATCTGTAGCATGACCAGCAAAATGTCCCAAAAATGTTGACATGAGCAGTTCCTTACATAGTCTAAAATCACTAATGTCTTCATCTAATAAGTATGACAAGCGTTTATAGCTAAGTTACACTTAGGAAGGAGGAGCTCCCCTGAGGGTCAACTTGCTAATTCTAGCTGCAATATACAAATGGTATGCAAATAGAAATTACTGCAAATTAAATATAAGTATAAATAATTATACATAATTGACATCAAATACATTTGGTATAGTAATGTGATAAAAAGTAGCAAGGATTACTACAGATATACTCTACCAAAAGCTAAAAGGAGCATCAGAGACTGGAGTTCATAGGCCCTACATATAACTATTTACCTATTTACCTTTAGCTAAAACTTCTTTAAATCAGAAACACCTTGGATTCACAATTCTATTTAAGAACTAAACTGCTATGTGTTACAATAAACAAAATTCTTGTTGTAATGCTGTATACTGTACTCACATTTGTGTCCAAATTTTCATATTGTGATTAAATAAAATTACATTTACCAAGTGCCATTTATTAATTTAATCCACCTGACAAGTGTAATCCATTAATTTTTAACAATTTTCCAAATACACAGGGTAGTAAAGCTTTGTTAAGTGACTCAAGTTGTGAGTACCACGAACACTATTCACCATTAATGCGGCTGCAGCAAATACTTGGAGGAAAAAAAATAAAATAAAAGAGCCTACGCATAAAAGGAAGCACAGTTAATTGCCCTGCATTCTCATGCTTAGCAGTTCCAAGTGCATACATAATCAATGTTAGCCTCCCATAAACATTTCAAGTTCCTTCTCTAAAGGGATACATTTACTTAGATGTGTGACCAATACCAGAATACTTCTAATGTATAATTTTCTCACACCACCTTTTCATACCCCCCAAAAAAATGCATACACACAAATTTTCTAAGGTTTATATGAAAGCTTTTTAAGTACATACTACAAATTCAATTTTTTTTGGTAATGAAATGTTCAAATGCTATCAATTATCACTGGCAAGTGAGGATTGATAACAAAGCCCCATGAAAACAAAACCATAAATGATATATGATCAAGCACTGCTACTGTTATAAGTGCAATAAAATCATTTTTTAATAGAATAGACTGAATATGTAAACCAATTATGGAAGTAATAATGAAAACCTGTAAATAATACACATTAGGGGAAATGGTGAAAAAACCTGATAAAACTAAATAAATTGTTCTAGTAGCTGGATACATTAATTTCTAAATGAAGGTTATTTTTTTGTTTTGCCAATTGTCAAACATTAATATGTAGTACTTTGATATTGAGCTAATCCAATTATGTTAAATACTGCAATTGACTGCCAGTTTTCATTAAAACTTACTGTAAAAATTTACCCATTTTCTGCTCCCTGTAATAACTGGTATCAAATTCTTTGATGTACACATGAATATGCGGAATCGTAAATTTTTTTCCAGTATTAAAATAAGTATCTTTATCTGAAATATAAATCATAATAAAGCTACAGTACAAATAATGTTTAAAATATGAAATTATATCTTGATTAAAAGTAACTTACTTGATTTACAACACTAAAGCTAGCCTTGGACCAAATCATAATGGAAGCTGGATGAAAGGCTAGACATCAGTTTTATACAATTTCACTATAGCATTAGTACATTAAAAACACTTTTTGATATTACAACAGGCCAAATCTCACTATTCGATTCATTTAACTCATCTATGACTGTAGTTACGTATACATCTCCATCCGATTAAAAATGAATTGTATATATGGTGTCAAAAAAACTGTACAGTACTCAATCAAAAAAGCAGATTATATTCTTAAACTACTGTAGTATGATGAAGTCATATTGACTTGTGCACATGGAAAACTGACATACAGTATTTATGGAACAAAATATATGGTTTCATCAAATAACTTGAATTAATAAAAATCAGAAAAAAATTACCTAAAAATAACTGAACAGAAATCACCTTGGTTACTGCTGCAGCCAGAATTGCAGGTGTATTAGTGGAATGTGGCTAACTGCGGTAATTGCGTATATTGGTTTGGCACAATAAGAACAAGGCCCCAGCAGAGCTTTTTTTACTTGTTGAGCACAGGAGCAGACATAAATAGTATAATGTTGGTACCACAAGTATTGAGTCATATTTTTGCAGTATCCAATTGATGCAAGCATTACATATTTACTTCCACTGCATGGCAAGAAATATGACGCAAATTTTTATGTAAATGAAAAATGCCCAAAAATTATTTGCAATGCAAGAATCTGTACAAGAGCTACCAAGGACCAGACTAGCCCACAAGTTACTGATCCTCAATATACTTAGAATATACATGACAATACTTTATTTAGTTTATGATGGAATATGAATTACAGGAATCAAAATTCTTAGGATACACCAATTTGGTCTTCCTAACTAACACATTGCACCAAAAGTATACTGTATTTCTTGTCTATGTACATTTTTTTTTTTTTAGAAGATACACAAAATGTTAATACCTAAATATGATGACATGGAATTTTGTGCCCTTTCACTGAAAAATTAAAACTTGAGAATGTCATTTAACTGCTCTAAAACTTGGCACACATGAAGGTTTCTAAACATACATATTTTACCCGACTTGGAAGATTAAGTTTTAAATATCATGTATGTATGACAGCTGAGCAAGTTTACTTAATGACATATACTTGGTTGCATGTGTTTGCAAGTCTGGTGTACCTTGGCTGAAATGTAGACTACTGTACTACATTGCAGACCAAGCAAAAGCGCCAAAGCCAAGTCAACCCATACAACATAGCATGTCACTCACATCAACTAGGCCAAAGTTGATATGTAGCATCTGCTTGTTCTATAGGTTTTGTCTACTCACAATATTGTTATTAAAGAGCAAGAAGCATTTGTAAAAAAAAAAAAGAAAGAAACAATCTTGATAGTACCACAAGTGTGGTATGTTGTAAGCTTTCGTCTGAGTCATTAAAAGACAACTTACAGCTGACATGTCAAATCATTAACATCAATTGTACAGGCTATGTAGTGACATCATCTTGGGTCACTAGACATCATTTGCTGGCATCAATCGTTACCTTCAAGAGTTGAAAATATAGGAGTGGGCTGCCTTGATCTAAGGAGTTGAAAAGGCTAGCATTGGACACCATTAGCCAGGGGGTACACTGAGGTCTTATACTCAACAATGAGGCATTCTAGTACCTGTAACAAGTAACTACTCTGATTTCAACACACCACATGTCAGTGACCTTTGCAACAGCTGAAAAATGTATGCCATGGGGTTCAAAATTCAGAGCATATGAATATTGATGAATAAATATTACCTCAATCTGAGATTCTTGACAATCGGCACAAAAAGGTGAGCGATGGACTAATATATTCATACACACCCAAGCCAGGGTCACAAATGCTGAACAACTCTCAACACCAAATGCCAGGGATAAAAAGCTATTAATTTTTTTCAATGCAAGAACCACAGTCACAAACATGGCAATGTCTGGACACCATGGGTTGGGGTCTATGATATGACTTGACACAATCAATGAAGATTGTAAGCACAGGCTTTCATGAGAGAAGAAATTTCTTAAAATTTATGAACTAACACAGCTTTGGCTACAGCCAAAACAGGCCTTAGTGTTGGACTCAAATTAATCAGGTGTTGAGCACTGGCTTAAGACCCCACCAACCCAAGACAAGGAGGCAATAGTAGTCAACTCCACTGGCCAGGGTCCCAATTCACTGGCTTTTGGACAACACAAACTAGGGTAAAGGTTGACGACAGGTATTCTGGGACGCCACATGCCAGGGTGATACACTTACTTGCACATCATGAACAAGGGCTAGCACTACTGCTCTTGACTGGGGGTAGCTGAGAACAGCCAAGAACACAGCCACGGGCTGGGGGTCATAATGGAATGGTTGCACTGTGTGCCTGCCTTCAGTGGGCTATGAGAAGTCAGCTATTATTGTTGCTGCTGTTCCATTAAAACCTATATCTGGCCAAAGAACAGGCACCAACTGCTTTCCTTTCATTACACATCTTATGGATAAAAAATACATACACAGATGTTAACAATATCATCATCCACATTCTAAGGCAAGCACACAGTAAAGTTTGTGGAAGGGGTAGATTTGTTCCCAAAAACTTACCATATATATCTATTACATAGTGAGAGACTTGAACTAATAGTAGGATTAGCTACTGGGCACATAATCTGACCCATTTCGGTGAAAACTCAAACAAGTGGAAAACAGCACCATTTTACAAGAAGGAATTACAGTATTTACAAATATATGATGTACAGTTTTACATACCAATTAGTTATGAAGAAGTTCAGATAAATTCAGATACAATCTTTGATAAACTCTCTTCATTAAACTTCAAGTACAGTAATAGTAATGATGTGTGAGCATGATCTACATGACAGGTAGTCAAAATGGAATATAAGGGAATTTGTGGAGTTGGCTGACACAACCTAAATATTAATAATTATAATTACATTAGCTAATAGTCATTAATGGTCCTTTGTTAGAGTACTTGTAAGGCACTCATTTGTCATCACAGACATTAACACTGAAGTCTATAACAGCCAATCTAGGGCATGGCCGCCACTCACTCACTAAAATATTCAGCAGTAGCACTTCAGCTGTCATACACGCTAACCAGTCGTGGCTGAATTCTACTACAGCAGCCATATGGTCCCTCCTTAACTTTTAAGTCTTGCCATTTGCTGGTCCTAAGCTGAATATACTTGGACCAGAGAATATGGTGGTGACTGGCTAAATAAACGGGTGCTAGCACTACACTCATGCAGTAAAATCAATGCGGTCCCATGAAAGCCCCGACGTTACATCATGGGCCTTGAGGTCCATTTCCTCTAGATTAAAAAGGTCCAACTGATCCTGATTATTAGAGAGCAGTGGGTCACTTTGATGCACATTTAAACCACTTCTCACACCATTGCTGATGCTACTGCTGCTACTGCTACTACTAGAACTACTGGTACTGCAGCTACTATGGTCACTTCCTCTGTTACTGCAGCTACTACTGCTGCCACTGTTATAACTGCTTCCCATACCACTGTCACTATTATTGTCTGATGATGACACTGACTGGCTGGGTGGCCACGGTGCTGCAAAAGATGATGACCCAGGTGTCAGTGATGAACTACTTGTTGGAGGAACCAGAGAATCAAGCCATGATGCCACATCTACATCATCATTCACCTCCATCTTAACATCTATCGGTGGGTCAACAGTGATAAAAGGCTCCTCTGTCCTCTGTGAGATCATAAGTTCTGGAGGTATATTATTGGGTTCTAAACTATGTTCTAGTGCACCCAATTCCATTCCTTCTAATCCTGGTAAATCCAGATCTAAGGGTAGATCCAATGGAGGTTGACTGGACCCCTCCATAACAAGGTCAGCAAATAAAGAGTGAGAGTTTAGACTACTGCTTCCTGTAGGTGACGGGCATGAATTGGCGATGCTTAAGACGGGTGGTACTACGGGAACTGTAGTGGACGTTGTTATTGAAGTAGTGCGATGACTAGAATGTTGCGGTGGTGGTGGTGGTGGAGGGGGTGGAGGTGGAACTGCAGTCTCACCCGTTGTGGGAATGGTAGTAGTATACACTGCAGCTATTGGTGCTGACGAGGTTGTAAATATAACAGGCAGTGCAGCTGATGAGTTACTGAATATGTTCTGAAGAGTTGAAGTGGTGGTATAAACTGGTGATGAAGCTACAGATGATGTGTTGAAGATTGGCCCATTGCGGCTACATTTCGGAGTGGTAGGAGTATGAGGATCTTGGGCAGCACTGGGGGGAAGTTCTGAAAAGTAAAATATGTTGACATGGAGAAATTGTAAAAATTTGTCACCTGTATCTTACAACAAATGTTACTCCTCTACTTTAAATTTCAATTAACTAAGTGCCACATGCTCTTCCTCTACTCATAAAATGTGATCATCAAATTAAAATAAGTACTTTAAGCTATTGTATTTAAGGAAAAACACATTTTAGTGCTGAATAATGATACTTGAGATCTAAATCATGTACTACACTCCACTCTGTTCGTAACAATATTGTGCTGCATTTTATTACTCTAAAGATAAATAAAGTATAACCTCAATGGTAACCCAAAGAAATTTTAATCTTTTCTGCCTTACCTCCATTCTTAATCAAGATTTCTAAGACATCATCTACTGCTTGACTCTTCACAGATATTTTTCGATTTTGCTGGTGGTGAGAAGTTTTATTTGGGATCTGTAAAAACACAAAAATGTTTAAATGTACATCATACCACAATACCAAAAAACTAGCAAAGGTGCAAAGACTTTCTGTTCCATTAACAAATAATAAAAATCAATTATATTAATACAAAATAAATATGGTATTACTAAACCACTTACTGCTGTCCCCTTTAATTGTTTTGTAGCTTCATCGTAGTTTGGTGGTGGTTTTATGACAAACTGAGGTTCGGTCGTAACTCTGTTAACATTATTATTATTGTTATTATTATTGTTGTTGTTGTTGTTATTGTTATTATTAATATTGTTGTTGTTGTTGTTGTTGACACTATTTGTGTCACAACTATTGGTGACGATCAATCCGGAGAAGTTTGGAAGAGAAGCAGTTCTGTAATGAGAAAACTCTTGGTTCAATATAGTATGCATGAATCACTGAATTAAGTGCAGTCTACACCGTTGTTGAAACCTTTAGATATAGGATCTTCGATCAACTTTCCACAGACTGCATGTTAAAACTGAAAAATTTAACACTAAGAATGACAATAATGACTTTTGATCACAAGAACATGACATGAGAGAGAGAGAGAGAGACTGGAAAATAAATACAATGTAATATAAAGGCTTTTTATGATGAGGAACAAGTATTACTATAAGTTTTAAGAAAATGTTTGTGAATATTTTTTTAGATGAACATTGGCCTAAAATAGTTATAGGATCTCATACTTCTTTAACAAGCCCTTTCTTAATTAATACACTATTTATTTAACATCCTTTAAATTAAAAGCAAAATTTTATCATAAAATATATCTAGTTATAGATATGTAAAATGCAGCTTTTTGTCAAATTTATACAATTAATTTTTGCTAATACAAACAGTTCTTAATTATTGTACTATACACAATCTTTTGCACAATGATTTATTTCGGACCATTTTCTTCTTTATGAAGTACTATTAGCCATTACAGCATGATAACTTTAGGTGATTAGTATGAAAAAATGTTCAAGGAAAAGGTCTAATAAATACCAATGTATCTATGAACAATTAAATTTTGCAATAAAAACTGAGTCAGCATTTGACCTTTTTACTAACCTTTGATGTGCATTAATAGTAACACCGTTTTGTGAAGAAACTGTTCCTGACTGGTGATTCTTTGGTTGCAGGGGTATGTGTGGGTTGGGGGAATTAAGGAGCTGTTCCCAACCATTTTCAACCTTGACTGTTACTTCCTCAAGAGAGTCCTGTGGTTGCTGACTGTGATCCAGCTGCTGTTGCAAGTTGTCTGAAGGCTCTAAACCATTTTCAAGGATTCTGTCTTTGCACAATTCAGGTTGAACACCTTGTTGTAATAACTGCTGCTGCTGTTGCTGTAATGTCTGCAACTGATGTAACTGTTGTATATGGCTCTGTAACTGTTGCTGCTGTTGCTGTTGCTTTTTGTTGTGAATGTGCTGTTGCAAAATGAGTTTTTGGCTGATTTTATTGTCAGTCATGTTTTTACGCTGTTGTTCTTGGGCTTTGATGATGTTCTGTTGTTGCTGAAGCTGAAGCTGCATCTGTGTATGATGAAGTTCTCTCTGAAGGTCCTCTATACGCTTTTGTAAATGGACCATAGTTTCACTTGACACCAAGGAATGAGTGGGTGTTTGTGGAACAATGTTCTGTCGTGTTGTTACAATATGTGTTGGATTGGTGACTGCTTGACCCATAGCAGATATTAATACACTTCCAATTGGAATACTGGAGGTGGTATTGGTAGAGTGGTTGGCTGGCGGAGGTGGTGGCGGTGGAGGTGGGGGTGGTGGTGGTGTGTTTATAGAGCCTCCATCACTAAGCTGAAGGCCTAGTGGCGTTAGTGCACCTCCAGGAGTTAAAGGAGCGAAATCATTAGTGTCCATTGCTGAATCAAAGTCAACATCCATGGGAGCAGCACTTGGCGGTCGTGTAGAGGAAGCAGAAATGTGAGAGTACGCTGGAGAGGAGACACTGTCATCACCGAAATCCATGGAAGCCTCTAAAAGGCCTTGCACTGCAAAGTAAAACAATCATGGTATAAAATCTTTTCAGATAATAAAAGGAACATTAAAAAATATTTTGAAACTTTTTCTACTTAATAAAATTTATCCATTATTTCTGAATCCAGAATATAAATACTATCTATATCATTTCAATTTACATAAACAAAAACATTAATATTACTACTTACCTGATGAATCATCTGTATTGTTGATAACAGACTGTGATGATGTAGGAGTAGGTGAATTTTCATGTAACAATTGAGCAACCGTGTCAGTTCGATTAGTACTAATTTTTTCCTCTCCATCACTAGCTATGAGAGGAGCTAACGTCTCTCTTTCTACACTACCTAATCTTAGGGTAACGGAGGAATTATTAAAGCTGTTGCTGCTGATGCTGCTACTGTTACTGTTCCCTACAGTGCTTGAAAAACATGTTGAACTCAGAGATGCATGATTCTTCAGTCTTTCAATCAACTGGGGCTTTGAGCCAGAAACAGGTAAGTTTCTCTTTTTCAACTCTGCTTTCAAGTCTGAAACTATAATGAAATACATTAGCATAACAATGAATTACTAATTTGGTAAAATACATGACATACACACTTACATACTGTAATATTAATTATAATGCTACAAAAAAAATCAATAATGAGGTTCTCATACAGGTTATTACGATAGGACTACATACATTTCTATACCATTCAGAAAAACCTTATAAGTCAAAGATTATAAGATAATGAATTTTGCTTTTCTTTTCATAAATCAACATTTTACTGATAGATGCATTTATCTTTGTGTATTCCAAAATTTACAAAGTGCATAACCTTCATACATTTATAACTCAAATTACAAATAAGAAAAGTTGCATAGGTAATTGATTCAGGAATACATCTGATAACACATATCTAAAAAAGGTGAACTTCATTATAGTCTTTTCTTATTAAATAACAGTCAACATAAGAACAAGAAGTGTTGTATTTCATAAATACATTAGTCCTGAATGACAAAAGTGATAAATCGACACCACAGTCTGTGACAAACCTTTCATATCTTCTAATTTTGTGTGAACTCTGATACTAGTTTCTGGTGGTGTAGGAGGTGGTGGAGGTGCAGGTGGAGTCGATGAAGGCGTTGGCGTGGTGGTTGGTGTGTGATTTGGAGTTTGGAGAACCTGTGATAAGGTCAACCCCGTGGTTATAGTTGAGGATGGAAGAGGAGGGGGTGTTGGTGCCAATTTCTTGACAGATGATAAACTGCTGCTACTAGAACTGTCAGTGCTTGAAGGTTTCAATGCTGCTGGCAAGATTATTTGAGGATACTGGAAAATCAAAGGATTTTAAGAATAATGCTAAAAAATATCATAAATCATTATGAAAGATCTGGAAATGCAATGAATAGCATCTATAAGTGATGATACATATAATGAGTACAAATGGAAATAATAGTTTATAACTAGTAAAATAAAAATACAATCCTTGCTAACAAATGAAGATAACAGATTAATTAAAAGAATCACAAAGTAGTACCTTTTGTTTCAGTTCTAGTTGACACTGTAAGAAGAGCTGCTGCTGTTGAAGCAGAATGTCATACGATGTCTCAGCAGGATTACTACTGCTCTCTCTCTTCACAGCACTGGGAGGACCCTTTTCAAATACAATATGGCTATTAGCTTATAATATAAACTTGTAAAAGATGTCCATTTTCAGGAACAAATGCTTTCTCATCCATAGAACATATAATAATCCTCAGAGTACTACTACTTCCTACTCAGCAAAATAAAATGAAATTACCTTATATTCATGGAACTTAATTGTTCTTGCTTTTGGCTGACTTTTTCCTTTAGATTTCTTGCGACTCTTTGACTGATCTTTTCCAGGGGCTGAATTCTGCTGTGGTGGCGTGGTGAGAGCATGAGGAAGAGGTGTGCGGGTAACAAAGAGTGTCTGAGTTAGGGCAGAGGCTTGAGGAGATGGTAACAGTGGGTGTTGTGGGGAAGCCAAGGAGGATAAAGGAGAGAGGGATGAAGTTGTCGATGTTAAGGACGGTGAAGGAGCGGCTAAATCTGTAGCCGAGGTAATGGTTGCATGGACTGTTTGTGCCAAAGGAGGTGGTGGTGGAGGGGGAGCTATAACTGCTGTTGTGGCTGATACTGGTGTGAGGGAGGAGGCTTCCAAGAGTACAGGACTGGGAGAAAGTAGTTCTCTGACTCCAGATGCACTTCCTGCTTCACTTTGATCAGGGGACATGCCACCTTCGCTACTCGATTCATCTTCATATTGTACATATAAGCTGGGGTGCTTTCGAGGTTCCCCTTCGCTTGTACTTTTGAACATTAACTGCCCCTCTGTAACATGAAACACAAAGTAAAACATAAGTTTACGTTAAAAAAAAAAAAATTTGGCTTTCATGTGACATACTACTCTGTTTCAAAGATATAAAATTTCATGGTTAAGTTTCCATTGTACATGAAATAAATGGAGTCCAACTTGAATAGGTATATTTACTTCAATACTTCAGTGTTCAAAGACAAATAAGCAAACTAGGAAAAATAATAACATCTGCACAGTTCTTTGCTGTAAGTGTAAGGTAAGGTTTCAAGATAAGGGCTGAACAAAACATTTTTTTTTTTGAAATTTTGAAAAGTAGCACTAAAAGCAAAGACTGCACTTCATTCATGTTACAGACACTGTTTTTTAGGGCTACAAGACCCTTGAAAATGTAACCTAACCAAGTGATGTATCTTAAAATTCATTAAAATTTATAATCTAAAGAAAGTATATTATTCAACTAACCCTTGACAGCTTTCTCGAGATCTTCAGAAGTATGGAGGATATTCGCTCGAACTAGTTCCAATGGGCCAGGCCGCTGACATAGGTGATCACTAATGGCATCAGCTATTCTCGCACGTTTCAGCTGTTTTTGCTTTTCTACCAATGATGGATCAATGTTCCCTGGAGCATCTGTTATTAACAGGAAAATTTTAAGGATCATAACAATTTTGGCATTAAAAAGATTGTGATACATGAGGCTAACCTGGGTAGTAAGGATTTTATGGGTTACAGAGCATACTGTTTTGGGGACAAAGAGAAATTATATGATAGAGCATAATGGATGATATCTTTGACCCTTAAGGATATTGCAACCATTACGATGATAACTTTGAAATGGCATTTTATTCATAGCCTCTTTCGAGGTGACACATGGAGGTTAAGATAAGTAAAGTATGGAGGGAGGAACAGTTTTTAGATTTTTACTCCCATTTATGGTATATAAATAATGGTGAGATTTTAAAAAATAAATGCCTAAGAATAGCTGACAGCACATCAAGGTCAGCTCATTTTCAGATGATGATACTGGAGTAAAAAACACAGACCCCATAAAGAGCCACTGCATAAAATGTGTCTTGTACAGCATAATTTAGACAAGTGAAAGTTTCTTGGTATTGTCTCTTTGGCACAGCTACATACTGCTTATTTTAAGTTTACCTTAACAAACTGCATCTAGCAATATTTAACTTGACTTCATGACCTTTCATCTTAATATACCTCAATCTCAACCAACTATGAAAAGCTATTAAATTTGAAAATCTGAAAAGTACCAAGTAACACCAAAC
>NC_061089.1:26304382-26364382 GCF_015104395.2 Macrobrachium nipponense
TCCCACAAAGAAAAAAAAGAAAAAAGGCGTGTCTTTTCACCTGCAGTGCAACTACACTGCCATTCATTGGGAGATACAGAATCATCACCGAATAATTTATCAATTTAGATGAGGAAGCAAATACCTCTCACGCTAGGAGTCAACATGAAATCAACCACCATATCACAACTGTCTGGCAAAAGGATATGACTGATGTTTAAATCCACCTGGAGTATAATCCACTAATTACACCAATACAAATTTCATTGTGGAATATCTTTTTAACATGATTGGAATTTCGGTTAAATACAAAGACCGCTTCCCTACACAAACATCAAGAAAATTAATGAGCTAATCTTAAAAAAAAAATTATGAGCTACTCTTGAAAAAAAAAAAAAACTGAACAGATAAAAAATAAAAGACGTGTACGTCAATAAAATAAAAGTCGAATTTATTTTGCAATATAGGTAATGGTTATACCTCGGCTCTACAGTTCAAATCTTTTTGTTGGGGGGAGGAGGAGGAGGTAGGAGGAGGATGAGGAGGGGAGAGGAGGAGGAGAGCTTCATCATTCGGAATATTGCTGATCAGATCAACCTAATCCGTTTAATACCTGTGCCACGACACGAATTTCCAGAGGACGAGAGGTAAGACATTTTTCTTGAGGAAATTTCGGCGTTGGCTTCTGGAATATTCCTGAGCAAATCCTCAAACACTGCCAAACTAATTCTTTGAACACCTGTGCCACGACAACAATTCCCAGAGGATGCAAAGACACTCGCGTTCAAGTAGCAGAAGTTGGACATCGGCCGTCGAGATGCAACCAAGAAATCACTGGAAGAGGCCGCCATCGTTTCCTTCCTCGACTTTTAAGTTGCAAAGGGACACACAAGCCATGGGGCTATTATTATTTTCATGTCACTTAACCAACTCTTCAACATGGTCGCCCTGTCATTCTCTTCAACATTCACCCCTACTCCAATGGAATCAAGGACCAGTGAGAAATGCATGAAGTACAGTTGTGCAGAGCGAATCAAACAAAAATCATAACATAAGAATCAGCACGCATGCATATTTCTTTTAAATTCCACCACTGATATGTGGGCAACACTACTGGGATCACACTTGAGGCTAAGCACTTCAAAGAGCTCAGAGTGAATAGCAAAGTTGAGGTTAAAGCTCGCACAGGAAACTACTGAGATTACAAGTTCGTCACTTCCATCCATCGCTTACAACACTAATATGATATGGACCGTACAAGTCTCTGCCGTTACGCAAAATACACAAATTTTGCAATGTCCCAAACAGCAAAGTCTCCAAGGAATGAGAGAAAAGAAATGCAATTGTTCCCCACACGATGTTCATTAAGTCGTAAACGGGACATCGACGCAACTTGAACTCCTTCGGCAAAGAACCATAGAACTTAGGCCACCAGACGCATAATTTAGATAAAGGGTATCAGGCTTCCGACGGTGAACGTTAATAGACCATACCGAATCCTGTACCGATGCGACGACAGTTTAACAACATTTAAAAGTTTGCGAGAAAAGAAGACGACAATGAAATGTTTTTAACTGCAGAACAAATTTTTTGTTTGCCCGCACATCACATATTCACAAGAATAAATGCACAAAACTTACACCTATCACACACAAACTTTATAATATATATATATATATATATATATATATATATATATATATATATATATATATATATATACACACAGTTACAAATGCCCTTCAATATCCAATTTGTACTCTAAACTCGAAATTCTTATATTTTCATATATGTTAACCGAAAGGGAATATTTTAGTTGATAATAATTTCGTCCTCTAGTGGATTCGAACCAGCACAGAGGAGATATCAGGACTTCAGTGACACCTAGACCGACCGGGGTCACTGAAGTCCTGATTTCTCCTCTGTGCGCTGGTTCAAATCCACGAGAGGACGAAATTATTGTCTACTAAAAAATTTCCTTTCGGATAACATATTTTAAAATATATTAATTCCGAGATAGAACGGATTGGCTATTAAAGGAATTTTGTAGCTTAATGCATATATATATATATATATTATATATATCTATATACTATATATATATATATATATATATATATATATACAAATATAAAATCATAGCAACAGATACCCTTCCACCGCTTTTTTATTTCTTCGAGAAAGTGGTATATGCTTTTATGGTTATGATAACACACATATATATGTGTATATATATGTGTGTGTATGTATGTATGATATATATATATATATATATATATATATATATATATATATATATATATATATATATCACGTATATACATGAGAGATGAACAAGTATTTATCAATACTTACATTCTTTATTTTTATTGAGCATCTTTCCTTGTAGTGGAGAGTCATCCACCTCACATTTAGGAGGAGAGAGAGGAATAAAGGGGGGCTGAGACCCCCCGCCGCTGCTGCTACTACTGCCTTCGGCCATTTTACTCAAGTCGTTCAAATTGCAATCCTGAAAGAAATACGATCATTAGAGACAGATTTTCAAAGATGGCACCTGTTGGGTACATGCAGGCCTACTTGTTGTGGCCAATATGGCCTCCGAACTTCTGGCTTTCCTCCCACACTGTAAAGCATGGTTTCTTGAGAAAGCTATGAATTTAAAGGGTGCAATTAAATGGAGCAGCTCTATATAATCAACAATAAGATGATGAAGACATTTTAAAAGCACTACTTGCAAGGAAAGGTTTGATATTGGTAAGTGGCAAATCGTATCTCTTATGGGGCCTACAGATGCTCTCTTCGTTTTCCGCTAGTTTTCTTCGGACTTGGGCTAGAAAATCGTACAAGCCCTCCCCATCAGTCTGAATCTTTGGGAAACAATGGTTCAAATTATGATCTGTAATTGATTCCAGATCATAAGTTGGCCCATTCTTTCCCAAAATGATTCAAGTCTGATGGGGATGGCAACCTTGTACCATTTTCTAGCCCAAGCCCGAAGAAAACAGGAAGAAAACGAAGGGAGCATCTTTAGGTCCCATAAATAAGTAGATACGATTTGCCACTTACGAATATTGAACATTTCCTTGCCATAAACACTGACTTCTACTGCCTGAGCCTTATTTAGGCTAAGCTGTTGTCATCTATTTATAACTCTTACTGCTAAATATACGTGCACCACATTATGCAATATCCTCAGCACCAACTGTCCTCGCCAATGAGCTGTCAGCGCAACATTCGAAGAATAACATGAGCACCGTAAAAATGAGGGTGTAAGGCAGCTTGCCGTGAATGCATGTAATTCGCACAAATCAAGAGGGCACTCAACTATGCAGTGCTACATACAATAAGTCACATATTACCCATTATAGCTTTTTCTCAAAAGTAAACGAGGATTTATTCCATGTCTGTAATATTTTCATACCACCATAACCACCGGATTATGAACCATCAACAACGTGAATCTCTTAAACATGTGAATTGTTTTCAGTTTTTCTACAGTAATTCACTCGGTTAACTAATACAGTCAGTTATCTTTTATCACTAAACAATACTCCATTCTTAAATATAACTGATTTCCCATCTATGCTACAAAAAACCCAACACTCTTGACAAAATTATTAGAGGACCAAAGAAAAGAGTAATATAAATGAAAAATAACACGGAAACTTATAAAATATTAATATAAACGTAATATTACAAATAACTTAAGTGTTAATAAGATCCAAAATGACCATTACCCTGCATTAAATACAACTGCGTAGAAGCAAACCGAGCAATGCTTTAAAAAGATTCAAGCAGGTCAAATTCAGTTTCTAATACACTGTAATAACTAGGCCAAGATTTCAAATGTAAGAATGCGAAGAAGAGTTTATGAAAAAAGAATCCTTGAAATAAAACAACCGAAACGAAAGGACTTATAATAGCACAATGATCTCGATTTACCGAACCCGAAAAAGCTAAAACATTTGTACCATGATTTAACAGGAAAATCTAGAGTGAATCTATTGTAGGTGTCGATGACCGAAGTTCGAAGTTATGATGTCATATTTACCAAAGTTAATAAATCAATCGACTAGATCTTGCGAACATCATCTTTGAAAGGTTGACAGCCAGAGATAAGACTATGGAACGTACTTCGTATTTATCAAGTGCAAAGTAGTACCCCTATAAACACGGAAAATCTAAACCGCCAAGAGCAAATTGTAGCTTACGAGGATAACATCCAGAAATACTTGCACAGGAACATTTGCCAATACTTAGACTTACATTTGCCAATACTTAGACTTAGTTATTTAATATCTTAAAGAGTAAAACACTGCCTTTGGAAAATTTCAGGTCGGACTTGTAAGGAAGCACAATTCTGACACTGTGGAGGCAGATTCTATGGTTCCATCGAACATTAATCCTCACGGTGTACGCACAATTTAGCATTATCAGAAGTCCCCTTACTCGCCTCTTCAACAATATGGCATCGAACCTTCCCTGACACTCTGGGTCCTGGATACTTTCTTCAAACCATTTATTTGATAGCGATGTAGACCACACTTCACATTATATAAAAAGCAGAGGCAGACGTAAAGCAGCCAGAACTTACCTTGAACCAGTGAGGGTAGATAGCGGCGATGGTGTCCAGCAGGTCGGCGTCCAGCTGGACAGCCCAGTACACCGCTTCCGTTCCCCCGACCACCACCTTAGTACCACACTCTGAAAAAAACCAAAGAGCCACAATTAACGAATGCAAGTTACACGGAGTTACAAGGATTAGGATGTCTCAAAGACTTGTTAGTCCATCCGAGGAGACATCGTGTGCTCACTTATCTCTAGTCAACATCATAAGCCAAACAACGCGCAATGCGCAATTGTTGGAAAAAAGTTTTCATGAATTTTATTCTGGTTTCAGAAGAGGTGGTACTGCTACATCCTATGTAGTGTTTGGAGTGTAATTTGAGAACAAGGGAAATAGCTCAACATTCTCTATCGAAATTGCTGTTCAACAGGTTTTTATAAATTGCATTTGTTTTTCATTTTATCAACCGAATCGCGTACCCCAAAAACACGAGACAAAATAGTGGCAAATTTTACCATGAGCACGCAATTAATTATGTCTTCCCAATGAAATGCAAGATTAAATAATGGCAACACTGACAATAAAAAAATACCCACAAAACTAAGGATTAATGCAAACAATATTGCAGAACAGGAACCCCACTAATGTTTCACGCCACAGAGAGCACTTAAATGTCTGGCATGAAACCTATTTCTTTTAAAGAGTGGACCTCTAACTGCGGAGAGGAAAGGGTCAGCGGATGATAAGCCGGGGAAAACGTGAAGGAGGTGTGTGAGTGGCTTTTGCTGGGAGAAAGATAGGGCGAGACATCCACTTTCAAAGAGGTTCCTGTCACGACCTAGAGCCCCAACCCCTGGCCTATGACTTATTATCCGGAGGCGGTGAGGCGACGGCCTAATTGACTGATGGAAGTGGCAAGGAATAGAGCGCCTGAACTCAATGAGCTCACTGTGAGAAGCTTCCTTCGAGAACATTAACCCCGCGTTTTGTATCTTCAATACTATTCGATACTAAATGGAAGTAGGGCGGTAGGTAACTAAAATCACTTTTCTCAAATCTTGTTCGAGCATTTCGAAGCTCTGCTTTTTCTCTCTCTCCATATTGTTAATGCCTTATGTACTACCTTCAGTGCACCTATCATTCCTAGTTGTTACAATTTTTTCCCGTCTTGCTATAAGATTTTGTATTATCTCATTTATTCCCGCATTCTGTAGACCTGTAGATTTTTTTTCTTGCGTGTATATATATTTTATACCGCTTTTGCTGTATATGCAATAGATAACGGTTACAATGTTCTATATTTGCATTCGAATGTGTTCACAGACATGGGCTGAAGTGAAGTGTTTCAAGTTTATCATAAGGATGAAATAAGGTTATATAAAAGGGGTATTGGAACGTTAATTTATAATCTGCAATATATAAAGTAATTTAAAAAATTAAGAAAGATCGGTAACAGTACGGTAAGAATATGAACTAAAAAAAATAAGTTCGGTGGATAAAATAAAAATCAGATGCAATTAATAAAAACCTGTTGAACAACAATTTCGATAAAGAATGTTGTGCTACTTCCCTTGTTTTCAAATTACACTCCAAACACTAGGATGTAGGAGTAGGTACCCCCTCTTCTGAAACCAGAATAAACATCATTAAAACTTTTCTCCAACAATGATCCCCATGCGCAAACTAGACATAAAAATCTGTTTAGAGGATACAGTCAAGCACCAAACAACAAATCAAGACCGAAAACTCAAGCGCAAGCGCGCATACCTCCCAAGACATACCGTAACACGACCACATGAAAACTGTGCGGTCTCGTAAACAAGGCAAAAAAGATGTGGTAAGAAACACTTGAATGGTTCGCATCTCCAGCTATTTTCATATTCCCAAACAAGAAACAGAATGGCAAATCTGTCTGGCTCAAGAATTGACAAAGTTTACAACTGTTCGCTTCTCATTTATTTGCAGTATGTCTGAAGCAACAAAACGTAAGCGAAACATCAGTTTGGGGAAACGCATAAATGCAGCACTTCAACTGTCTGCATTAGAATTCTCCCAACTGCAGCAGTGGCAATGACCCTAAAGGCACGTACAAGCCCCTTAAAAGAATCATGTTGACAACCGAAATTGCCCTTTCCATTATATCAAAAGTTTGCAGATATCCTCAAATCTAAGTCATAAATTCTACATGAATGAAAACAATCAATTAGCATTATAACAAACATCATCAATATACTTAATAATAATAATAATAATAATAATAATAATAATAATAAATAATAATAATAATAATAATAATAATACTGCATTCCAGCCCTGGCCATATATAAATACAAAACCCCTACAAAATACTGACAGTACCGATACATTAGCAAGGCGAAAAGAATAACCAGGAAGACGCATCTTATCAGACCAACCATACAAAAATTTCAAGACAAAAGTTACGAAAGGGTAAGAGAGTTCAAAATCTACGACTCAGCAGGTACCTTCGGGTAAAGGGTTTCCTCTGAAGAGGTTCCGAGGTGTGAATGAGGCAGCACCCACGCCGCTTCTCAACGGCCTCTTGTGAGAGCATCAGAGCATCATCGCCTTTCAAGAATAAGAGCGCAAGCGAGGACGAGATACCAAGGACTGCTGCTACAGCAGCAAAAAGAGGTTTCTAACCCAAGGCTAGAGAAAATACTCTAAAACTCTCTCTCTCTCTGAAGGTTTATCTCCGAAATAGAATATATTGCAAACTGTCTCTCTCTCTCTCTCTCTCTCTCTCTCAAGGGTTATCTCCGAAAAAGAATTTGCAAACTACTCTCTCTCTCTCTCTCTCTCTCTCTCTCTCTCTCTCAAGGTTTATCTCCAAGGAGGAAGAGAATATACCGCAAGTGCTCTCTCTCTCTCTCTCTCTCTCTCTCTCTCTCTCTCTCTCTCTTTCTCTCTCTCAAGGGGTTTATTTCCTGAATAGAATTTGCAAACTCTCTCTCTCTCTGCATCATTCTCACAAGGTTTATCTCCAAGAAAAAAAAAAATAAATAAATAAAAATAAAAAGCTTTACCGCAATATCTATGTCTCTCTAGAAGTTTGTCTCCCCTGAGGCAAGAGATTATATGCCCGGTTTCTTCTCAAAGGAAATGGAACCACAGTCTCTCTCTCTCTCTCTCTCTCTCTCTCTCTCTCTCTCTCTCTCTCTCTCTCTCTCTCTCTCTCTCTCTCTCTCTCTCTCTCTCTTCCGAAGGCAAGAAAATATAGCAGAACCTTTCTCCTTACCAAAAGCCATGTGGAAAGCGGTGATGACCTGGTAGTGGCTATATACTGACAGCTGGAGGAAGGCGAATGATGTCATGTACAAGGAAACTGACGAAAAATGAATGCTCAAACGAACTCGATACCTGTCGTAGTGAAGGTAAATGGCATTCGTTTCGTATAACAAATATCCTTGCTACTGTATTGTATACTATTCAAAACTATGGGGATTCTTCGTAACGAAAATCATCCTTCCAGGAAATGTGCCATAATTGCTGGTTACTCTCACGTTCCCTAAGCACACACTTCTGATGTTTACTTAAAATGGCGTTGCCCCAATTATAGTCGTCGTGGCTAAAACAAAATGCACTGCACTAAGAATGGGCCAAAAAAAATAAATAAATAAAAAAAAAGATGACCTATACATGCTTTGTAAATACTTTTGCGCCTCATATCCTTAAAAATATATATAATTAGTGACCTACCTTTAAACAGAAAATGTCACCTTTCAACAACACTTAAAAATATCACTATTGTACTCAAGACTACGGCATCAACAGAATCACCTAGCTTAAAGCACTCTGTGGACAGACAGATGTCGAAGGAAACCCATTTTAGTTCCGAAACAAAACGCGTGACATGGGTGGGTACATTTTGGGTACGTGAAATCAAGGCGGTCATTGTATCAGATGTCTTATAAAACAAAATGGTTGAGGTGGACTAACCACCTGGACAAATAACTACGAACACACACGGACATACATTCATAAATTATATATATATATATATATATATATATATATATATATATATATATATTATATTTAACAAAGTTACAGCCACGAAGGAAAATTGAAACACTAAGAGATGCTAAGCACCTTCGTCTTATTACCAAGACATGGTCACAGCAACTGTAACTTGGTTCGTATAATCATGTTTTTATTTCTTCGTGATTTAAAATCAAACACACACATTATGTGTATATATATTATATATATATATATATATATATATATATATATATATATATATATATATGTATGTATAAAGTTAACCTAATATACATAAAAACCATGAAGGCGTGTAAAACGACAGGTGTGTGTGTGTGTGTGTGTTTGTGTGTGATATGAAGAAAATTAATGTAAAAAACTAAAACCACGTGGTCTGATTACTCAGAAAAAGGAGAGCATAAAATACTGAAATGTTACGGATATGGAGGGCCAGCAAACGAACGAAACTCCTACCATGATGGACCCACTGTGGGTTCACACACACACACACACACACACACACACACACACACACACACACACACACACACACACACACACACAAAAAGGCTCCTCTCTTTCCATTCACATTCTAATCTTTTCTAAAATCTATTCAATTTCTGTGAGCCGCGAGGCCCACTGTTCAAATTGCCGTAGAGATTCAAACAATTGTTTTCGTAATATTCCTCCTAACAAACAGAAAAAAAAAAAAAAATCAAGCACAACTTCTTCGGCGGGGGGTAACAAGAAAACTACCAATTCTTGATTCCAAGACTCTCATCTTTGAGAATATTTATTCCTCTGGAAAAAAACAATCATGTTACGGAATACTGTCGTTATTTACCATAAAACAAAAGCAACATTAATAACGAAGACAAGATATATACGATATCCCATGAAATCTAATTTGAACTACTGAGAATGTATTGACAACGGGATTTTTGTGAAACTATGCCAGGGTAATGGCAAATCCTTACTTGACCTAAGACTTTCACCTTACTCAACACATGGGCTCCCTCTGCTAATGCATACCAAATATAAAGTCTATTTACTTTATCCAAAAGTTATTACCAAGAAATAAAATTGTAAAAAATCATCTTATGGGATGGACGGAGAAATGTGCGGGGACGGAAATTACAAGATGTTCCAGGACAGTAAACCAGCACACGATGAGAACTGGAAGCACCATATTTGTGAGTTTACAGTTTTCCTTTTGTGCAGGAAAACTCTACAGTTGCTCCAGTGAAGCTTGAAGCTTTCGTTCCCACAACATGGTCCAACAATGCTACAAGTTTCGAATTACTCAAGGTCAAAATCTTAAGACGTCCAACAACAATATCTGCGGAGTCACAGTGAAAAATGAAGAGCTTTAACACCACAAATTAAAAAGTTATGGACCACGATGTCAGCAGACTAAGAGCTAAAATTCTCTCCACCGCGCGACCTCTCCCAACCTCTCAGAAAAAAAAAGAAGACATATGGCCAGAAGCTTGGCAAAAATAATAGCAACGATTACATTATAATGATGGATAAAAAGTTAGGAACTCCGCAAAGAACGACAATTGAGAAAAGTACTACAATTGGCAGGGCAAGAACCCATGATCCAATTTAACTGGGAACATCCCAAGGACATTTATCTTTCGCAAAAAATTAATATCAATAAAGAACCTTTTGTATACGATTGCCAGCTAATATAATTACAATATGCATGCTAACATTATAACATAACTTCAACAACCAGAGGTTTTTATTTCTAAGAGAAATCCAAGAGAAATTTTAAGAATTTATGGCGAGAATTTCTGGCAAACACAATTCACTAGATCGACACAAGGTCTCCCAACAAATTTCTTCCACTGACCTAACAAGCAGTACGCCAACCCACCAAACTCATTAGCTACACAAGACCATTAACTCTCTCTTTCTCTCGGGCGTCAGCTGCGGAAATGGCACAAAATAAATTGTTATAAGGAATTTGCTAACAACGCCTTCTTTTCTGATAATAATAATAAGGACGTTTCTCTCTCTCTCTCTCTCCTCTCTAAGCGATTCAAATCACACATACAGCTTTCTCTCTCTCTCTCTCTCTCTCTAAGCGATTCAAATCACACATACAGCTATCTGCAATATCTGCAGTTTTTCATTAGACACGCGATAGTTACATCCGTGAGAAAGAACAAGCTTTATATATCACATAAGAGGCACGTGTAAAGTTCTGTACATTTAATTACTTCCAGAAAAAAAATTCCTGTTAATTTTGGTCATTATACAATTACAATTTATAGAGTACGCTGAGTCTACACAGATGCAATCCAAATGAGAGAGAGAGAGAGAGAGAGAGAGAGAGAGAGAGAGAGAGAGAGAGAGAGAGAGAGAAGGGTATAGTGAGGTTGTAGGAAGGCAGAGAAGGCGGCATTGTGTAAGTGCTGTACCTTGACAAGAATGCGTGTGAAAGAGGGAGAGACAGAAGAGACCGAGCAAGCTTATTCTCCAAGTGTTGTCTATCTGCCAGCTTTCCCATCTTATACAGAGTGCCAACTCTGAAAGTAGGCTACAGATGTTACAGCAGCTCTGGCTCTCTCTCTCCCCCCCCCTCCCTCTCTTTTTCCCTGGTGCCCAGGGCAAAATAATGGAAAATGGGGGAAAATAATCCACTATTAACGAACTTCCTCGTGGCCCTCCTCGCTTTCTCATCAACCCACGGGAAAAGACTGAAAAATGGGAGAAATATTAGAGTTGTTGAGGCACTTTCATCCGCCAGGACCCTTAACACGAAAGCGTTCATGCAGAGGTTCTTTTCCACTACTTCCATTATTTGGCACCATGATAGTATGTCCCTTCTTACCCTTTCGCGTTCCTGGGCCTGATTGAAGGGGTGACGAGGGATAGTGACTATAGGAAAAGGGGTAAACTGGCACTGGCAGCGGTCGAAGTAGGGGACAATGGGAGACAGGAATTCAACAGGAACCAGTGAAGAAAGGCAAAGGCAACATGGTCACTCAAATGACACATCACCAGCTTCCTCATAACTAATGAAGAAATTACGACAATGGCAAAGATGAGCCAAAAGGAAAATAATGCAATACATCACAAATCATAATTTTTAGATTACTTTCATGAAAGCAGTCTACTTTGTATACTGCACTGCTATTACGTATCAGTCATTTCTAAGTGCATTCCTGTCGATACTAAACGTAGGAGAGCACAAGACTCTACAGCTACTTTTCTTACGTATTAATTTTCCGCAAAAACATCACACCACTTAACAAGGAAAAAATTATGAATTTATGCAAATATAATTCTTACTACAATAATAATAATAATAATAATAATAATAATAATAATAATAATAATAATAATAATAATAATAATAATAATAATAATAATAATATGGGGCAGAGGAAAATACCATCAGCTTCCTCAAAAATACAATGCGCAACTGGAATACAGTACTTACAAGCTCTGGAATAAGACTAGCAGAGGTTAATATCAGGAGAGGGATCTTCCAGGGCGACTCACTGTCCCCACTACTCTTCGTAGTAGCCATGATTCCCATGACAAAAGTACTACAGAAGATGGATGCCGGGTACCAACTCAAGAAAAGAGGCAACAGAATCAACCATCTGATGTTCATGGACGACATCAAGCTGTATGGTAAGAGCATCAAGGAAATAGATACCCTAATCCAGACTGTAAGGATTGTATCTGGGGACATCAGGATGGAGTTTGGAATAGAAAAATGTGCCTTAGTCAACATACAAAAAGGCAAAGTAACGAGAACTGAAGGGATAAAGCTACCAGATGGGAGCAACATCAAACACACAGATGAGACAGGATACAAATACCTGGGAATAATGGAAGGAGGAGATATAAAATACCAAGAGATGAAGGACACGATCAGGAAAGAATATATGCAGAGACTCAAGGCGATACTCAAGTCAAAACTCAACGCCGGAAATATGATAAAAGCCATAAACACATGGGCAGTGCCAGTAATCAGATACAGCGCAGGAATAGTGGAATGGACGAAGGCAGAACTCCGCACCATAGATCAGAAAACCAGGAAACATATGACAATACACAAAGCACTACACCCAAGAGCAAATACGGACAGACCCAAGAGCAAATACGGACAGACTATACATAACACGAAAGGAAGGAGGGAGAGGACTACTAAGTATAGAGGACTGCGTCAACATCGAAAACAGAGCACTGGGGCAATATCTGAAAACCAGTGAAGACGAGTGGCTAAAGAGTGCATGGGAAGAAGGACTAATAAAAGCAGACGAAGACCCAGAAATATACAGAGACAGGAGAAAGACAGAAAGAACAGAGGACTGGCACAACAAACCAATGCACGGACAATACATGAGACAGACTAAAGAACTAGCCAGCGATGACAATTGGCAATGGCTACAGAGGGGAGAGCTAAAGAAGGAAACTGAAGGAATGATAACAGCGGCACAAGATCAGGCCCTAAGAACCAGATATGTTCAAAGTACGATAGACGGAAATAACATCTCTCCCATATGTAGGAAGTGCAATACGAAAAGTGAAACCATAAACCACATAGCAAGTGAATGCCCGGCACTTGCACAGAACCAGTACAAAAAGAGGCATGATTCAGTAGCAAAAGCCCTCCACTGGAGCCTGTGCAAGAAACATCAGCTACCTTGCAGTAATAAGTGGTACGAGCACCAACCTGAAGGAGTGATAGAAACGATCAGGCAAAGATCCTGTGGGACTAGGTCGGTATCAGAACGGATAGGGTGATGCGTGCTAACAGACCAGACGTGACGTTGATCGACAAAGTCAAGAAGAAAGTATCACTCAGTGATGTCGCAATACCATGGGACACCAGAGTTGAAGAGAAAGAGAGGGAAAAAATGGATAAGTATCAAGATCTGAAAATAGAAATAAGAAGGATATGGGATATGCCAGTGGAAATCGGACCCATAATCATAGGAGCACTAGGCACGATCCCAAGATCCCTGAAAAGGAATCTAGAAAAACTAGAGGCTGAAGTAGCTCCAGGACTCATGCAGAAGAGTGTGATCCTAGAAACGGCACACATAGTAAGAAGAGTGATGGACTCCTAAGGAGGGCAGGATGCAACCCGGAACCCCACACTATAAATACCACCCAGTCGAATTGGAGGACTGTGATAGGGGGAAAAAAAAATAATAATAATTATTATTATTATTATTTATTTAATCAATTAATCCAATTACACTATTCTGCAAATTATTTCAACTGATTTTCCGGTGCAACGTCTTCATTCGAATCGACAGGCGTGTGACATTAAGTTTAGTAAACTGATCATTTAATCAACTTGTGGGAAATCCTCCATGCTACTTCCCGCAAAAAAAAGTAATAATACCTACTAATAGTGTCATTCTAAATCTTGAAATCGTGTCAAAATAGCTTTTAGAATTGTAATTTTGAAATTTTAAACTTTACTACATCTAATGGAGGCATTAAGAATTATCACAATAAAAATAATGGCTTTGTGCACGTATCGCTCAAAAAGAAAAAGGAAGAGCAAATACCAAAATACGGTAAACAATTAAAGACAGTCACTCCTCTAAAGCAAATCAAGACTTATAAAGCAAGTACATAGTGTGTGGGGAGTTTGTGTGGTTGGTATTGTAAAAACCATTACCAACTTCAACCTCTATCTGAATTGTGAAGAATCATTCCCGCTTCAGGTATATACATACTTTTTACTGCACGGAGAGAGAGAGAGAGAGAGAGAGAGAGAGAGAGAGAGAGAGAGAGAGAGAGAGAGAGAGAGAGAGAGAACGAATGTGTTTCTTGCGGAAAAAATAAATATTTCAGATGCAATTACAGTAGACATGTTAACCTCTCAAGGGTAGAAGCCAGTGCCCCGTATTGAAATAAATGTTCAGTGTACTCAATATAGCAAGCTCAGAATACTAAGGATTTGTGTTTTGTATGGTGTTTTTACGTTACATGGAACCAGTGGCTATTCAGCAACGGGACCAACAGCTTTCCGTGACTTCCGAACCACGTCGAGAGTGAACTTCTATCACCAGAAGAAATACACATCTCTCACACCTCAATGGAATGCCCGAGAATCGAACTCGCGGCCACCGAAGTGGCAGGCCAAGACCATACCGATCACGCCACTGAGGCGCTCCAGAATACTATGGAGAAATGTTGGGGGGCAAAACCTCGCTGGAACATTTCTATCTATTGCAAACTCCATAGAAAAAGCCAACTAACTTTTGAACAGGGAATACCTCCTAACACTAACACGTAAGTTAATTACATCAACTCCTATTCCATATGCATACACTGACAATAAAGTAACACACTTTGTAAAGCCATAAAAGTGTTATCGGTACTGCAGGATGACCTGCAATGGCGCATCACGAACTGACAACATCCTGATTAGAAACTTATTATTGTTAGATCATCCGTAATCCAATGCAGAACTTCTTTACCCTGAGGTCAGAAACTCTCTCATCTTAAATCAGGATACAGAAGAACGCCTGACACAACTATTTCAAGAAGATTCGATCAGATTTAAGCGAAATATAGCCCTTAATATTGTAAACGTGAATTATATTGATGACAAAAAATATATCACATTCTTGAGAATAAATTAAAAGGCGTTTACCTTCTTATCACAATTTTATCTACGAGTTGCCAGTGACATTCCCTAAAGCATGCACCAATTTGGGAAATCCTCATCTAGGTCAAAGCAGGCTAGACATCAAAGCTGGCGACATAGCTCTTAAGTTTACTTAGGCACTGTTCACTAAACGACCGCAAAGGAATTAATGTACTTTGTCTTACGTACGCTGTCGCTTCTTAAACAAACTATCCAGGTTACATCTGATACCGGGACGAACCTCGTGTCTATGTACACAATTACAAAATAAAATAAGTGGGAAATATGGAGGCTATCGGGAAACTTTCAAACTTGGTCCTTGGCGTTTTATTGTGATGAATCAATACGAAAAATTAGTTTTTCACAAGCGAATGGTAAAATGAAAAAAATCTAGTATTAAAGATTAATTACACAGCATTATGAATTATAATTTATTTAAACGCACTATTCATGTACCGCGCTGATACTTTCGATAAGTTAATTGCAACATGAACGAAAACTATGTGGGGGCTTTTCTTCACAACCAAGATTTCACATTTCCAAACATTTTAATAACATACCACTTACACTGAATTGAAAATTGCTAAACAGATAAAATATATTGAATACTCAAAGTCAAGTTTATACCGATAATATATAGCAAATATCTCAATCGGCCGCCCCGCTCTCTCTCTCTCTCTCTCTCTCTCTCTCTCTCTCTCTTCTCTCTCTCTCTCTCTCTCTCTCTCTCTCGTTTTCACACACATTGTATCTTGTATGTAACCGAAGTTTTCTGGTAAAACTTCAGACCAAAACAATCCTATAATTAACTAAACGTGTTGTGGCCGTTTAAAAAACGGGTGAGTAGTTATGTATACATTTACAAATTCAAAAAGCCTACTTTGAATTATAGAAACTTATTTTGATTTAATTAAAATTAATCTCAAAACAAGAAATAAATTATTAGAATTATGCTCAATTATTTTGGGCAGATACGTTTATCAAGGTTTAAGATCTCACAAAAGGTACAACTATAATGAAGACCCAACTTTCAAGATGTCAATGATAAAAATGTAGTTAGACCTCATACTTATGGTTACGTTTGATATCAAGTGCGTGTGCGATGAGCGCTCTCCATAACGAGGGCTTTACATAAAAAAGTCGAGGACTATAATTCCTCTGCAAAACAATAACTTACTGGTTAGACTTCGAGCCAAGAGAACAACAGAATGCAAAAGGGAAAGAGAGCGTGAACCAATGGAAAGAAACCTGACCAATGAGAAGAGGCCGACAATGTCCCTAACGTGGCATCAGAAGTCAGTTAAGACGCTTCAGAGATGGCAGAGACCGACCGACCTGAAACGCTGATCCACGTTAGATCTATCCACTCACAAACACATTCACCTCAGAGTAGTGACGTCACCGCCAAGGTCAGGTAAACAACTAAGAGGTTAAAACTGGCCCGCCCACACTCACGTAACCACGCCTACGCCTACGCACTTGTACAGGAGATTCTTAACGGCACTCGTTCATAAGGCTCCTTTTCCAATGTTTCCGATGCCAGATGACCAGGTGGCTGATGTGTTGCACACCGTCCGCCCGTCTGCGGAAGACGTTACGGGGATGGAGAGGTTTCTCTTTTCAGCGTCGTTTCGTCGTTTTTCGATTTAATACTGCCTGAGAATTTGTCACAAATCACCAATCAACTCTGAATCGGGCCTTTCAAGATAACGCGGTTCATCAAAATCTGAGCATCCATCTGGTTCTTTTGAAACTATTCACAGGCAGAGTATTATTTAGCCAAACACCTGCTTAGGGAGGATCCTTTTTATTTTTCCATTCAGTGTTTTTCTATCGTCGGCTGACAGCCAGCCCCCAACCCCCCGTCTCTAGCGAGAATTCACACAGAATTGCACAGCTATTAATAGTATTGTAAAAACTGCTCATGACAGAGAGGGAATTATATTTTCCGACCTTTGCATATACCAATACCACGCTCTTATAGCATGAACTCTTTTTTTTCTTTCTTTCTTTTCTTTTTTCATTGGATGGCAAAGTAATTTCTAATTAATATATGAAGGCCAGTTCTTCTAGTAGCGCAGGCAACACATTCCAAAGTTTGTATTGATTTTACCAACGAATAGAACTTTGTACTTTCAAGACCAGCGAGAACAATGCTTTTATCTAGTTTTATTTTAATCACACAGAAACACGAAACATAAGATATGAGGAAAACAAGGGTGCTCACGGCACAATTCGTAACAGTCAAGAATTTTTCCAGGAAATGAGCATTACGGGGCATTTCTCGGTAGACGGTTGCAACACCGTGCATCGCGACTACCTTTCAATCTTCTGCATCTTCTAGGGAATCATAACCCACACATGAGAGATAAAAACCCATTGTTGCACCAACTACTTTCAACATGTCAATTTACCCGTTGCCACAATCGTCTTGAGAGATTCGATTCATTAAATAAAAATTTACTTCACTCTTCAGTTGGAATTATTTTCTAGAATAAGTTTTCATTTCTTTTTTTTAAACAGAGTGAAAATGACCAGTGTCCATTCCGACGATTCACATAAAAAATGTTCTCAGACATTAGGTTCCAAAGTTATGTTCAGTCTTAAAAATTCCATTTTCATTATCTTTTAATTCCCAAAGTTACTGAAACATGGCTACCAGTGAGCAAAAAAAAAAAAGAAAACAAACAAAAACAAAAACAAAGATATAACTCATGAATCGTTTCGACTGGCAATGCATTTATATTTCTATGTCATCACGATACATTATATTATCACAAATTACAGTATTAAAAAACCTACGTCGTAAAAGATGGATAATGCATTTAGATTCACAGAACTCTACAAAAGCTTCTTTAACATATAATCTTTCAATCATTTCTGTCTAGCGCTTTGTTTGGCTTCCTTATTGTTCAAAAACTTTAGTTTTGCCCCTATATATTATATATATATATAGATATCTATATATATATATATTATATATATATATATATATATCTATATATATTATATATATATAATATATATATATAGATATATATATATAATATAAAATTTGCCATTCTGCCATTTACAACCGACGTACACATAATGCGGCAATGAAAAGTTAAAAATAAATATATATAGATACAAAAATAAATAAATACAATAAGAATGAATTTAATAGGAATAAACTTGATTACAAAACACTCCCTATTCTGAATTAATTTCCGGCAGTTTCACGGCAGAATGTTCTTGAATTGAAACGACGATTAACAAAGAAAGGTCTGACGTTAGCCATGATCTTTGACTGCATGACTAAGTACCACAGGGATGATTAAAACATCTGACTAATTTTGCTAATAACGCCCAGAAATCATCACGAAGGGCATGGGTGGATCTCTCTCTCTCTCTCTCTCTCTCTCTCTCTCTCTCTCTCTCTCTCTCTCTCTCTGACATTACTCATCCCGTGTACCTGCCAAGAAACCTTGATGACGTTGCTCCAACAGAACTTCATCTGCAGGGATTTCTCGTGGGGGGCAGATCTAATCATTTGGGTACACGGACAATCACTTGAAATTCTAGATCTACAGCAAAAGCCATTTCCTTAACCACCAGAGAGAGAGAGAGAGAGAGAGAGAGAGAGAGAGAGAGAGAGAGAGAGAGAGAGAGAGAGAGAGAGAGAGTCATTAATCTATTATTAAAAATATCCCTCAAAATATATGTATGAGACGACGATGAGATTTGAGATTTGAGAGAGAGAGAGAGAGCATAAAAACGTCTCGAAACACCTTGGAGGTCGAGGAGGAAGAGGAAAGCAGCAACAGGACCGGAAGAGGAGGACCTCGTCAGCCCAGGTAGCAGTAGTAGGCAGCGCGATCTCCCACCTCACGTAATCCATTCGGGAAGCCTTACACAGTACTGCTGCAGTGGGACCACTTTGTTGCTGCCGCTGTAGCACCCTGACAGATCTTGGCATAATTACTACGATTCAGTTTCAACTGAAACTTCATATTCTTGTCGTCTACTGTATTGATGGGGTGACCAGGCATAGAGGGACGTACATCGAATAGCAATTCCCCAAATAGTGCAATAAGGATCTAAGGGTGAGACTGAACGTAACTATTATGTTACGTAAATCTCTAGCGGACGCTACCCAACATCATTAGGAAGGCTTCTATTGGGCAAGTGATCCAAACAAGTGGAACAAATAAACACAAGCCAACGAAAATCCACCGTAGGGAGCTCAAAATACAAGCAATTAAGAAGCAGCTGGACGACAGGCTTTACCCTCGTCACAAGTAGTCCATCGGATACGATGTAGTGAGAACAAGAAGTCACAAACTAATATGAATTACAGAAAAAAAAAAACAATCAATATGCAGGATACGAATGGGGAATAAATCAAAATGTGGCCCAGAATAAATCAGTATGCTGGATAATTAGAAAAACCAATAATGCGACGTTACTGAGATAACCTAATAAATTTCTAAACATAAAAAAAATACTCAAAGACAGAACTATAAGAACTGTATGCATGCTCGCTCAATTAGGTCTCTCTCTCTCTGTGTGTGTGTGTGTGTGTGTGTGTGTGTGTGTGTGTTTAGAAACAAGTTAATTACATCTCCCGGACCACCGCTATTGAACCGAACCCTTGTTCGTTCTGTCAACGTCGGTAGTGAATCCTGCTGACGGGCAGATTACAAGAGCAGCATTGAAGAGCACTTTCGCGAGTTTAATTCCTTACAGAGTTAGCCAAATGGAATGGAACTGCCACGCTAGCCTCCGCTGAATCAAAATACAGTAAGGTAGTGGAAACCAACAGACATATATAATATGAAACAAAACTGAAATGCAATCAGCAATTAGCTTGAAACAAGAATATAATGCATAAAATAAATAACAGGATAGCATTCTTACGTATACCATCAAGCAAATGAACTATAACTAAAAAGAATGAGGAAGCCATATTATCCATTGTCTACGCTGAGGCACTAGCCAATATTTGAGGACATTACTTATAAAGTCACCACCCACATTAGCAGTTCACAGTCACCACGATGACCCTACAGCCACAATTACGAGGCACAAATAAGTAAAAATCCAGTCATTCGAGCAAACATGCCTGAAAAACAGATTACCCAAAAGTGCCAACAGAAACCAAACTAAAAAAATAGGATTTGACACTCCATCCAAGAAGTACTACAAAGTCAACTTTTTACAAGTCCCCTATATTCTTTATTCGCTGCATAATTCAAGCTTCATGTACCATGAACTAAAGAATTTGTATCTTCGTTTATAATATTATTTAATTCATAATTCATTAAGAATTTTGAATTAAGTAAAAGAAAATCTTTTAGAAGACTTCAACATGTAGTTCACGTGACACACACACACACACACGTGTGTGTGTGTGTGTGTAATCAGTTTCCCAAAAACAAGATAAGAAAAGTTTTGTCCTTTCATATAAAAATGTAGCTCATCAATCATTTAACTACGTATGACACAAGCCAGTCCTAAAATCCTAACGTAATTTTTCTTACATTGGTTCATGAAGTCAGTATTTCATTCCTCTTTAGTAGTCACTTATTAAATGTAGATACAAAAGACTAATTTTCATGAATCGTAAAATTATAGAGAGGCCAGTATGATATTAAAACATTTAGGTAAACCAAATTTAGATAACTTCAGACTACAGGAAAAAAGAAAAAAGTGTATTGGAAACACACATGATACTGTTCATTAATTGGCTTCATCCAAAAACTGACCCGATTTCTTCAAACCATTTTTTGGGAGCTCATATGAAAGTGAACGGACGGGAAAAATTTAATATATTTCCGAACTCAGAGAGAGAGAGAGAGAGAGAGAGAGAGAGAGAGAGAAGAGAGGAGATGAGAGATAGAGAAGAGAGATGAGAGGATAGAGAGAGAGAGAGAGAGAGAGAGAGAGAGAGAGAGAGAGCTCATATTCCACATAGTTTTGCACTTGTGCACTTGAGACCATTACCCAACACTGACAAGGGCGCATAGTAATTTCTCAATACCGAATCTGATGTGGCTTGACCACATCCTTTATCCTCCAACTCGTCCGTCCACTCTCAAGCCCAAAAGTCACTAGCCTAGCCTAACTGACTGCTTGACTCGATCCTACGGCATACAGGATTCAGTAGATCACAATGCATTTGTCAGAACGGGATGTATTACTCCAAATGCTATCAAGGCTGTTGGATTGAGTACCTCAGAGGTTGCAACATCAGGAATGGCAGCGATCCTACCTGCAAAAAATGTTCTATGCATGGGGAACTCTTCTATGTAAGTTACTGCCAATAAAAAAAAAAAAACAAATAAATAAATTCATGAACCGGAGAAAGGGACCTGCTAATAAAGGTCGATCGTTCTGTTATTTCATTTTGATAGTATGTACCTCTGTCGTATCCGGTTCTCCAACCAGCACACGTTTAACCAACCATATTAAAATGGCAGAAATGATCTCTTGATGTCTTCCATTACCAATGTTTTCGATGCTTTTCAAGAAAGCATATGCAAAATTATTTTGAAAAGAAGTTAGTAATTAGCCATCTCATATAACAAGATAAAATATGCGAATGCTACAGCATAATTGAAACATATCTATATTAATTATGCTTTTGTAATGGATAAGGGTAACATGACGCAGCAACAGAGCATATGTGACAGCACTTTTGCAACAAGAAATTTTCCCTTACCTGACAGTACAAGCAAAGTTCTAGCTTCTCTTTCATTATACACAAAAAACATTTAATACACGCTAGCGAAGTGGCTCAACAATACTCGTCATAAAGAAATAATAGATGTATCTTATTGGTGAAAAGGACAAGAACAAACATCGAATTTAATTTATCAGTAATGCAAGACTGACAGAAGACTTTCACTAGCAGCACCTACGGAGAAGCTTCCGTGGCCTTTTCCCAGCGATGATTTAGAAGGCCCACAAAATTAAATATGGGAGAAGCGGAAATATCACCTGCCATTGATTTCCTATTGGAGTGCCGTTTCTCCTTCCAGAGTCAGAGTCATTTAGCAATATTACCCTCATTGGTGTTCCCCTGTTTAAAGGGGTCGGTTTCTTACTCAACATCAATCTGCCCTACCTGTTCATTTACATACGGTATCTCTCAACATTTGCATGAATTAACAACAACAACAACAACAACAACAACAACAACAACAACAATAATAATAATAATAATAATAATAATGATAATAATAATAATAGGAAGGGCAACCTCTAGTATAAATGTTTAATTAAAAACCTTGGGTGTATCAGCAGAGTTTGAGTTATAATAAAGCTTTTCTAGTGATTCCTTTCCTTGTTTGGAAAAGTTCCCGTAATAATTGACATATTAGTATTTCACGAAAGGAAGAAACTCAGGAACGCCTTTCTTTTACGAGTATTAATATACCATTACCTATAAAATCACAGGAAATGTCAAATTCCCTCGCTGACGTCCCGCTACAATTCAATGCAGTTGGTATTAACGAAAGTGGATGATGTACTGGATTATACAGCAGTTCATATCAGTAAATTGAAAACTTTACCGATGGTGTGTATGCCCTCCCTCAGAAAAGATGAGTTGGATAATTAATGCGATTTTCTCCCACCGAGAAAAAAATTATTAGAAAAACATAAAAAAAAAAATTAACTATTAAATTCTGCTGAGGTAGTATGATTTCTGCTACCTTACATATTGTTCAATAGTTCCTCAACCCAATAATAATAATAAATCAAAATTCTAAGTATTCTTCTGACGACCACGGCAAGCTTGAACTGTAGGCATTTTTATTTACTTGGTCTGGAATCGTTTTTACTTTATTCAACTGTGAGCGTTTTTATTTTCTTGAACTCTGACCGTTGTTATTGGTTATTTATTATTATTTTTTTTTTGAACTGTGAGCGTTTTAGGTTTCTGTAAAAGAAAACTATTGTGCCGGCTTTGTCCCTCCGCACTTTATTCTGTCCGCCCTCAGATCTAAAAAAAGAGGTTAGAGGGCTGGAAATTGGTAATTTGATCATCCACCCTCCAATCATCAAACGTACCAAATTGTAATCCTCTAGCCTCAGTAGCTCTTATTTTATTTAGGGTTGAAGTTAGCCAAGGATCGTGCATCCGGTAGCGCTTTCCGGCGCCATGGGACGCATCCTCACTCTACCACACCTGGTGAGCAACTTACTGGAGAGCTGCCGGTCATAGTTGATGGTTTTACAGAAAACTCGATTACTTCGGCGCATTTTTTTACTTGTTTAAATTCACGAACTGTTGCGTTTTTATTTCACGAGCTTTGAGCGTTTTGACTTTCCAAGTAGTCCATTCAAACTTTCTAAAACCTTAATAATGTGTAATATTATTCTAATTATGGTGTATTCAGTTTAGACGCAAATACTTCTTTTATGAAACTGAAAAAAAGGGCAGTGATATATCACGAGGCTTCCATATCTCAACTCCTGTTCACTCTGGAGCATTTAAAGAAAAGACAGGAAGCCCCCCTTCTCTCTCTCTCTCTCTCTCTTACTCTGAGGTACAAATGAGGTTTCGCAAACCGGAAACTGCGGTAACCATGCGTGTACACGATGCGCGTTAGCACAGGCAAATACACACAAATAAACAAGCTCTGTTCCCTACGATAAAGCTCAGAGATTCTTAGCAAAAGTGCTCATATGTATCAATACTCTCTTATAATCTCAGATCCAGAGAATGTACAAATGAACAACACAACACGACTATGGTGTAAATTGAGGACAGTTTCTTAAACGATATCTGTTGTGCTTCGTTGACACAGAATAACGATTATCTGGTAGCTAGCCGACTGTGGCAGGTCGCAGTCAAGTTTGATTAAAGCTTGGGGTTCGCGTCATCATCATCCCAGTAAGACCAGATGATAACGCGAATACTTATACATAAGGGATCAACTCCCTTTTCGGTCAATGGCGTAATTCTATACAGCAGAAAAATAATTATACACACTATATATATATATATACTATATATATATATATATGTGTGTGTGTGTGTGTGTGTGTGTGTGTGTGCGCGCGCGCGCGCGCTTACTTTCCATGAGGAAACCATAGTAACATAGTAGTTCCTCTGCCGCACCCACAGATTGATTGGAATTAATTCATAGTATTTCCCCTTTTATGTTGAAGTGAGTCGCCGAATATAGGCACAGAGAGAGAGAGAGAGAGAGAGAGAGAGAGAGAGAGAGAGAGAGAGAGGTACATCCACCATGGTTAAACTAACAGTTTTACTACTCCACCTCAGGAAGTGGAAAGACCCCTTTTAGATTATAGGGCGTACCATATGTTTAGTACTGTCATGCAAGTGATTACACCATGCGTGGTTTGGATAGATTTTTTTCCTTCACAAACTTTCATCATATACTATAGAAAAAACAATAATTTTCTGACAATTTATAAAATTTATCCTCTCTCTCTCTCTCTCTCTCTCTCTTATCTTTTCTGTGAAAAGGGAAAAAGTCACAATCGAACATGTATTCCTTTGCAACGAATCAAATATTATAGCCACATAGTGAATACGCAAGTGGAAGTTAGTTAGCAAGTAAAAGGTTCCTACACTGTAAATGCTCTTCCCAACTGACCATTTCCTTAACACTTCTTCTAACAACTTTAATTTAAACTGAGATCCGTGACATTTTTTTTTTTCAATCGTCAGATTCCATATGTTATTCTTAGTAGTAACTCCGTCGAAATGTACACAGGGATCTCATCAGGAAACTGAGCTACCGGCAATTTAATCGATGACCATTATATCAAATTACCAACCCCCCTACCCCCACTAACGTAGCTGTTAAGATTTTATAGATTTAGTGAATTACACACCCATTCATAACAACGAGAAGCTTTCCGTACGATAAACCAACTCTATATATGGACATAGCCATCATGATAAGGAAATGGGAACATTAGGAAATGATGCTGTGCGTTACTACTTCACTCTCTGAATCCTGAGTTGCATTAAAGTGAAATGATAGGGAACCTGAGCCCAATGCAGAAAAAATGTAGAGAATCTCAATTTATATATATAAAAAATATATATGGAAATCAAGCTACCTAAGAATGGTTCCTCCATATATAATTCCAAGATACCAAGGGCATCTAATAATGAACTTCATAGGTACTATATGTATTTATATCGTTGGAAAAAAAAAAGCACTGTATTCTCCGACATAGAAAACCGCAGAGAGAGAGAGAGAGAGAGAGAGAGAGAGAGAGAGAAGAGAGAGAGAGAGAGAGAGAGAGAGGCATAAATCTAGGCAAACAGCTCTGGTGATGACCCTAACATTTACTACCAACAGCTGCAACGACAGCAAAATCTCTATTGCAGACAGCATCACACAACTTGATTATGTGCACAACTGCGTATAATGGCAGAATCGAGTAAACCATAAGGACTCAACCACGAGTGATGCACCCCTATCACAATCAAACATCTACACTTGAAAATGCCACTGAAGAGAGAGAGAGAGAGAGAGAGAGAGAGGAATATCACAAAATGACTATAAACGAAACATTGCCACTGAAGTATTAACGCAAAACGTCCTTTCTAATGAACAAAGTACTATTGCACACGAAGATCAGAAAGGAACAAAGTACTATTGCACACTAAGATCAGTCATTATTTTTCTACTTTGATTAAACTTGTATCATATGAAGATTTCCCTTGGCTATCCAGTAATGTCCGTATTTTTCCACCCAAAAGACTCTCTCTGGATCAGTGAATCCGAATGTAATTGTAATGCGCACTTGATCAAACAGTTTGTACTAAACATCCCACCCAACCTAGTTCTTTTTTTTCTGACACTGATCCAAAATAATTACATCGCTATAAATGCTGGTACCACAATGAACTAAGTTTTTCCAAGCACCATTAGACAGAAGACGTCAGCTAAAACATTAATTTTACCTTCACAATGATTCAGTGGTGGATGATCAGACGCCTCCATCATTACCATCCTTCATTCCACTCCAACACCCATAAAAAATACCGCAATTACAGAACGTCAATCACTCTCGGATCCAGTCATGATAGTCACTCAATTTCGAACGGAAATCTGTCCAACCGGCCGGGAATCACATGGCAAATAAAGGAGATTATCTTGCTTTTCACGGTAAACAAATCTTTTTGTGAATAGCAGTTGTTCTACATATAATTATAAAGGTTAACTTTGTACAAATATGACCACCGAGAACATCTTAGTGAACACGTTCACCCACAAAGACGCCAAGAAATTGTAAACTATTTTCCAAAAAGCAGCGTTTTAATAATAAGTCCGAAGGACAAGTATTCAAAATCGAATTTCTGGACAATAAAGTGCGAGGAAGAGAAGCGTGTCCGAGGTTGAGCGCACACCTTCAGCAATAATTCTCGACTAAGGCTGGGTAGTAGTAGGAGTAATAGTACTGTTTTGAAGTAAAACTGTGCAGGAGGTTAAATAACACTTGAAAGCCTAGCTAGGCTGAATAGGATATCCTAACACCAGCGCTTCCGTTGTCGTGCATTGTGTGGAGTAAAAAAAAAAAAAGGGGGGGGGGGAGAGGGGGGTCGACGACACTTCAAAACTAAGAGCTACCACACCGAAACGATCGACAGGAAGAGCTAAAGCTATCATTGGTGATGACGGTATTTCCAAGAGCAATGCGTGATAGATCTCTCCGCAATTAATATTGCCAAGGTTTGTGACTTTGTCCCTAGAACTGAGAAGTTCAGCTGACCATACACGTACGCGACTAGCATCAGGTTTGTCCTGCCGGCATTAGCGCGCGCTCCAGTCCGTTTGGGTATTATTGCTCTACGCATATTTTGAGAGGGCAGAGTTAATATGCAGTGGCCGTATTCTTTTCAGTCCTGTAGAGTCCTCATATAGTGAGTATTTAAATCATGACACCCAGTAAAAGGAAAAGTGCAATAATGATAATAACACTCCTGCAAGCAATACGAGCATGAAATATGCAAGAAAAATCGTAAAGTATTGGTGAAACCATGGCTAAGAAAGGGATTTCATCATATGACTTTATTGAAAGAATGAAAGGAAAAATAACCCTGAACTTTATAGCAATTATTTAAGAATAACCGAAGCTGTCTTCGGAGACCTTTTATTCCTTGTCTCCAAAATTAACAAAGAAAGATAAAGAGCAATAAATCAAAATACCACAACTTGGGCACATATAGTACATAGGGCAAAACTGCAGACTACTGAAAGGTAAGCAATAAAATACGTGTCAAAATAGGTGGGTCAACCCAGTCGTCCTGCTAGTCCATCTCCACACACAACACAGACTGGCGGGGGATAATGTCAGTCTTGGTTAGACTGACCTGTCCGGTTGAACATGTTGAAAAGATGAGAGGACTGGCTAGTCTCGCCAGGTTTGTCATTTTTACCCCCCCATACACGATACAGGTTGGCCGGTTCATGCCAATTCCGGTAAAATCAGCGTGTCAGTCCTATACGAGCATGGCTTGCTTTAGTTTGATAAGATTTCTTAGTTAACCAGCAGAATATCAGCCATATTCTACCCAACACCAATAAGCCTTGATCCAATCAATGGATGGAAAACCTTTTCCAAGATCTATTCTTCTTTAGCTACTGTATAGAACGAAAGACAAACAACAATAATTGTACAAGTTTAGACAAGAAGAGGACACTTACAGCATTCACATAAAATATCAATAATGCTAGTAAAAAATTACAATATATTCTCAATAATCCGAACTCAACAATTCATAATTATAAGACGAGATAAAAAATACCTTTGTCTTTTGTTAGAATTATGCTGGGATCTATCATCACCTTTGTCAAATGACAAGCAGAAATCATTAGGATATGCACTGTTGAAGGGGCATTGAATTTCCACATCAGTTCTAACTACAGAACTCGAAAATGGGTTAGGGAAACTTCACTGCATGCCCGCCACTGTCAGAAATAAATAAATTATATATATATATATATATTATATATATATATATATATATATATATACATATATATATATTATCATATATATATATATACATCTTTATTGTGAACTGAAATTGGTAGACTGACTGGTTGTAAATAATTTGGCATTACCACTACCAGTGTCATCAATTCCTGTTGATGTGGCGCGCGCGCGCGCACACACACAAACTGCTTATCTCATAAATGACGGTATCCGAGGACCACATCTTCGCCCAGTTAAATTATAAAAGTAAATTGCTCAACTAATCACGTTATTTCAATACCATATTGAGAGGCTCTACTTATTCAAACGAGCACGAAATTAATCTCAAAGGTAGTAATTATGTATGTATGTATGCATTATGTATGTATATACAATGTGCTTATGTATTTTTTTATTATTGTATTGTTTTCACAATAAAAGGATTAACCTCTATACATCTAATGCTTCAAGTCACAGCAAAAAAAAAAAAAAAAAAAAAAAAAAAAAAAAAAAAAAAAAAAAAAAAACTCGTTTTCAAAGCAAGGCTTCTATACAAGTTTTCTGGTTCAGAAAAAAAGGTTAGACTGGCTAGACCATCTTATTCTATATAAAAAAGGCGTATAAAGAAAATCTTTTTCCATGAAAAATTACTAAATAATAATAATAATAATAATAATAATAATTTGCCACACAAATCAGCATCAAATTTCAAACTTATAAAAATACAGCAATGACCAGAAATGTAATACCAGCATTACCTGAAATACTTACAGAGAGAGAGAGAGAGAGAGAGAGAGTCTATATGCAATTTATTCGTTACTCCATTTAAAATTCCGTGTGAGAGAGAGAGAGAGAGAGAGAGAGAGAGAGAGAGAGATCCCTTACACCCACTTTTCTCTGGGAGTTGTCTGGTTAGTGTCAGGGCCACACCCGCTCCACTACAACTCTGTACCTACCACACACCACACCTTTCGCTCAACGTATGCAGAGCAGACTCAGTTGGTGCATAAACAAGCATGTACACCTTCCGTTTCACTCGACTCTCCTAAAAGAAATCCCACTCTCATTTTTTTTTTTGTCATTAGCAAGCCTATCTATGGGGATGGCAAGTGCAGTGCTTGTTTTTTTTTTTTTTTTTATTCCAAGGCTTCCACAGTCAGAGTATCATGATCATCTTAATTTTACCGGTTTGCAGCATTTAAAGAATAAGGTTGTTTGCCCTACGACCCAATAGATGGATGTTAAAAGGGCTTATGTATTACCGGCCCCTGCGTTTTTCTTGGTGGTTACTTATTCAAATAATGAACAGAACAAACGTTGCTTAACTTCACTGTAAGATGCCAAAAATTTTATTATTGACTTTAATTTTTAAAAAATTACAAGGCACCTAACTTAATATCGAATATGCAGAACACAAAAACAAGAATGATTTAGGGATCTGTGAGTACAATTAAAGACGTCCTCGTCTACGTCATTCAGTCGTAAATATCTTCCTCAAGAATTACACTGAAATAAAGCTTTCAAATTTAAGGACTTGAAAACCAACCAAACGCGCTTCCATTTAATTAGATGAAAGCAAGAGGAAAAAGGACAATAAAGAGGATGCACCTTTAGCTAATGACTAACTAGTGAAATAGTGAACAGAGAACAGCAACAAGGATAAAGAAACCTAACCTGTAATGTCAATATCAGACGAAAAACTCGCGTTTTTAATGACAGCACCTAGCGAAAAACTCTTAAGGGATCGACCCGAGTATTAAATGCCTGAGGAGGCAGACGCCCACCTCTCTCTCCACTTTGCACTAAAGAAGAGAAAGAAAAAAAGGAAAAGAAGAGGAGTAAAAACCCTCGCTCGCTCTCTTTCATTGGTCCTGAACTTTTCATCCGGGTAGAGACACGCCGCCCAAACACTGGTCATGCAGCCATGCTGGTACTCTCGGCCAAAGGTGCGCAAAAACAGATATGGAGTAGGCTTGATGCTATCATTTCGTTATTTTGCTTATATGCATATGCATACAGTCATACATACACAAACACACACATTATATATATAATATATGTTATTATACCGTAGTTTAGAAATAATATATATTAAATATATATATATATATATATATATATATACTATATATATATATATATATATATATAGTATATATATATATATCTATATATATATATATAACATATATATGAAGCACCAGTTGCTCCGCAAGGAGAAAAGGCGAAATTCTTCAAGCGAATAAGATGGACGGTTCCCAGCTTTAAGGTCGCTATTCCTTACACATCAAGGAGGCAGAAACAAATAAACATGACTGTACGAAACGAAACGGCGCGTAGAGAGAGAGAGAGAGAGAGAGAGAGAGAGAGAGAGAGAGAGTCTATACAATATCGTGAAGGAATGACGCTATCAAGATTAATATTTCGAATGAAAACTGATCAAATAACACTTGAATAAAATTTCCTAAGCATTTTACGTTCTGAAAGAACTTTTACACCTACTTTCTTCAACCTTGATATGCCATGCAGCAGTATATTTTGAACAAAACAAGTTATCTGGAGCCAGTCACAAAACTTAACTGCTCACAGTGAACGACTAACGTCAGTAAGGTCCCCTCGTCAATGAACATAACCACAACAAATCAAAAGAACTAACGTTCAGATTGAGAGAGAGAGAGAGAGAGAGAGAGAGAGAGAGAGAGAGAGAGAGAGAGAGAGAGAGAGAGAGAGAGCTTGTTCCGGCAGCATACATTATATTATGTTGTTTGGATCTGTTGTGACAGTTATTTCCCGATACTAAAATTTCTCTCTCTCTCTCTCTCTCTCTCTCTCTCTCTCTCTCTCTCACACACAACACACACACCACACACCACACCACCACACACACACACTAAATAACTTTCCTGCAGATCCAACAGGAACACAACCCATGACCTTTGTTGACCCATAACGTGGCCTTCACCAGTCTTGCTAAGAATTTAAAGGTGATTGCTCGTAAATGATTCCCTGCACTTGAAGAATGACTAAAACTCAATACACCAAAAGCAGTTAATAATCCATATTAACTTTGACACTTCTCTAGGCCACTGTGGCATTAGATGGAAATGAAAGTCTGCCTACCAGTGATTGTGTAGAAAATCCACAAAGCTCGAGGAACTTTCTCTAAAATGGGTAAACATGACAATGAATCGTGACACAATTACCCACACTAATATTTCGACAAACTGATTGTTTGAAGTGAATGCAGACAATGAATGTTCAGCTGAAATTCCAAGGGGTAGAGGCAATGGCTACTGAAAGGTTTCGAAGGCGGTTCAGCACCTAAAACTTTCCCCAGAGAGAGAGAGAGAGAGAGAGAGAGAGAGAGAGAGAGAGTGTCAGTGTCCGTGACAAGTCTAACAGCTTTCGGATTCCAAAGAACACGAAATTCTCTCATCAGTCACCAAAAATTCCCTCGGCAGGACCGTAAACTTTTCAGTACGGCACGAGGCCTCTTGTGCACAGGCACAGTACATTATAAATTATTCAGAAAGACAGTCACTCATGCAAATGTGCTGTCTCCTTTCATGGATCAATAATAATCGTCATCATCACTACCATTATCCAAAAACGTTTCTTGATCATATATGCATTCAAAAGGAGAATGGATCCACTCTTAATTTCGATGATCTGTGAGCAGATCATTGCCCTCAATAGCAAGACTGGCATATGAAAGAGCTCCTAAGAAAACAGAAATGAGGTCCATGATCTATAAAACTAAACATAAGATACGGCAACTTTTCATATAAGGAACAACTAGAAAAACAGAACAAATCAATACTCTGGCAGAGAGAGAGAGAGAGAGAGAGAGAGAGAGAGAGAGAGAGAGAGAGAGAGAGAGAGAGAGTCACATAAATAAACATATTTGTAAAAAAAATGTTGCATGGACTAATGCCCCTGCAACCTGTGCAGTGTTGCTGACAAAGCAAAAGGAACCGACGAAGAAGAGAGCTTACGTCAATAACGGCCTTCTACTACTGCGGGAAAAGCTTTTCTCTAATATGCATGGCATATCCAAAAAATACGACAACGAAGTACAACTGCCACGTTAGTGAATACAAATCAAGACTGGAAAACGATCCACATCGAAGACGCCAATAACATTACTATAATACATTAAAAGACGTGAAGGGCCTTTAAAATATATTCATGCAACCCCAGTTCATAATATGCAGAGGACTTCTAAAACTTATCTATGCAACCCAGGATTTTATACAATGTACATGTATCCACAATGAAAAGAGAAAAGGGTCTTTGGAAACACTGGCATACAACCGTGAACAAACTCAAGGGAAAGACTAAAATAATATCAAACTATACGAGAAAAAGGACTAAAATGACTTCTACAATAAATGGTATCATCACCATCGCCTCAAAAGCTGCCTGACACAAAATTCAGTCTCATGTGTTTTCGAACTTTGCTTCTCAAATTATAGTTTTTCACTTGATTCCAAATGAAAGAAAACTGTGCAGGATATCATTATTCATATATTTTTTAAAGATCAAAAGTCACTCATTTGTAGAATATATCTATTCTAAACAAGATCTACAACTGATATTTGCCAAAATACTTAAGTAAGCAAGTGTAAGTGGTTACAGACTTTCTCGCAAAATCAAACAATTCTGTCATTTTAATAGTAAAAATAAACTTTCAAGTAATACCACCACGACAATAGCCGTATTGATTTATTAATATGCCACTTAAGAGTAAAATTGGTAAAAGATGAGACTGACAATGTGTTGCTAATAATGCATGAACAGAAGATGATTATCATGACTCTAAATTAAAAAGATTAAAATAAACCTTAAACTTCGTGCCAACTGAGGTATAGCTAAAGAAATGAAACAATGAGACCAAATCATGGGAAAACAAACAATCACATCTGAACAAGAGAAGTTGCCGCAGCACAAAAGTTATTCAGTTGTTATGCAATGTTTTTGTAATCCAATTACGAACGTTCCAGTCCTTTACAAAAACTTTCCTATTCCACGACTCAAAGGGCCTTACACGGATCCATACCTGCCCCCCCCCCAACCCCCCCCCACCAAAAAAAAAAAAAATAAATAAATAAATAAATAAACTTATAATCTATCAAAAAATTAGCCACATTCTTCAGGCTTCTAGAATTAATTACTCTTGACAGGTGCAGTGGGAACAACTTCGAGGACATTACTTTGGTTTTGTGACCGAGGAACAACAATGGCTGCCACCCTTGCTCATGATGCCACTGAACGGTTAGGGTTCCCGGTCATACGCGAGCTCATTAGATGCCGAGTGTGCCCTCGACGACATTCCTTATGCTGTACTTTCCAAAAACAGCACGACAGCTGCTGATGGATGTTTGTGTACAAAATACTATCAGTTCAAATTACAAGGGGGGGGGGGGGAGGGGGATAGTTAGCGATAATATACCAACATGTAAAGGGACGTGTCAATGATGCTTTTCTTCATTTTTATTCTGTAAATTTCACCTCGAAACTACAGAGGTTTTGCCCAGTGCACAGACAGGCATTTCCATTGACACTGCCACATATTATGTATTTGTTTTACAGATGACATTCTCTTTTGCAGTTTAAGGGCTACAGGATTTCATTTAGTTAAAAGTATATATCGAAAATCAATAGCCTATTACATTCACTCCACATAAAACTCTTCTTATTATAAATGAAAAGTACCTTTGCCAACAGTAAATGGTATCCCGAAGACACCAGTTAACAAGAAACTAATTCACGAGCATATTTAGGCAAGCAATAATAAAGACCATGCAGGCGCAAGATTCAAAGTCCAGTTCCTAGCCTTCTTTGCTCTTGAAGAGCGTTGGGCGTCTCTAAAGGTACGAAGACAAGGTACAAAAACAGTGATCTATCTATTCAACACAGCAATTGGACTTTTCCTACGTTTCGGACTCTGAAGTGTGAATCAAAATAAATTATTTCATGACACTGAGAGGTTGCAGGGTAAAATACTACAAGCAGTACTAAAACCATACAATTTGTTTTTCTTTTTGGTAGTTGCAATAAAGATTCCCCATATAAGAATCAAGCTTAATATAACATGAGCTGAATGTTATTCAAAGCGCGACTTGTCTCTAACTTTCGATCTCGTAGTATCTACACGTATCTCTAATAGCCAATCACTTGAATAACAAACTACCAAGTAAATGAAACCTCAGGTCTAGTCATAGATACGTGCACCAGAAACCAAATGCCAATCTTAAACCATTTAAGTGATAAACAACATGTAAAGCAGTACGCAGAACCGCAGGATTTAGATGATGATAGTATCTGTTGACTCACTGAGATACTAGAAACTTATCTTGATAATGAATCGAGAGCTACGATTTAAATAACACTCCCACCTTTTTAAATGTACCTGTAAATGTTTTTTTAAGCTGTGTACGTACAATAGGTATGTTATTTTCTTGGGTATTTCATGCACAATACTTAATTTTTTGTTTGTTTGTGAATAGCCATCTTATTTTCTATGCATTTTATGTATACTGTATCATAATTCTACCTCCACTGGGTGCCAAATAAAATGATAACATTGTTATTATTATAATACAAAAATAACGGCGAGACAATGAACATGAATGTTAAATAATTCAAAATACAAAAATAACGGCGAGACAATGAACATGAATGTTAAATAATTCAAATCCTTATTTCCGGTACCATCAAACACCATTGTGCCTTCCTATCACAGGTTTCTCCTTGGTAACGCGTGTAATTGTTGTACAGCGAATGGAACAAAACAGGATGCTACGAAACCACAAATAATAATAAGCCGGAAACAAAATGCTTTTACAAATGAGAGAGAGAGAGAGAGAGAGAGAGAGAGAGAGAGAGAGAGAGAGAGAGAGAGAGAGAGAGAGAGAGAGAGAGAGAGAGAATGTGGAGGCAAATACGTTTTTCACATTTCAATGTAATGAACCAAATCCTACTAGTCTACTAAACTGATACTTCTTACAATCAGCATCAAGCAACGACTTACAAAACTCATTTGTGAGTCGAATAAATGAACATTCCGAAACCTCATTGTGGAATGCTTTAGAACATTTTGATAACACACGAGGCTTAATCGATGGATCGACCTATGTTGATAGAAATCTTCAAAAAATATAATATGGGATGATGATGATTAAGACCCGATTAAGACACTTCAACTGTGTTATTTTTTCTTATGAACATATTGGTACATACAATAGTATTTTCTTAAGAACGCCGACCATATGCTGGGAAAACCTTGGCATATGCAAATGAGGTTTTCATTAACGAAATCCTCCTTATAGTCTCTTTGGCAAAAGCGCGAGCTGGCCTTTTCGCAAGTTCGTTGTCTATTTTTGTTGTTGTTGTTAAAGATACGAAAGAATTACTGCCGTAGTAATATGATTTGGCAATATATAAGCAACACCGTTTATTTCATCATTGCAAAACCCGTGTGGGAGGTGCAGTGAACTGACTTAAATATCTGTGCATTAGATTAGTTATATTTTTGCATATGGACAAATATTGTCAGACAGGCGATAATGCTTCAGTCTTTCTGAACTCTTTTCAGGTACACTTACATCGACTACACTTTGATTGATGGGTTTTTGTGAATGAAAAAAAAAATACCGCTACTAGTTTACAAAGTTGTTTTGAAAAAAAAAAACTCAATTATATACTGTTCTTCCTCTCCTGTAAGTGAGACTGAAGATAAGGATAAAAATTTAATATAAATGTTATTAATTTGAATGAGTTTGGTTACTGTTCCGTTATCAAGTTGTTTGCAAATAATGTTGGTCTGCAAATAGCGTTAGAATACTCGACAACAAAATCTGTAATTCGGTCAGTTGTTTTCCCCATGAATGAGAAACATCACAAATACGTTATTGAAAGTTGTTAACAAATGCTGATCTCCAATTGTTTGCCGAGATGTGAGTGTCTGGATAAAGAGTAATACAAAAATCTTAACTGAAAGGACAGAGAGGGGAAGGGGTGGAAGTGGAGGGGAAGGGGAAGGGGAAGGGGAAGGGGAGGATAACTGAAACACAATACTGTGGAAATAATTCAATGCCAACTGTGACGCAACATTGGTGAAAGCAGACACGAACGTAAGCCCTCCTGGACTCTCCCCACCCACCCTCCCTACTCAGTCCCTCTACCCCTCCCCCCTCCCCCCAACTCCGGCCTCTCTCATGAGCATGCATAATCATCTCCCCAGATCTCACTCCTCAAATACAAAAAGACTTACGGCTCTAAACAAACAGACATCGACATTAATATGCAGCAGGAGGTGCATGTTCCATTAATTCTCAATACTTGATGTAACTCGTATCAATGTCGGCTTCTAATTTACTGTTTTAACTTAAAATGTACTCTCTCTCTCTAATGTGTTTTATACATTAAATATATTAAAGTTAGTTGGAATGATTAAAACACATATGTAATTAGCCTTCACAGTACATATGACTTTTTGCTATTAATACCATCGAACAATGGTCCCTCCAGCAAATCTTAAAGGGACTACTTAGAAGAATATCCAATCAGCGACTTTCCTTCCAAAATAATGATAGGCGTCAACCAAACCATAATTATGCAGGGCAATTTGTGAGACAGCTATTCTACAATTAAAGAGGACCAATTAGGTCCCTCAGAGGGATCAGACCTCGCTTTGCAACAACATAGCTCGATGTTGATGTGGGATCAAATACCACCATCAGGGGACGGAATCTCCTTCTTCAGCTTCATTAAGAGACCCCCCTCTAGAATCTCGCTTTTGCAGATTCGCCGAAAAGGATAACACTGTTTCTTTTCAACTTGTTCAGTTTTCAATGGTCATCTCTTAACACTTACCAAATAACTTCAAGGTTCCCTTACCAAATATCTTGAAGTTTCCCAAAAGACTCTTACTGCTTACCAGATAAATTCAAGTATTCTTGCTTACCAAGTTTTCCATTGTATGCAAAATATCTGCAAGTTTCTTAAAGTAATCCCTTGCTGCTTACACACTTTCTTTGAGTTTCCCAAAAGTAACATCACAGTGCATACACTGAAAATCCTTTTACCACATCTGATAGACAGAATAATTTACAACCAGTAAATACCTAGAGACCTGAGCAACTCCCTTTTACAATAGGCTGTACATGGGCGAACAGAGAGAGAGAGAGAGAGAGAGAGAGAGAGAGAGAGAGAGAGAGAGAGAGAAAGTGGATCAAGTTATACGCATTCAATACAAACTTGAAAACGAGCACGTTATGTTTATACGGGTAGCAAGACAATACAATACCGCAAACACTATGGGTATAGGAGCTACTCGTGTCGCATTTATACTGATTCTTGGAGGAGTGTTCCAGACCTCGCTTTTTAAACCCTGAGCGATGGAAACGAAACTAGGAGGTAAGCAGCTTACCACGCCCACTTATACATGGAGTGATTGCGGAAGCTGAATGCGTTTTCAGCACGACCGGTTTTAAGAAAAGAACCTGTATTCCTTCCTCTAGATTTAGAGTTTTCCATTAGCCAAGAATGAAATCTCCTTAAGCATGAACTCTAAACTTAATAAATCTTCATTCAACGTGTTTCCCGCAGTAAATATAGAATATCGAACGGTTTTCCAGCTATGAATGAAAATAATACATAAAAACCTTAAAATTTAAATCGTAGTTCAACAGTGGCCCTATGTTAATAATAATAATAATAATAATAATAATAATAATAATATAATAATAATAATAATAATAATAATGACAGCAACATGTGGATTCTTTGTGATAGATTCGAAATTATGAATGAAAATAATACATAAAAACAGGATTCCCTTACACTTCATTCTCCAGCCATGAATGTTTCAAATACCCACATTTTAAATTCTAAATAATAATAATATAAAAAACTTGGTTTAACTGTGATCTTTTTCCAAAAATGAACAAGAGAAAAAGCAAAGCCTCGACCAACTTACGCAAGGAACGTTGAAGGAGATTCCAGATGTACAGACAAACGTCAAAAACACGAGGGTGTTGATCTTTGCAAGGGGCATTGTTGTCGACAGACGCAAAAACCAAACTGTTCCGTCACAGTCAAAAGCGTTACAAGTTTCTCTCAGGTATTACAACGGACTGGCATTCTGATAACTGACCGGAATCTCACACTGTAACGACATTCAAAATAATAACAACATACTATTCACATTATTCAGCATACGACACATAACTATGAAGCTGTCTTGTTTCCATTTCAGCATAGATATGTATATATATTTTTAAATTCTTCACAAAAGCACAACATACTCAACTCTCAAAGTAACTGGAGACCGCAATAATCAATGAAATAAAACTACGCTTCAACAAGATTTGTCAACAACCTCCTCACTTTCACTCTCAGTAGGAAAAACAAGACGACACATTCACTGAGTTGAATTATCTTAATTTTCAACATGTAAATATTAGAAGATGTGCACCGCATAGCAACACATTCAAAGGTTCCGCTTTGACATTTGGAATAATCCACACTAATTGCGTATTTACTAATGCATATATCTGCATCTGGCCAAAACAACACATGCAAGTGAAACAAATTCAGCTTAGAAAAAAAAAAGGGGGGCGGGAGGGTGAAGGAATGATCAAATCAGCTCATGAATCACATGGCAAGACAAGTGTCACAGGTGTGTGTGGTCATGACAAGTGTCCAACAACTAACTCCGCAGGTGTTCGATGGAAGCCGAGAGCGGAGCTAAACTGAACTCCGTTGTACGAAGTCCGTGTTCCTTCTCCCCACACACACATGCACACACATACACTCACACTGCCTCCTCCTCCTCCTCCTCCTCCTCCTCCTCCTCCAGCACCGCCGCCTCCCCCTCTACCTACTTACCGCTGCCACCCAACCACACTCAACCATTTCTACCAGTCGCAACCCCTTTTACAACACCCAGTCAAACCGAGATAGCTTATCGATACACGTCACTGGAGGCCACGTATCGCTCTGTATCAGCCTCGTCCCTCAGAAGAGAAGTTCGCAAAAGATTCGAGTTATAACAGAGGAAGAAGGAAAGGGGAAAACATACAGGTGTGGACGCGGTCATGAGTCAGTTGCCTCCCCCTCCACCCTCCTCCCACCCTAAATCCAACCCCATCGCAATTCCCTCCCCTCCTTTCAATCCTGCTCCGCTCGAGAGTTGCTCTACGATGGAGAAGTAAGAGGGTTATACTACCTGCCAACCCATCCACCATTATTACCCTATGACCAATGACTCCCCCAACCCCTCCGCCTTTCTTAATACACTTTTTTCACCCATCCGCCCACACATACACATACACCCACACATGTTAACTGGCGGTCACTTATTTACTGGGGGTAGGGGTTTAGAAAAGATGGAAAACACCTCTAGGATGTAATATTTTATATGAATACTACAGAAGATTATGTAGAATTATCAATGAACTGCCAGCGTCGTGATGACTTGACAAGAAAATAAAAATACATGTAGAGAAGTACAGTGAATTCAGACTCTCGAAGTAAACAACAAAGCATTTCGTTGGGAAGACAGAAGATACTCGTAAATGCTATCAAGATGACAATGGCAGGAAATAAGACGCAAAAGAGACAGAGCATAGAAGTGGTGGAATAACGGGAAAGGGTCACATGAGGAAGAAAATCATCAATAACAATTATGAGGGATGAGGCCCAGACATAAGGAGATGATATAAGGAAAATGAAACCGTAAAACCGGCGTCTATTGACCTCTACGTTGCTTACAAACATTCACCCAACTCTAAGGTTGGGAATAGAAAGTGTGTGAGCGCTTGTGTTTTACTGTACAAGCGAGCACGCGCGTCCCTGACTTTCCAGAGCTGTATAGTATTTTAATGCATCAAATAAAACCAAGTCATTCAGCTTGAGGTAAAAACTGGGTTCAAAGATCCTGCCACATTTAAAGGTTTTGGCTCCAAGGACACAACAATGTACGTCCATGCAACAGGAGTCAAAATGAGGAGTCAACTTCAAAAGTAAGTTTGATTCGTGATATAACAAATATTAACAATCGACATCCCCTTCTCCCTCACAACAAGATAACTGCTCACAAATAAAGATAATTGCTCACAAATAAAAGTTAATTACCTTACGAAATTTCCTCCTTCCATGATCTTTTGCTATCGTCTCTTACCTGCAAAAAGAAGAAAAAAATATTATAGAGATCGACACTGAAACATCTTACAGCTGTTACTGACAGACAGCAAGACATCAAGATGGCATACCCACGCAAGGTACTCAGAAAATAGTAGGCCAAAGATCGTTACCTGTTCACCGGACGTTTAAAAGATTATAACGAAAACTTTAACGGCCTCCCAGAGGTTTAGATATATGATATCAAATACCGAACTCAGGAAACTAAAAGATTACATAATTGTTACCATACCTCAGTTTGAAAAGGATACGGCTAAAATATACCACTTCTAACTGCCAAAATATGACCCTGACCATGAACCTTAAGGGGCCCAACCTTGTTAAATAAAGGTTTTTAAGCGAATCACCATTGACTTCTAAAATTAGGCGTAAAACAGTAAATATAATCATTATGGTATTGCTGGCAATGAAGCATTTAAAACTACCGAGTAAATGATCCTTACTTTGATATCCAGAAATTACTGTCAACCTGACTACACTATCAGGGAATTGACGTTCTGTAAGCAAACCATAAGTGCTGATGATTGTTACGAGACATTTACAATGCCCACAATATATGACCTTAACCTTTGATCTATGAATAAAACCTAGTTAAACACAATTATTAAGGAATCACATTTACAACATGTCAATATGAAGAATCAACAACAAATATGAATCTGGCTACAAAACACTTCAATCTCGAAATCTACGAACTTCAACCTTTAAAGGTCAAACTAGATGAACTTAGGTGAAATAATGTTATAGACCACTTTTACTAAACCTAGGACCTTACTATATTCGTATACAGCTTTCCAGTGAACACATAAGGCACCATCCCCACCTTGCACGGATGGAGTAGGGACCCCAAATTAAATTGAACTGAATATAGAATTTAGGCCATAGGCCAAGCACTGGGACCTATAAGGTCATTCATTGCTAAAACGGAAATTGACAGTAAAAAGTTTGAAAGGTGTAACGGGAGAAAACCTCTCAGTTCCACTATGAATCAATTGTTAGGAGAGAGTGGAAAGTAAGATAAAAGAAAGAGAATTTGAAAGGAGGTACGGTAAAATAAACGAAAGGGTTTGTAGGTAGGGGCTGAAGGCACGCTGCAAAGAACCTTAAGTAATGCCTACAGTGCACAGCCCGAGGTGCACTGACGGCACTAACCCCCCCTAAGTATTGTGAGTGATGACGGTACAATCACGATCTCTTTCAATATAAAAAGCTACGCTTCTCTTTGCGGTGGACAATATTCTCGACAAAACATAAAATGAATATCAGGAATAGTTTCCTAACTCAGGAAGCGAAAAGGGAAAAAATATGCCTCGGAATCATTTTGAAAATCGCAATTGGGGTCATTTTGAGTGATAAGAGTCTTCCGTTTCATTAATAGAGGTGACAACATTCTGTTCACTTGCAATGCACTTCCTTGTCGATTTCATTATAGCTTGTCTTACTTTACATTTTATTGAAAATAAAAGCTAAATGAACATCTTCCCAAAATGGAGCACTAAAGTATGTAAAGGAATTATGAAAAAATACGAATTACATTTGGGAACCGTGGACGAAATATCTTTAATATCAATACAGAAATGCCAATGGCAGTCAAATTCCATATGACGACCGACAGCATCTTATATAAATATTTTGTCTTGCAAATTTGATTGGAACTACCTTTCTCTCAGAATTAATTATCCATCCTACTTGTATGCCGAATGAAGTTAAATTCATAACGCTTAAATAATGTATTAACTTATGTTCATATTAGTCTCTCTCTCTCTCTCTCTCTCTCTCTCTCTCTCTCTCTCTCTCTCTCTCTCTCTCTCTCTCTCAGGTACATTTACTAAGATGAACTGTACTGAAATATAAATATTTTAAATAAAAAGACGGAAGTACGGGGTCGCTTCACCTTTTTATAAGAAAAAGAAGAAAAAAAAAAACTTTTGTAACACATTTAGAAAATTCATCCGAAACTCTCAACATGTATTTTAAATGGATTTTGCTCTGTAGTTTCTTCCTGAACGACTCATTTAAGCAAGACTAATTGCATTTCACAATGACAAATAAGCACGAGTCATGTCAGCTAAAAAAAATAATAAAAAAATAAATAAATAAATAATAATGTAACTTGAGAAACAAATGAATCTGCTGTTGTTGAACACCACTGCTCTCAATATAGGTTTACGTGACGTTTGCGTCGTCGCTCGACAGTTTACCTCTTATTTGAGAAAAAGGAAAAAAACTTTTCTCTTTTTTGTGTATCTATGACTCAACTTAGCATATTTTTTATGAGCAATTACATAAGCGAGTTTAACCTCCTTCCGGAACGGTTAACTGTTACTATGATTCCACCTATGGTATGAAAGGGAATACCATTACTACTGTATATGCATAGTACCTCCTGCGTTCTCCCCCCTCCCGTCCCCTTCTCCTCTCTCTCTCTCTCTCTCTCTCTCTCTCTCTCTCTCTCTCGTAGCAAGAGTGGCATTGCAAGTCACTTCACCCTGCAATAAGAAACAAGTAAATAATGCGCCAAATTTTCTTCGGCGCAATCGAGTTTTCTGTACAACGTATATAATGCTGCATAAAACAATCAGCTTTGGCCAGACTCCCGTGGCTATTCAGTCGCTCACCGGATCCGATAGAGTGAGGGTGCATTGCATTCCATGCCTCCGGAAACCGCTGCCAGATGCACGACCCATGGCTAAATTTAACTTTAGATCAAATAAAAACTACTGAAGCTAGAGAACTGCAATTTGGTATGTTTGATGATTGGATAGTGGATGATCAAAATAACAATCTACAACCCTCTAGCATCAGTAGTTTTTTTTAGATCTGAGGGTCGACAGAACATTAAAGCCGGTACAATTGTTTTCTTTTACAGAAAACTAAAACTGAGAGCCCTACCGATGTCACCCTCATCTCCATTAAGAACAAATCATTCATCAAGTCTCTCTCTCTCTCTCTCTCTCTCTCTCTCTCTCTCTCTCTCTCTTCGTCTCTCTCTCTCTCTCTCTCTCTCTCTCTCATGCTAGTAAGATAAAACCCGATAGGGACAAAATTCTAAATAAAAACAAGCCCTCAAGAAATTGCGTAGCTTCAACTTATTGTAATTCAATTCAGTTTAATTCTCCAAAAGAAAAAAGCGAGAGCAATATACAAAAGAAGACTTTCCCTTTTGAATAAATAAACCAAAGGCTGTATCCAATGATGTCACTACGAGAAAATAAACCAACATTGCAAACTGCGCGAGTAGCTGATCCATTTTGCCAGAAAAAAAAATACACTGCACACGTGAGACAGCAAATATTCTCGTGACATGACTAACATACACACGTGCATGTATGAAAACAAGCACGCTAACACACAGATAAATAAATATATATGAATATATATAATATAAGAGATTAGGATAAATAATAATAGCTCCCGCATCCATCCTTAACCGCAGAAACAAGCAAGAACTTAGAAAACCTTCATACTAATAGCTATTTTACACGTTACACAGAACGCTATGAATACTATCTTACACGCTTTCTCTTGCTTCCAGAACATCTACGCAGCACTTTCTAAGGTTTCCTTTCCTCTTTTTCGGATCAACTTTTCGACATTCTTAAACACCGTTGGAAGGAAGGAGATCGTCTTGTAAGTGTTACAGCCCACACATGTACAGCCCTTTACAACGTCCACAGCACTTTGTAACTTCATCGTCTCGGAAAACTCTATTTACAAATTAAAACGATAAATTATGCCGTGCTTGGAAGGACGAATACTAGGGAAAGCAAGCACAAACACAAACTAGGATCTGTAACTCTAACCGTCAAGATTAACTTGGTTTATAAACTAGGTCTGTTCAATCACATTCTGCCAAAGGAAAAGAATACCCTCTGAACAATGTAACATCACCATCGCCACCAACACCGAGGCACCAATAAATAATTTAATTTAAAAGATTAATGGAATTTTACGGGGTAAAAAAAAAAAAAACAAACTGCTAAACGTTCTCTGATAAAGCAGACAAAAAGCTCGTAATTCCGCCATGCAGATGCATCATGTGCTGCTCTAACCTAAAACGTAAAACGAAACGCAAAAGAACCGTCTATATTAAAAAACCAGGTATATTTATTATCATCCACATAACAGTTTTTATTTACTTAAGATTCCTTTAATCACCAAGAAATCATGCTATGAAACATAATCTAACAGGAAATTAGTTCCTCTAGTAAAATCTTTTGTTAATATTTATGTTATAAACCGTTCTGTATTCGATGCTTTCTGTCTCTCAAAACATGAGCAAATTGTCCAAAATTACATAAATCATAAAAACATGTCTGTCAGTCAAAACATATCATAATTGTTTTTAGGTTTTAGAGCTTACCCTTAATGAAAAAATTTATATATAATCTATTATGCATGAAAAGAGGCTTTTCTTTTTCGAAAATGGTTAAATGAAAAATACTCTTTGGCAACAAATATTTCTTTTCCTATGAATTGGAACTATTAAAACCGTAACTACTTGAATACGCATTACCGCACATATGTTTCTCCTTAAGACACAGCTCGAAAGGACACAAGGATTTCAACGGCACTTAAAAATTGCAAATTCCTGTGGTGGAGGTTATTCGTTAGTCTCCTCTCACCCAACAACACATATCGGACTTCCCTTGAAGGGTTTCACATATTCATTAGTACTCGTACTTGCACAGGCTATTACTACATGCCTAAAATGAAAGTTGACATTGATACTCAAATGAGAGAGAGAGAGAGAGAGAGAGAGAGAGAGAGAGAGAGAGAGAGAGAGAGAGAGAGAGAAAATGCCTACATAAAAATGGTGGACAACAAATGAACCGGAATGCACACACTGAAATTATGCAAGAGACAGCTCCAGGATCTACAGTAGCATAGGGCCCCATCAAAGGCTGAAACTTCAGACATGAAATCCCCCGACGCAGGCATTCATTTTCCCTTCCCAAGAAAAGTTGAGGGGGACGTCCACTCCATTATATGAGAAGAGAGAGAGAGAAAGAAGAGAGAGAGAAAGAGAGAGGAAGAGAGAATGACGAGAGAGAGAGAAGGAGCGCTTCCACCCAAATATCCTAGTGTCACAGTAAGCTTACCTTTACGAATTACATTTTCTAGGACAACCCTAATGATTTCGGTGAGCGATGCCAAAAGTCAATGGACTCAGGCTGGACTTCAGTGTTATAAAGATTTACTTCATAAATCTAACTCCATTAGACGCTGATGATCAGATAATATCACTAACCTAAAAGCATTACACACATAAATTTTCCGTGTGTATGTGTGTATTATAATATATATTATATATATATATACACAAAAACAACATAGATATAACACAATAGATACATACATATATATATATACACATAATATATTTTAGTGTATATATATTATATATATATATATATATATATATCATATATATATATATATATATATATATATATATATATATATAAAGTGAAACGGGGTACTTGCGAGGCCTATTCGACTCAATTTCCTTTACTAAGCAGTAATCCTTCGTTTCAATTTCCTTCGTTGTTTTTCGCTTTATCTAATGTATTCATCACGTTCCAAATTCTCGTCATTCAAGTTACACACACACACAACTATATCCACTCACACACACACACACACACACCACACACAACACCAAAAAACACACATATATATATATATAATACTATATATATAAGTATATATATAATCTCGCAAAATGTAACCTATATATTTCTTTCGTCGCTAAAGATGGTTTGTTTTGACTTACATCATCAGGCCGGTGCCAGCATATCGCACCATTGGCCCCTATACAAATATGCAAAATGAAGATATCTTGGTCAGTTTCAAGTAGTTACCTAACATCCCCAGAGTTAGAGCTTACAGTCTTGACCTTCTATATTAACGTTATTTTCACTAGAAGAATAAAAGTGCACATACGAAGGTGTTTGGCTTCAGACAAGCCGCTTTTATATACTTGTGAATATAAAACCGCCGTTTTATATTCACAAGTAAATTTGTGCAATAAACCACAGCAGCTTGTAAATATGACCCCGTCATGTATACCAATGGCGCAATCCCATGTTTTCGTGTCATTATTCAGGGTAGAAGCAACATCCAAACTGCAGGCAACAAAAATGCGCGAATGTAAACACTGAACGATGGAGCAGAGATAAGGTGACCACATGGTTTCGCAAGGGAGACCCATCCGGTCGACGACCCCTCAAAGAATGTCAAAAGAGCCCAGTCAGTACAAGCAATGACATGGGCACAGCAGCCAGGAAACAAAAGCATCCACATGAGCAACTCATTTGGGAGTCATATAAATGAGCAGAAAAAAATACATGGAAACATTATGGTAATTAATTCGCATTCAGCATAATTAAACGAAAGTAAATAAAACGCCATAAATCAAGAGAAGTAAAAATGTAAAAATGACTGATTCTAAATAAAAATAAAAATCAGGTGAAACTTCCGCATAAAATTAAAAATAAATTGATGAATATCCCAATTATCAAACGTACTTGGCTAATAAATTTTAATAAAAACAAACTTGTGAAAACTATGATTAACCCAACCATTACCCGAATAAAAAAAAATTAAAAGAATAAATAAATAATCTTCAAACTCTATATTAAGCAAACACGTTCCGCAGAGCCACATTGCCAAATGAAAATTGCTCATACCATTTAGCATCTTTGAAACTGGCCAATCAAGGAAGAAAACCCTCAGAAAAAAAAACCGCAAGCACTAGAAATGCGTCTTACAATGAGATATAATTAAGTGGTTGCAATCAGCACGAAATCAAGACTTCTGGGGAAAACCCCTTTGCACATCGATTGACTTCGTTTTATTTCAGCTTCTCCCCCGTGACACTACTACGCCTCTTTCTCCAGGGGTCTCTCTCTCTCTCTCTTTCTTCCTCTACTAAGACCTTCTCGAATCCCTGTTTACGCAACTTGAGCTGAGGCGCATAAGCACAGCTGGTCAGCGGAGCAAATATCTACACAACATGGAAAAACGACCAAGAAGAAAATGGGAAAGACTGAAAATATCATAAAGTCTGCGTAGCACTCAAAAGCGCGATTACACCTATCAGAGAGAGAGAGAGAGAGAGAGAGAGTTTAAATGTCTCCATTTTCGCCCTTCAATCAAAATGTGTAATCTTTTTTCAAAATGGCAGAATGAAAGATGCAGTCCGATCAGTCAAGCAGAGGGAGATAATGGTCAGGAGGCCAAAGGAGACTAAATCAAGTGCGTTCTAAGGACGTGAGAGAAGAGAGAGAGAAGTCTGCGAGGAGGCCTAAGCAGGTTATATGATAGATGGGGACAAAGGAGACACACGAGATAGAGATGCTTGGGGGAAGAAGACCGGCGAAGTAAAGGGGGGGGGGGGGGGGTGTCAAGAGAGCTACAAAAGTGAATCCTGGCGTCAGTCTGTCCCGGACTGATATCCTAATCAAGGACCTTGATCCTAAACAGGGAGAAGGAAGTAGAGGTATTCCAACGTGCAATTAAATCAAGATAAATGGAAACCTTCCCGTACAGCCGAAACATGGTGAAGATATCTGCACTGGTGTAACGATTATAGCGTTGAAAACGATAAGAAAACAAAACCGAAGCCAAAAGTGAACCTTATGGGGACAGTGGGTGGATGGGTGATGTGGAGTGGCTTGTATCCTACGTCTCAAAACAGGCAAAATGATGATGATGATGATCAAGGGGTTGAAGCAGGCAGGTGAATAAGTAAGGCGGGGGTGGTGGCTACCCACTCCCTTGAGGGGGGATAGAAGGAATGCAACTGTTCATATAGAGGAAAAAAATCAGGACATGGAGCACTAAGGGGCCTAAGGGGCAAGGGGCAATGGGAGGGAACGAGATAGACAAACTTGGTTGGGATGAGTCACACCTGACCAGATGCAACATCCAAACAACTCTATTCCACCCCCTATATTACCATCCTATTTGTATCAACTAACAATATACTGCAACTAAGAGATGTAGCATCAGCAGCAGCAACAGTAGTAGTAGTAGCATTAGTGGTGATTATATATGTTCGTACTTATGGCTTTATTACTGTGAATTTACGTGCGCAAGTGTATGTATGTATGTATGTATATATATATAAATATACTTATATGTATATTGTATATACATATTATATATATATATATATATATATATAATATATATATATATATATATATATTATATATATATGGATATATATATAGATGTATAATCTTTCTCTTCATCTTTTCCCACTTCACAATAGAGGCGACCATCATTTTCTCTCTTTCTCTTATGAGAAGGCCTCGACGAGGTAATTTCCTACCCTTATGGGGAAGGAAATTTTCTTCCTTTGGCAACTGTAGTAAGTTAATTAAGGTTAACTTCAAGTTATCTCGTTTGTTTTCATACTTAGGATAATAAAATGCTGTAGTCAATACATCCACCGAGACAAATAACCTAATGACTACCAGCCTGGACTTACTACATATAACTTGGTGCAGTCACTGAAAGCAATGTTGTTTGACCTGACTTCTGAATTACACAATGTGAGAGAGAGAGAGAGAGAGAGAGAGAGAGAGAGAGAGAGAGAGAGAGAGAGAGAGAGATGGGGGGGGGGGGGGAGACAAGGTGCATTAGGAAATGAATATAAGCTATTAGCCTCAGTCACTAAAAACATTATTATTATTATTGTACTTAGGAAGAAGACCCCCTCTCAAGCATACTTTATTAAAAATAATGGCTACTTCAGCAGCGTTACAATGGTAGAGACCACTTTGTTAAGACTCCCATAGAATTCGCCAGAAAGATTAGAAGTGAAAATAGAGCACGGTGAACGTAACGACTAGGCAGCTGGATAACAAGAAACCAAATGGAAGATATATAAAGGGCAGAAAGCAATGAAACTGGGCTGAAGTGAAGTTGCAAAGACAGAAAAAAAGCTATTAACTAAATTACAATTTGCATATAAATGTGTTCATCCACAAGAGAAACTACATGACATCGGCGGCTGGGGGGACGGAGGTTTACCTAACTTTTACCTAAATGAGAGAGAGAGAGAGAGAGAGAGATAAATTAACCAAACAGCAAGTCAGTTTGAATTAACGGAAATGTCACCATCCGTAACTTTAACTTTTTTTTTTCTGAGCTTTGAATCTTAGTCTTACCGTTGTACGATATAATAGAAACTTTTGCAACGACTCACAGCAGTCAGCCAACAACCAGGTTCACAATTCAATGACCAAGTCAGTGAAAGCTTTGGGGAAGGCATCTACCTACCTTGTCTTCCCTCTCCTTGAGAGCGAGGAGAGGTCAACTTGGAGCGACATGCGTGCTGCAACTCGGGCTACAAGGAGAGAGAATATCTCGTCGATTCTTAATCTTCGTGAAAATACTCGTCTCCAGGCCTTAAAAGAATAAGCCAATATCTCCAGAAAGCCAAAAGGGGCGAGTAAACGAAAACAGTTAACCGGCAAAATGAACGAATCCTCGGGGCGGAGACCACGAAGTCTCTCGGTTAACACAAACCTGACGTCACCTGTTCCAAATCAACACAAGACGCATGCACTTAATGATCTCTCTTTACCTTGTTAATGATGGAGATTTACCTGTTCCAAGCCAACACAAGACAAGTCCATTTACTGTTTTTTTTTATCACAGGCAAGTTTTATAAAACCTTTCTTTATTCCTTTTAGGATTCCACTTATGTGATTCAGCTAAATGGCCTCGTGACAATATACATAAGAAGATAGATACCATCTATTCATATTCAAATCACGAATGTGAAACTGGACCAGGCATTGTAGTTTAATAACTGGATCTAAGTCGCTAAATTATGCGCTATTGTGTGTGTTGTGTGTGTGTGTGTTGTGTGTGTGTGTTGTGAAATAACAAAAGCAAATAAATTAAATACTTTTCAGTATTCATTACATGAACATACAGATTTTTATCGGTTGCCATAGAAACAGTTGACCTAAAACAAATTCCCGATAAACCATCTGGAATTAGGTTTCAAATGTATACAAACTTTTAAAACTAATTATTCAAAACATGCATATACTATATCACTTTCAAAATATTGCTAAAAGATACAAACACAGGAAATGACCACATGGGTTACAGGCAGGAGGAGGATATATTACAATACGAAGAACTGAGGAAAATGTTAACTGTTCAAAAATGAAAATTCAAGAAGACAACTAACTATCATTCCCCAATTTTATCGTAGGGAACACCTGGCCCTCGCTACAGGTTCTCCACGTATGTCATCTGAAGATCAGTTGCATTCGTTCCAATTCTCAGCAATAATCAATATACGGTATATTAAAATGTGTCGCATTTTGTACACAAATGAAGACTGAACTCAAAACTCTGCAAGCTATTTCTTTACTAATACAATGCCAGAAAAAAAAGTTGACAGGAAAGTGGATGGATGATACGACGTGAATGATGCAGTATTTGTGTGCAAGGAGGTTTAACAAGTTTTGCTCATAAGGACGATTGTAGAGACTACTGTATCTTTACTATAACTTCCCCAACTACTTAGCCCCCGTAGGGAGGTAGCGCTGTTAGTGTATCACACGTGGTGCACTGCATGCATTAATGAAGTGTTTTGTTAGATTCCATTTGGCCCCTGGATGCACCCATTTTTGGCATTTTACTTTACCTCCTTCCAACTTCCATTCTTCTGTTTTACAGCCCAACCTCTAACTTCTTATGCAAATGTTTGGTGTTCTCCTATTTCCACTTATGAATCCATACACTTCAGATCCTTGTGCTTCCCGAAGATGCCTCACTGCTTGCCTTGACAGCATAAATTAAGTCAACCAACTACTTAGTGGAAATGAATTGTATGTACGTGTTCATAAATATGAATATATGTATCTTTATGCGTATGTATGTAAGACTAAGTAGGATCAATGCCCAGGTATGAGAATTGTACAGCGTGGCAGTAGAAAGTTGTGACACTTTGCTGGGTTTGGAGAACATGAATGGGTAGTTGTGCTAGGTGATTGATATGGAAGGGCAGGTGGCAGGTAAACAGCTGTTTTGTGGTCTGGCATGGACTTCACGGAGTAAATGAGAATAGAGATTGGTTGGTAAATTTTTAAAAAGAATTTGATTACTGAAAACTACTGATTCCCAGAAAGTATTCACATGCATGAAGTAAATAAGGCAGTGAAGTTGAATGCACAGGGGCTTCAACTATTACTCAGTAGTTTAAATGTGAAGGAGGCAGTGATCTTTGTCTTTTCTTTTTGTAGCATCAAATCCTCTTAGGTGAAACAGTTCGTAGCATCAAACCCTCTCAGGTGAAGCAGTTCGATGTTGAAAAAACATGCACGCACACACACAGGGACGCGCAGATTATGTTATGTTACTGAATCATAAATATCCTACCTACAGGAATTCCGTTACGGATCTCTCAATAAATAAACCAATGGGCTCGATGTGATGTCATTTTACTCTGATTTCTTCTCAAACTTCATCGCCTTCTAATTATTACGATCTTTTAGCAACATTCCTTTCAAAGTCCCCCTACACAGGCAGAGGATACGAGTATTGTTGTAAATGACGACTGCATCGCCACCTACTGAAGAATGGTTATGGCATGACACCAGCAAATAAATTGTAACTACCATACCACAGCAAGGACCTCTTCACTGGGCACAACCCACCAGTGTCGATGGAGCGGTGAGGAGAGGAGGAAGAGGGGGAATAGGAGGAGGAGGAGGAATGCGGGTATTTTAGGTGCTACAATGATTCACCTTCTTTGAAATGAAAAGAGCTCCTTGGCAAGAGAAACACAATTACATTTTAGGTTCCGAAACGTGTGAGAGAGAGAGAGAGTGTCAGGGTACTTGACATTGGCTGTAGTTAGAAAAAACGTTTGTTAACTCCTATTTTAGGTCATTTACAACTTAAAGTTCAATTTACAGCATAATCTCAGCGTAAACAAAATTATAGCTACTCTGATAAAATATGCCTGTAAATATGAACCATATAATCAAACTCCCAAAAAAAGTCTAAAATCACTCTCCATGACTGAAGGGAGGAAGATTTAGCATATACCGACACACCCGATTCTCAGCCCACGAAATTGAATTATCCCATGGCCCACCTCCAAAAACACTATCATACTTATTTCTCTACCAGCATCAAAATACGAGAGGGTTTGCTCTTTGTCCCACATTCTTCATGGCATGTATCTCAATCCGACCATGAATTTTAACATACATTTTGCCCCGTTAGTTTATTTCAAGCCCCGTAACTAACTAAATATAACAATAATAATAATAATAAAGATCCCACATAACTAGATAAATGAAACCTTGTCAAAGATAGAACTACATAAAGAAGACAGAGGTTTCAACTGAAGGTTAAACAGTTTACAGAAACACAAACGTTAACAAGATTATATATATATATATATATATATATATATATATATATATATATGTATATATATATGTGTATATATTTTATATAATAATGTATATATATATATATATATATATATATATATATATATATATATATAATCAGGTCCACTCACACACGATGAGAGAGAGAGAGAGAGAGAGAGAGAGAGAGAGAGAGAGAGAGAGAGAGAGAGAGGAGAGATTCCGTTTAAATATCTGTTATTTCCACGAGAGGGGCTTCACCCGGAAATGCTAATGGAAAAACACCGCAGAGCATAACCATGACCACATGAGAGAGAGAGAGAGAGAGAGAGAGAGAGAGAGAGAGAGAGAGAGAGAGAGAGAGAAGAGAAAATACTTTTTTATATTTCTCGAATCTTTTATACGATATTTTTTTTTCATATTTAAAAAGACATTAATAACCCAACTTCACTCTTATTATTAATGTAACTATATTGACACAACGGCAAAATGCACCAAACGCCTGCGTCTTCAGACGTAACAAAACCAGAAACATGGAAAATTTTAGTTTCATCAATTCTACATTTCAAAACATAAAATCACATCATAAAATAATTAGGTAGCGAAGCATTCAATGGGCAACAGACTAATAATATATATATATATATATATATATATATATATCTATATATATATATATATATTTATGCACAAAACTTTTTTATTACAAAATAAGCCCAATCGTTCCATCTTACTATACACATTGCTACTATGTACATACACATACGTGTGCGTGTGCGCGAGTGTGTGTGTGTGTGTGTGTGTGTGTAACAGTCTCAGGACAATGGAATCCACGTCTATTACAAATGTCTCGAACAAGCAAGTGCACAGTAACATGAGTATGTATTGTAAATCACTTTAATTTTGCTTAATTTTTGACGGCAGAGTCGTGGTAACACTGAAAGTATATATATAGTATATATGTAGAATCTACTGGTCACTTTTTTACCAGATACATATGCAACTGTAATAACCACAATGCCCTATTAACTTCTTGAATTCTTTGCTCTTTTTTGGATACGCTTGTCACTACAAAGCCTGAAAATCCAAGTTAATTTTTTTTTTTAAGAAATTGTGATGTCCGGTACCGGGAAATGAACCCAGGTCCCCTAATCGCAAATCGGTCACGTTGCCGACCTGACTACGAGAAGAATAAAAGTCTACTCCCTTTCATACATACATATACCTGTCGTTTTCTGATATACTTGTTTGACCCATTCTCACCATCGTAGCCAAGTGTGAATCACTTTATTGTTTTTAAGGCTGAAATATCCTATATATATATATATATGATATATATATATATATATATATATATATAGATATATATATATATTATATATATATATGCAGAATCTACAGGTTACTTTACCACATAGATAGATAGATAGAGAGGAAGCAGGAAAACAGAATGGTAAGAGTGAGCTAAGAGTGAAAAATAAAACGGAAACCTTTCAGTACATCGTTTATCAATAATGTATAATTGACTCAGAACTGCTTGTACTTTTAGCTGGCCTTATGCCAGCATGGGTTCTTGTTTTTGGTAGCAACAAATAACTGGATGAAAATAACCACCAAAAAATATGCATATAAATGTTAAAAATATTACTGGAGATTACCCCAAAAACTTCATAACCTAGATGTCTTTCATGAAAATAAGATATATAGAAATTAAATGTTTATGTTAGGCAAAAAGATAACAGAAAAAACGCTAACGTAATTGCATTCTAGTTGCCAAATATGACCAGAGCTTATTCTTAACAACCTCGACTGACTTGTATCGCAGCTAAGGACAATTCTGAACTGTAGCATTTTAAATGTCGAAAGGACACCATGCCTTCGCCCCTCTAATGAAGAGCAAGCACAGCTGACGACACACATGCACAAGCAAAACAAGACCTAAAATAACAGTAGTTCGAATTGGAGCAACGACAGCAAAAAGTCCCTTCATATATCTCGGAGTAAATACTAAACCTACATATCGAAGAAGGCCCGAGAGAGAGAGAGAGAGAGAGAGAGAGAGAGAATCAGGCACCCAAAGCAACCAGTGTCTGGCAACTCACCTAAGCATACATATCACGAGGGATAACCTCCCACTCTCAAGTAAGTCACTTTTCACACAATTAATCTTTCTCTCTCTCATTACCTACGATTCAGCCATCCAATGAACTTACGAGTTCCTTAGTTTTAGAGGAGCGCAAGAACAATTATAGGATAGCACATGCAATGAAATTTGAACGGCCTTGAGGAATAAAGGGCTGCATGGTCTGTCCTCGGATGATGAATGAATCATCTTTCAGTAAACAAAACCGCACCCCACGGCCACGCCCCCAAACTAAATTCAAATACATTCACGCCTAACCTTTAATGTCCGTCTTTGTAAATCTCATCAGAATTCGATCAATTCTTTTCAAGGAATTCTTCCAGGGTAAAGTACGAAAAGTGTATTCTCGATTTAAGAACAAGGTGACACAAATGGAAGTTAATTAGATTTTATGAGATTCTTCAGAAGGGAACCAAAACCCGCAGCAGAGTCCGATTTCTACGTAGCCTACAGTATGGGAAGGATGGAGAACGAGAGTGGGCCCCGGGCCCCTCATGCAAATGAACGTAAAGGGATAAGTCTACCTCTTCAAGAAGAGATTTCACGATCCATCGAGGACTGAATAACTGAGTACCACTTCATTGGGACCTTTTTTTTCAGGATTTACTAAATGCCAAATATAAAGAGGAGTCGCTCTCTGATAATCTGACAAGACTCCAAAAGGCTGTGCAAAATAAAAACAGGATAAATTCCTAAAAGATGAATTCCAGAAAGTAGTTTAAGTTTTTATTTCTAGTTATAATAACTATAGGCCACGAAAAAAAATAAGACGCAAGAGAGTAATGAAAATTCACATGTTTACTGTGTCATAAGAAACTCAGAAATGTTTACAGAATCAAGTTTTCATTAAGTCTGTAACAGCAGCCCATACCAAAACCATTTAACAATTGACCAGGTAAACTACTACCCATACTCCTATCTTACGTAAACGCTGGACAACGAAACAGAAATGGAAATATGGATATTAATGAAAAAACAAAGCCATATTTAGGATACATATGAACGCGAACGTATTTAGCGCAAGAAAGCCAGAACTGAACCAAGCAATAGGTAAACAAGTATCAGGATAATAATTTTCAACTCTAAAACCAGTTTATTTACATGTCCATCAACCACGCTTGCTGTGCATGCAACCGAAAGAATGCCTTGGTACGCCTTCAGCATAATAAAGAATTCTCCGGAAAATCGACCCCATCCCCACTCATTTTCGTCTCCATCCCCTCCCCAACACACACACACACACACACACACACACACAACCTCACTTCGCGGTATATAATCAACAAAACCACCACCTCTGAAAATTAACACCACTGTTACCAAAACAAATGCCAATAATACAGGTATCCTTAAGTCATGTTCTTGAAGGATAGGGTTTAATCACGACGGAAGTCACAGACCTGCCTCTTGAAAGAAGAAAGGTAATAAAAAATAAGGAAAACTGAATTGACGCTTCAAATTTAAATAAGAAATTAAATTAAAAAGACAAACAACTAAATTAAAAAGACAAACAACTAAATTAAAAAGACAAACAACTAAATTAAAAAGACAAACAACTAAATAAGTCTAAAAGACGTCTCATAAGAAGCAGGGAGAGTATTCCTAAGCGAGGGAGGAAGATGATAAGTAACAAGCGCATGTAGAGAATACGACTGTCAAAACCTCACCTCGTACGAAATGGTTCTACCAAAATATCTGAAATTTCCCACAAATTATAGAACCTTAACTTGCACGATGTCTCTAGCCTTTTAAACCTCTTAAATTGCCATAATAACAGACTTTCATCGGTTCTGAATGCCAAAGGTTATCAGTAACGATAAAACCTTCCTGTCACCTTCTGATAAGATTTAATTTGAGGGAAGGGGGGATTACCATATCGTACTTCTGACATTACCAAACTACAGGTTCTCAGTTCTACTGCTTTCCTCTCTTGTACTTCTCATCCGTTCCCAATGATTACTTCCTACCTAGGTGTCCAACTTCCTGATTTTTATCGTGTTCATTTTTCACATCTCATACAGTAGAAAGTAGAAATCTTTTGGCAGAGGAGTGAGAAATTCTTTACTTGTGACTTAGTGTGCCCGTTAAACCAATTTACAACCTCGATATTAATAATTAAATAAACACAATCTTTTCAATGATCAGCCCCGTCCAATAAAAACATAATTTGGGTCAATTCCATATTTAACCTGTCAAGTTAGGTTGTAAAATTGCATTTGGCAGTGCTGCTTTAACCAGAGTACTGATGTGTTGAGAGAGAGAGAGAGAGAGAGAGAGAGAGAGAGAGAGAGAGAGAGAGAGAGAGAGAGAGAGAGAGAGATAGTAGCCTTTGTAAGCTGAAATCTAAATTGTTTTGCCTATTAAATTGTGTCGTAATGAAATAAAAATACAAAGGGCTTCCACAATTAGACAAAGGGAATCCACAATGGACAATGACCATGTCGCACGCGACAGGGGACCTGAAGGCCAAAACCATGCCACAAATGATCCACATAAACAAAAGGCTCTAACAACTAAACATCATCATGGACGGAACTTAAAAAAAATGGCTGGCAACTCCAAAGCATCATTGACTTAACTCAAAACTTGAAGTCAACAAGGCAAATTTCAAAATTCTATTACAAAAAATAACTAAATAAATAAGTATATAAAATAAAGAAGCCAACAACGGTATTTTAAAAATCTAGATTTTTTAAACATTTTCTGAATGATTCACGTAACACCTACGATGTGAATACCTGAAAGCAAATGTTAAGAAGTTAAAAATACGACACAAAAAGGAAAGGAATGCTACCCTTAAGGAATCAACCACTGCTGGGGGTCTCCCGAAATACTTTACACTGTAGCAAGAAACAATCCTGTGCAGGAAAAAATATCCGAGCAACAAAATAGCCTCGCCTAATGCACGTGTGTTACCAACTCCGATAGCCGTGAGTGTATGCATGTCCGTATGTATATATGTTATATGAATAGAATTTCTTCTAAATGTGTGTCACAGCCATATATACGCGTATGCATATATGTGTGTGTGGCATGCTATATTTATTTTTTGAAAATTTGTTTATTTGGCCGTGACATATACTTTTAAACAATTCACAGTTTATCTTCCCTTACCATCAAAATAAGTCGTTCTGCAACTCGACATATAAAAATAAATTCAGCACCAGATACTGAAAATGAAGTACTTAAGAAAGCAATTACACAGATATAAAATCAATATTATGAACAACTTTTCGAGAACGTGTATTAAATCCCAAGGACATCAAAACTTTGGATGTATGCCAACACGCACAACTGATACCTTTCAACAGTGAACAAAACTATATTCTTGCAAATGTTCAAGCAACACCAGACTCAAACGAGAGAACAATGCTAAGAGAAAACTGATGGAGTACGACTACTAATCCCCTAAATTTAAGAGCAACAATAAAACGAAGACGACTTCAGCCAATGTCCTCATCCACGTTCAAGGATTAGGGATAAGGATGGGGATAGGGATGGGGATGGAGGAGGGGGGGGGCGAGTTATGGGAGGGGCACAACATTTCCATAACACGGGTCAAAGGTTAGAATTTCTTGCTCCTTGGTCATTCGAAGCATGTGTGTGTGTGTGTGTGTGTGTGTGTGTGTGAGAGAGAGAGAGAGAGAGAGAGAGAGAGAGAGAGAGAGAGACAGATCTTGGTAACACTAAAGACTTAAAGAGTGTCTTGATGCATATAGTGACTAATTATTTTCTGAGAGAACGAGACTTAATATTCTCTCTCTCTCCTCTCTCTCTCTCTCTCTCTCTCCCCCTTCTCTTCTCTCTCTCTCTCTCTCTCTCTCTGAGAATGAGATATTTATATCTGAGATTGAGATATTTTTCTCTGAGAATGAGATTCTTTTCTCTGAGAATGAGACTTTTTTCCCAGAATGACTTTTATTTTGTCCCCCTCTGAGAATGAGACAGAGAAATTGCCATAGACAGAACGATGCAGACGCAGACAACACGCACACATCAGTCGACACCAACTAAACCGGTTATCTTCGGGACACGAGGATGCTGCTATCTGTGCATGACGCCTAGTCTATCGTATACGGCGGCGCTCTTGTACTACGTCTTCCTTTAACTAATGCTTCCGAATTTGGTAGATCAGCCAAATAAAGGAATTTTGAGTGCACTCTTCGAATAATTACAATCGATAAAAGTATCAAGATTAAAATCGTTCGGAAAAAAACAACCCTGATCAACACTTACATAAAAAGCTCGACAACGCTGCTACTATTAACAAAGCATAACCACAGCTGGGTTTATACTGAATCTCATCGGATAAAATGTATATATAAAAAAGGGTATTTATGCATGAGAATTACCACACGACGGTAAAGTCTGTATATTCGAAACAATTTTTTACTGATATTTTATCCTTGATTTTATCTGAATTCTGTTGCTAGTATGCATAACAAGAAGCTATCCCCATCACAACACTGGTACATTTTTCAATAGCCAACACTCAAAAGAGAGAGAGAGAGAGAGAAGAGAGAGAGAGAGAGAGAGAGAGAGAGAGAGAGATGCTCTCTTATGCCGATACTTTTGGTAGCTCATCATCATCATCATCGTCAGCTAATGTAACCTGGTGCACCCTCCAAACAACAAAGCAGTCACAGTCTGTACGCCCGAATGCCAGCCGGTCTCCATCGGCTGCCTCGTTTCATGAATCAAGCGTTCCGAACAGTGAGACATATTTCTGAAAACATATAATTATGTGGAGTAAACTTCAGCGTTCGCAGTAAATGCAGCTGTCAAGCAAATCCCGAGACTGCGGAAATGTACCAACTGAGGAATGAGGATATTTACCAGTGTACAGTTGATTTCTTGCGAACGCCATAAATTGAATGCTGGCGTTGGAGAGAGAGGAGAGAGAGAGAGAGAGAGAGAGGAGAGAGAGAGAGAGAGAGAGAGACAAGCAGAATACCGAGAGAAAAACTTCCGTAGAAGTTTGTATTCGATAGAAGATATAGCGCCAGACTCCAGATTATTTTATGGGGCAAAATTTTTATTAAGTAAAACTTGATTACAGAGGGTTTTTCACGCGTATCAAGTGGGTACGATAACGTGG
>NC_061089.1:26369382-26409382 GCF_015104395.2 Macrobrachium nipponense
TAAATTTTAACCCTTTTATCATTCACTTAAAATGTTGTCATATCTCAATGCAACAAATTCAGAAAGACCTGGATACAAGGAAGGTTAGTGTGGCCTTATCTGACAATGTTTAATTGCGGCTGAAAAAAAAATGACAGGTCCAAAGACCACATTACAAAGACAATACGAACTTATTTCATTTTTCACAGTTTTATTTTGTACTGTGCTTGAAACGTAACTGCGGATACTGTACACAACATTGCATACGAGAGCAACGAACTATCTTAAAAAAAATCAACTTGAGAAGTTGGTGATACTTTAAAACAATCTATATTTTAACTCGAATAGACCAGTGCCATAAGATTAAGAAAATGCTGTGTTTAGACTCATATTTACATTTTATTCTAATAACAAGATAAGGTAGTGGGCAATCAGAAAGAGATATGCAATTACGATAAACATATATTTCACCTTATCACCAATAAACGCACATACACACACACACACACGCAGAGGATGGCAGTTCCGCGCTATAGAACAAGACGTTGTTATCAAGACCATGTGTATTTTAACCGCAGACATTGGCATAGTGAGAGACAATAATGAGAGAAAATAATGTCATGAGTAACATTTATATGTATATTTTTTTAAAGTAAGTTGGTGGTTCTATAACACAAATGCGTTTTTGTTATGACTGATACGAGAACCACTTATATCTTGTCCAAGGCAACCAGGGAAGCTGACGGTTTCTTATAAGAAAAGAAGCCTTTGCTATGAAAAACATTTTGGTTTTATCTAGCAAAACCAGATACGATTATGCTGTCACGAGAACAAAAATATTTTCAGATGATAAGAATTTCAGGTAAGACGAAGGTTCGAGGAGGGAGATCACCAGCATCCAAAACCAGATTGCCTGTGCACGAAGAAACTAACCCCCTCCCCCTATCCTTCACCGGGAATCTGAGAGCAAGTTTCTCAAGAAAAGTTGTCCATGATGATTCATAGATAATCGGAGGGAGACCGTGCACGCCTTTCAGTCTCTTATCTATTCATGCCGCGGCTTTTCAGCTTTTCTGGCCTTCAAACTTCTCCAAAAAATTTTGAAACTCCTTTCAGAGATTCTTTAGCTTATCGTTCTTCAAAGGCAAAACATTTCAATAAAATTCTATCTTGCCACAGTTTGTTCAAAATGTAACGAGTCCATTTCCATCCAATTACTTTTAATAATAATCAGTATAGCTTTGGAGGTAAAAAAAAAAAAAAGCTGCAAAAAGAGAACCTGGTTCAATAATTAAACAAATAATAAAATGCTTTTGCACAAATAATATCCATACAGTTTCGTCAGTATGAGCAATACAAACAATAAAACAGTCAGTACTTGTTCATAATCATAGATTTCATTTGAACTAGGAACCTACTGATCATAATGATAAGTTTGCGGCGGCGGCGGCGGAGGGGGGGGAGGGAGAATATGACCGCTCCCACTTCTCGATACCCAATCACCTCACCTGTTTGGCGATGCAAGGTCATGACTCTCCAGTCGCCACAGTGTAATATTATTATAATTTTTTAAATTTTCAGGAATACTGGGCCAAGGCTATTTCTATTAACTGGATAGCCAAGATAACTATAAACTGTCTATTAAGCAAATGCCACAGTTGTGCGACTGTTGCCATTTGAGAAATAATAATGTTTGTATGTAGAATATATACAAACATACATATACACATACATATATATATATAATGAGAGAGAGAGAGAGAGAGAGAGAGAGAGAGAGAGAGAGAGAGAGATTCACTGAACCTTATCCGCCAAATATAGCAGAAAGGGGGGGACGGAGGGTCATAGTGTTAGGAAAGTGCTTCCAAATCCAAAACTCGTCCAACCATGCGTTACTCTCTCTGACTGAGCCAGAGCCTCAAGAGAGCCAATCACTGCCCAAGCTCAAGAGCTGGGGCGGTAAGTAACAGCCATAACGTGACCTTGAAGTAACAGCAGGTCCACCCACAAAACGATACCTCTCTTTACGAACGACCTCCCTCCTCTTACCGACATCTCCCAACACAAAACATCATCATTCAACGACATCAACCGTGGCAGAGGAACACGTACCGCTCGTAACATGACTAGGTTCTTTCGCAACGTAAATATTGAGCAGTCACTGGTTAGCTTCAATCTACGAAGACATACAATTTACACAAACTCTATCTTTTTTCTGGAGGCTTGTCTAATGAAATTCAATGTAAATAAAGAATGTTACAAAAATAGACAGAAACTCCTCTCTAGCTCATCTTTCACCTCTACTATTACTTCCAACACTCAGACTCCAACGAGCATTACTGCCCTAGGTGACACGGTGATTTTACCGGGATCGGTATGAATCGGCCAATCTTTATCGTGTATAGGGGGGGGGGGGGGGGGGGCGCGGGGGGAAATGACAAACAGGCGAGACTAGCCAGTCCTCTCATCTTTTCAACATGTTCAACCGACAGGTCAGCCTAGCCAAGACTGGCATTATCCCCCGCCAGTCTGTGGTGTGTGTGGGTATGGACTAGCAGGACGAATGGGGTTGACCCACCAGTTTTGACACGCATTTTATTGCTCACCTTTCAGTAGACTGCAGTTTTGCCCGTCGCGGTAGTAGTCTGCAGTTTTTCCCTATGTATTATATGTGCCCAAGTTGTGGTATTTTGATTTATTGCTCTTTACAGCTGACCAAGAAACGTTGCTAGGAACCTTAATGTTGCCATTAACCTTTTCTCAGGTCCTCAGAAGGTATAGACTTCCTCATTACTGTATCTTTTTAGACAAGGAATAAAAGGGCCAACCCGATGCCAGTCCCGTACATGTATAGTCAGCTTAACGTGTCTCTCACCCTTCATTCCCTTTCAACATCAGCCCAGCCATTGTACACTGTCTACAGACTCCGGTTCTGGGCATTTTCTACCCAATCGCTGACTTATCATAATCTCCAGTGGATGGACAGACTTACGTGAAAATACACCTAGAAATTTGTAGCACTAACCTTGGGCATGATGGCTCATAAATGCCAAGATGGGGGAAAACAACTCAACTTTACACAAAGCAAAAGTGACGTCCCATGAAACCCACCCCACGCATGCCATCAAGGGGGTGGGGGGGTGGGAGCGGCTTCTCTAGGAAAGACGCCAAATCATGTGAACAACGGACTTGCAAATACATAAATAACTTTTCTAGCATAGAGGAAAAAATGGTGACAAATTCTTTCCTAGGGAGAGAAAGAAGGCTAGCCAAGGATGCACAAGTCCTTCGAAAGAGGAGAGCAATGCGAAGTGGCACATAAATGCCCACACCGCCAATAAACACTAATAATCTTCACCTACGTACCATGGAGAAATATAGTTACTGAATCTAAACCTTTCGTTCTTTTTCAGCATCCCTATGGATAAGACCATCAACTTTATTATAAAAAAACATACCGCACACTATACAATTTATATTTCCCCTCTACATTTGGCAGCATTTAACAGTTTTTTTTATATAAGAATATCAATCATAGACAATATAATGGTCGCACTTTAAGAGCGACTTATTTTTCCATCACAATTACGTGTCTCCGGATTTATCAAAAGTGCGCAAATGGTTTTCAGTTATATGTATATATATTTCTTATCGACTAAACAATTCCCCTTCGGTTAACACATATGAATATATATTAATTCTGAGGTAGAGCGAATTAGATATTAAAGGACATTTGTAGTTCGATGTATATGTGTATATACGTATGTATGTATGTGTATAAATGTGTGTGTATATATATATATAATATATATATATCTAGATATATATATTTATATATATAATATATATATCTATATATATATATATAGTCATAATATATAATATATATAATATGATATATATACTATACTATACATATATATATAATCAACCCACCGCCACCATGACAGCTGCTGACTGGTAGTACTTGGCAAATTATGATTTTTCTTACTCATAAATGCTAGACTTCCTTGGTATAAAAAGTCACTCGTTTCTTAGTGATAACTAAACAACAATAATCACTTACCAACACTGCCACCTACGTGCACCAATGAATGTAATTGACATAGCTTACCTGCAAAGAAAGAAATGAAGTTTAACACATCTCCAACAACTCTTGCTTAAAACCTAATATCATTAACCAATATACACAATTCTATATACATGCTCTCTCTCTCTCTCTCTCTCTCTCTCTCTCTCTCTCTCTCTCTCTCCTGTGACCTTGTGTCGCCGGTAAGAGTGATCAGCTCACAAATTGAGGGACCCGCGTTCGAATATATCACCACACGCAGAGGGACAAATGGGCTCTCCATAAAATCAAGTAAGTACCTAGGTGTGAGTCGATTAAAAAAAAAAATAAATAAATAAAAAATAAAAAAAACTATGCGTGAGTGTTCATAACCGACAAAAAAAAAAAAAAAAAAAAAAAAAAAAAATTAAACGGAAGGAGTTAAACGAGGTAGTCCTTACCTAACTGCAGTGAAACCTTTCATATGTCTGTGTGTGTGTGGATGTGTGTATGTATGTATGTAATGTACCGGAAAAATTATCATGTACTTGTACGAGCGCCCCAGTGCTGAATAATTTCCAACGCCCCTCATTACATAAACACTTTCGAGTACTGAGGTGGTGGAGTACGATTCCACATATCTACTGAGACAGGATGCCTCAAGAGTTACTTAATATATCTCTGGAGGTGTTACAAAGGGGTTTTCTAGAGGCAAAATGGAGGATAAAACATAAAAAAAGATGTGTCAACGAGAGAGAGAGAGAGAGATATTCTGATGCTGCGTAATGAAACATCTACGTAAGAAGTCGGCAAGAAGAAAAAAAAAAAACACGCATCACTCTTAGACAGAGCGAATGAAAAGCTTAATATGTAGTATAACTGAAAATGAAACAAAAAATATCTATGTACTAGAATATTTGGGTATAGCACAAAAATCCTATTATAAATTTTACAGAGATGATGAAAGATAGCATCCCTAAGGATATATACACGGCAGAATTATGGCGTGACAGTTCCAGACGACTTAGAAATATAGTCAATAATTATAATAAAGGAAGTCATGAAACGAAAAAGAACACTGCACCGAAGCTTTGCGAATTCAGGATTATATAGAGAGAGTAATGAGGAAGGGATGATTTTTCCCAATGACGCCCTCGTGACATTATAAATGTTAGCCAGGAAAATGAGAGATGAAGTTCAGTATACAGTATATATACGATAGAAATTGACTGACTTGTCTAGACATTTAGGTGCAAATGTTCAGGGTGATATTAGAATGAAAAACGAGTGAATCCAACAGTGACACGTCAGTAGGAAAGCAGGCGTGCTGGAGAGGGTAAGCAGAAGTAGTAAGTGCTTCAAGAGCCAAAGGCAGGAATGTACGCGGGGTTTATCGAGTAAAAACTTATTTTGTAGGACTGGAGGGATTACGGTAAAGCAGACCGAAGGAAAAGGGTGGAAGTTGTTGAGAGAGAGAGAGAGAGAGAGAGAGAGAGAGAGAGAGAGAGAATTGGAAACTGCGCAACAGCTTAATTAGTGTGCAATGTTTTGATAATGGTGAAAGGAAAATGAATGGGAATCCTAGAAATTGCCAGCTGATACATTAGCAGAAGTAGTGCTGGTTGGGTGGTATATTACAAAATATTCATTACGGGTACCGTAGTGGCTACTTTGAGCAGCTGGAATGATGAATATGGGAATGCCTAATGTTTTATTTTTCTAAGGGGCCACCTGTTTCTAAGGAAAAATAGGATACGGATTATGAAATTTTATAAAAATAGACCTTAAATTTTGCTGGGCTAAAACTTGCCGTTTATGTATGAGCGAGTATACACAGTGCGTGGAATAGTTTCTCAGTTCAACCGAATCCCAACAACAAAGTCAACGAAGTCACGGCCAGGAAAAATCCTATGGCATCAGAGTAACCTCAAGCATGTCTCGTTTGAGTTCGCAAACCGCAACTGAAGATCGGCCCAGCGGTTTTAGTTCCCTATACTTCTGAAAAATGATCGCCCTTGCTTGTACACAATAATTAACGCTATGCAGACTCCAAGAGTTTACGTTTGCGAAGTTCTCTAAAAAGAATGACTTCATACCTGTTTCTTATTTACGAACATATGAAAACATCCTCAGTTAAAATAAACAATTAACATCAAGGATTTATTTTCCACAACATCTGAGTTCCCACTTTAGCTCATATGACATTACATGTGTTTCCCTGTATTATCTGATGCAGCTAAATGTACTATTAGAGAGAGAGAGAGAGAGAGAGAGAGAGAGAGAGAGAGAGAGAGAGAGAGAGAGAGTCACATCTTCAATTATCATTAACTTGAATTACTCTCATTCTGGGGTTCTTGTTCGAGGAATATAAATTTACGAAATAAGTTTTAAAAACAAATGGTTCCACATGTCACGAGTACTGGTGCCACATGTTTATGAAGTGAAACAGGGCCAGGAGAGACTTATGGTGAGAAGACAGGGACATTGATCAATGGCAATATATGGAGCATTATGTGGAGAGAGAGAGAGAGAGAGAGAGAGAGAGAGAGAGAGAGAGAGAGAGAGAGAGAGAGAGAGAGAGAGAGGTGATTTGTTCAAATGTTTATTGTATATACAACGGCCGCTCATACAACACAAATGTTCAACAAAATACCATTTGATCTCTTTCTCTCTGCTCATAATAACCAAGAAAATCCTACGGAAATTAGGAGTTAACATGAGTGACCAAAAAACTGACGACCACAACCATATCCAAGGAATTAGAAGAGAAATTGCTTGGGAGAACATGAATATAGTTTGTATACATGAACATATGGATGCATACATACATACATACATGCATTCACATATATATAAATATATAAAGGGAAAACCTCGAAGGAAAGTGAAGCCTTTCGATGCAATGTCCTTTACTTAGCAGGACATTGAGTCGAAAGGCCTCCCAATACTCCTTCGTTTCACTTTCCTTCGTGGTTTTTGCCTTTATTTATATGTTCATCACGTTCCAAATTTTCGTGAATTACCTATGCATACATACATACATATATATATATATATATCTATATATCATATATATATATATATAGATATATATATATATATATTATAATCCCCAGCATAAATGTGAAATCACTTCTCTTCATTATCCGAAGTGGAGACGTTTTCAGAGACAACACGGGACTCCACAAGAATGATGTGATGCCAAGATTTTATGAGAGGCTGCTTTTGGAGCTCAAAAGATAAGGACCTAACTCGTTTTGTGTAAGTGTTGATTCAAACCACTGATAAACAAATAAACAAAACATACTAGTTGTAAATCTGTCTTTCCTTTGGACACTTTCACCATAGCGAAATGTTCTATTTTAAGAAGCAAAGCAATTAGCACGAAGACTACGACTTATATCCTCGGCAAAATTAAAGTACAAACCTCACAAGCCACAAGATAATAACATGTTCTCTCCTTCATGATAGTTCTAAAGCAACATGATATTTCTCTCTCTCTCTCTCTCTCTCTCTCTCTCTCTCTCTCTCTCTCTCTCTCTCTCTCTCTCTCTCTCTCAAACGTACACACACAAACACACAAGCAGTGAGCCAAGAGCAAGTCCAGAAAAACATATCATTAAAGGAGGATCAAAAGGCAGAGATCTTGAAGATAGCTGGAGCTGGGAGAACTTTTGAGGTGAAATATCCATCATGCCAGTTTACACTACACAAGATCGTAAATTTGCCTTAAACGAGAAAATTGCTAAGAACACGAGAGCACAAACTATGTCTTCACTGAAATCGTGGAGTTAATATCATTAGATAAAATACACTTGACAAATCTTGAAGCGCTGAAATTTCCTTTACGAGAATTCAGGTCTTTAACTTGGGTATTAGGGCACAGTCAAAGTACGTTTTGGCATTTCAGTCAGTGACTGTCTTCAAGAGGAATAATGAATAATTTCAATTGAAATATCTATTCAAGTTGTAGGATGAATCGTGCAAAATCAAAATATCACGAAGACTCACTTTAAGGTACAATTCTTCCGCTTCCAGCAGCTTCAGAATAGAAAAGATTTTTAATATAGAAATCCCAACGTAAAATGATTCTCTCGAAAGCAGCGTAAAACATCTGGGAATCGACTGGTAGCAAATTTGACGAGTCCGGTAAAATTCAATCCATGCAACGTCCCATAGCCCAAATTAACATTAAAATCCACATATACCAGAAACCCATACCCCTCATTAAATAGCAACTCACACAACAAGCATATAACAGCAACCCTCATTGCAACAATCCATAACTCCCTTTTAACGCAACCCACAGCACACACTTTAATGGCAACTTATAACCTACTTTAACATCAATAGTTCCAACAAAGTTGAGCAAGTACGAGAGTACATTGAGTATGCGTGCATGTGCGCACAGACGTGTTTTACGAGCGCGCACGTGGGTATTTCAGAGAACCCCTGGTCGGTAAGAGTGTTGTCACCCTCTACAATGCGCTATATTTAGTCCCTACTTCTTACAACTTCTTCAACCCATTCGCCCAAGAGACGTCAACCAACCCTGATTCGACTCCCTCCCTCCCTCACTGCATATCACACAATCAGTGGCCCAAGGACTTCAGCGTTTCAGGTCACTCAAAACTGACAGGCGTGCGCATTGTTTACATAAAAGTGGTTAGTTTAAAAATTTCATATATATACATACATACATACATACATACATACATACATACATACACACACACACACACACACATATATATATATATATATTATATATATATATATATATGTGTGTGTGTGTGTGTGTGTGTGTGTGTGTGTGTGTGTGTACAAACAGTAAGCTACAAATGTCGTTTAATATCCAATTCAAGCTACTCAGGGAAATTATATAAGTGATAAATGGATTGGTATCCAAGTGACTCAAACGCCTAAAAGTACCCTCCAATCACTTCCAGTCGACGTTCAAGACCATTAGGCTATATTGAACGTCGACTGGAAGTCGTTGTAGGGTACTGCCAGGTGTTCGAGTCACTTAAGTACTAATCCACACATTACTTGTAATTCCTCTTCGGTGATATTCCCAAAGTAGCGCGAACTGTCTATTAAACGACATTTGTAACCTAATGTGTGTGTGTGTATATATACACACACGCACACACACACACACACACACACACACACACACATATATATATATATATATATATATTATATATCTATATATATTACTATATATAGATATATTATATATATTATATATATATATTATATATATATATAATATACTATAATATACACACACCTTTCCTGTCTGAAAAAACATAACAAAATCTGGCCATTGCTATTTGTAATATATTTTAAAGTGCAACAATATAATAAAAAACATAAAAGTCTATAAGTACATGACAGGCTCAAAGCTACTTGCTCATGCCACAACATTAATCAAACAACTGCAAACTCCTAAAAAAAAAGAACACACTGTAGGTACATTCGAAATGGTCATCCCTCGGACTTCTTCAATTTCTGGGTCGATGTGACTTGACAAATAACCAGAGAACTAGATAATTATTCCAACAGAACAGGATATATACAAACTATATACGTACATGCGTTTTTCTAATTTCTTGATTACTATTTCGATCTAAAATAAAGGTAGCAATTAGATATGATTGATTAGCTTCATATCAGAACTTGAGCAAGGATTAACAATACCCCGATGTTGCAAGCATTCAGAGGGATAAAAAATATCATTTTATTCCATTTAAAGAATTATAGATTTTTTATGGATCTGACCAATCGACTGTAGTTTTTTCTTTTTCTTTGTACTTCAACTCGGCGAAGGACTTCGCGATGCAGCTGGGTCAGGACCAAATGCTGGGTCGTCCTTGGGCATGAAGCCAACGCCTCAAAACCCTTTATCTTGCGACAGTCACACACAAAGTCATGCACCTACTACATTTTACAAAATATCTTCTCGAGATGAAACGAGACCAATGGGACTCTCTCTCTCTCTCTCTCTCTCTCTCTCTCTCTCTCTCTCTCTCTCTCTCTCTCGTGCAAGCACGTAAAAAAAAAAAAAAAAACAACTCGAAAACAATGGTGTCACTCTCGTCGGTATATTATTGTAACTGACTTACAACCGGTTAAGGTTACTTTTCTGAAAAACCTCAACTCTGCAGCACATTATAAGAGAGAGCAATTTACTCATTCTCATAGAATAGAACGTAGAATTTAGGCCAAAGGCCAAGCGCTGGGACCTGTAAGGTCATTCAGCGCTGAAAGGGAAATTGACAGTAAGGTTGAAAAGGTGTAACAGGAGGAAAACCTTGAAGTTGCACTATAAAACCATTGTTAGCGATGGTGGAAATTCAGATGGAAGAAACAGAATATGAACGGAGGTACAGTAAAAGGAATGAAAGACGTTGCAAAGACCCTCAAATAATGCTTAAAGTGCACCCTGTGAGGTGTACTGACGGTGCTAACCACCTAAGGGGAAGTTAATTCTCATGTCCAATACGTATAAAATAAAAAGACATGCGAATCCATAATGATAAGAGAGTAGTATGGACGGTAATATTTTTTTCACTAAAATTTCTTTACAAATATATTAAATGCTTTCAGCCCACTGGGCGAAGGTTACCTCGTTGAGGCCACTATTTTTTCCACTTACTCTCCGACCCGTCTGTCTGTACGCCATAGCAGCTCACTACCAAGCACGTACAAAAGGGCCATATTGGACTTTTCAGGAGCGTGCCCATACCCATACCGCTCCATTTCCTTGTTCTGCTTGGAGACAGAACTCGGGATAAGTTCTATCAAGCCGGAAATGGGACCAACGCGCTACGACGCCCAGAGAAAAAGAGAGAGAGATTACTGCAGTACTCAAGGGATTAGAACTGGCACAAGCAGTGGGCATGGCCGAAGTTCCTTGACCTAAAGTTATAATTAGCCTAAGGCTGGAAACCATCTACACGAGCACGTGCACAGCTACTTGTGTCTCTACATGAGCAAAGCCCAGCTGGCTAGGTCTTACGTAAGTTTGTTTTCTTACAGAGAGAGAGAGAGAGAGAGAGAGAGAGAGAGAGAGAGAGAGAGAGAGGCAAATAATTTATTTCATTTACGGCGAGAATTAAGATAGTACGTCTTGGGATGAGTGCAGTACTATGAATATCTAAATATCAACTCTGGTCCTTACAAAATTCAATTCTTCTTGGGCAAGCGAATTACTTATAAGAGTCTGAATCAAAATAAAATGTGTAAGAATTTGAATGCAGCCAAAGGTGAAGAGGCCAAAAGTTATCAAAACTCTCTGTCTTCTTCCTATGAAAGGAGGAGTAGGTATAACGTTTTGATCATCTTGCTCAAAACGCCACCAGAATGTGTACGTGCCTTTTCAGCGATACTGAAACCGCTTCCACATTCTACATGGCAAACGCAACAGGTTTAAACTAGTCTCGTATGTCGTATAAATCTCATCACTGGTATCGCTAAACATCTTCAACTCCCACTCGCCACACTTGCAAACTTGCGAACGACCGTTCAACAGAAAGACAAATATTTTCGAGATACAGATGTTTTGTTTCTTTGGACGGCAAACTCCTCTTTGCAAATACCACATTAACCCGACAGTACCTTATCTCTAATAGCATATAGCGGTCGGCGCAAAAAAGAAAGAAAGAAAAATAATAACTTGCCGAGAAAATGCTCAAGATCCTAACCTACGGACTGGGAAAGACTGCACACCAAAAATATTATATACCTTACTAAGAAAAGACCAGACCTTCGCAATCAAGACCAACAAGCAATGGACACGAAGCACCACTGCTTTCTAAAAGCAACAAACAGCAGTCATATTAAGAGCACTCACAAAATCGTCCAATGCCATCAATAATGCGTAAAATAATATACACTCTAGATGTGGATAATCAAGCAGCCAAGACATTGCGTGAAAATGCATCTCAAATATAACTCTCCTAAGTAATACCTTTGCTGTATGTTTTAACTAAGAGGAAAGAGAGCATCAACAAAACACGCGATCTATTAGCAGCTTCGTGGATTCTGCGAGGAATGGTATGGAAGATTTAAGAAGCCAAAGACCCGCTGCTATTTGGTGAGAGGAACAATGGACGACGTCGGCAATAGAAATAGAACGTGGCAGATCTGCAATTCATTTTACTCTCCCTGGCCTCCTCTATCCGCTATGTGAACACTCCCATACACTCATTCGAACTCATTCGGAACAAAAGGCGCCGCGACTTCAATATATCACTTAGCAATGTCTCAGCTGGTAATGGGCTGACAAAAATCAAATATCAGCAGCCACAGAGAGAGAGAGAGAGAGAGAGAGAGAGAGAGAGAGAGAGAGGAGAGAGAGATTGAGAGAGAGGAGGAGAGAGAGAGAGAGAGAGAGAGAGAGAGAGATAGAGAGAGAGAGAGAGAGAGAGAGAGAGATAATGATGATGTAACATGTGACCAAAATAAACCAGGTAATGTAAACCAGTTACCCTTTTCAACGCAGCAAAACTAACTGTATACAGTAGCTCAAAAGAGCCATCAAAAAGAAACTCCGTTACAAAAGAGCAACTACAAACTAAAATTAGTTTTTTATGAATTAGAAAAAAAGAGAAATATAGCTTGTATGAAAGGAGGCCGGTGTGCCAGAATAGGAAGAGTGAAAAGGGAGCAGTGAATGAGGATGAGAGCAATGCTGTTCCCAGAGACGAGGGGAAGGGGAAGGGGAGGGAGTGGGGGTGGAGCCACTTGGGGATGAGGACGGGACAGGACACTACACACACAGGATAGGAAGGGACAGAATGCCCAGAATGTGAACATCTCACGACCGCCCCCTTCAATCTCTGTGAAATAAACCCTCTCCCCTCCCTCCTTAACCAGAAATCCCCCTCCCAAACCCAACATCCCCTTCCGAACCAGCCATCTTAATTCCCACAGGCCAGCCTAATGCTACTGATCCTTCGGAGGGAGGTCTCTCCCCTGAGGCTTCGCCACTTGTGTTCTCGCTCCTTCCTCTTCCCTCTGGCAGAAACAGGCGATGTCATCTGGCACACTTCTTCTTGGCTCTCGCGCCCCCTTCCCTTTCTCCATTATCCTGCAAAACGCCCAACTATCCCCTCACTCTTCACTCCCGTCAACAGCGAACATACCAACGCCCCACAAAAAGGCTTCGAGATGTTCAAGGCACAAAAATAAATACACAGGCACGCCCACACCACCACACTACACCTCCTGCGTGTAATCCTCTTCACGGTAATATCAGGCTGTAGCAGTGTGCAAAAAAAAAAAAAAAAAAAAAAAAAAAAAAAAAAAAAAAAAACTAACAGCTACAAAATCATTATCACAGATAAATTACTTTCAATTTACTCGATGAAATACATACATACAAGCATGCATACCTGTGTGTATGTGTGTGTAAATAATAATGAAGATACTGTTATGCCAAACCTCCTCAATGGAAGTGAAGTGTGGGTGCTGAATGCGTATATACTAGTTTGTGTGATATAAAAACCCAAGAGGTGAAATGAGAATGAGTATTTGTTTCAGGATGTTTAAAGCAGGGGAAAGGATAGGATAGCGTTTTGACATTTTTCGGTCATGAAGAGAGAATGGCGTTACGGTGGTGAAAAGTGTAATCCGGAGTTGTTTGGAGTGCAGGAGAGGAAAACCTCAAAATCGTTGGATAGCAAGCGTGAAAAAAGTATTGGAGAGGAATCGCCTAAATATCAAGGACGCACATGAGCCTTATGTATATGTGTATGGTGTAGCTAATTAAGTTTTCCGTATAGAAGGTAGGTTCAACTATGAATAATCAAGACACACGCGCACGCACATACAGTGTTTAACAGCACCAATGACGACTTACCTGAAAACTGATGTTTGTGGTGAACATGAAAATAAAAATATACATACATACACTCACACACACACAAATATATATATATATATATATATATATATATTATATATATATATATATAGATATATATATATATATATATATATATATACAACGGCAAAATGTATGTTCCATAAAAATGCCATTGTCATGCCGGTCCGAGAATCCGGCATGCCCGGCCCCCCGAAAGATCTACTTCCAACAGTGTAGTCGATGTTGCCTTAAGTACTTTATTTAAGAATAACATCATGGCCGTTGCGGAGCAGCAACTCATCAAGAGGGAAGATAACTTGAAAAGCACCAGTAACTGTTGCACTTCCGCAAGGCACTGATATCTCTTACGGAGGTGAATAAGAATAAGTACCACCTGTTACCAGAAGTTAAGGCCCCTGCACGCCCCCACTGAAAGCGATCTCCCGTTGTCTGTCCTAACATAAACTCAATTATTTTTCTGCACATACTTGTAAAATATACTCTTCAGTAAAATAAGTGTTGCTCTTACCCGTTTAAATTTGAAGTGAATTTTTATTTCAAGTTCAAAGGTAAGACTTATTGATAAATGTAATCTTGTCAAAGATAAATCTCTTGAAGGTTCGTAACTGTCCATCCAACAGAGAAAGTTTAAACCCTGTGACTGTTTCACAGGTCTACTCCTTTGAAACAATAAAAACTTACTCTATTGTTGGACACAGCAACCAGGCTGTATATTTGGGACAAGGGAAGACACACCTGACGTCAAAGTCAAAATTTCTGGGACTTCATATCTTATTTTCAGGGTGGTGATATTTTCTCCTCACAATATTAAATAAGCTGCCTTCTCCTTTAGTAAATCAAGTCCACCTCATGTACCCGAGGAAAGAATGAAAGCATCGCACCAGCACACACTTCAAAGCGCCTGCACTTATAGTGATTAAACACTGCACACTTATTCGTCTCTTAAATTCCTGGCACCAAATATGATATGGTATACGAAAACAAACTACTCAGTACGAAGCTAAGACAAATGACTGTATGTGTGTGTGTATTTGTATGTATGTATATATATGTGTGTATATATATAAATATATATATATATATATATATATATATATATATATATATATATATATATATATATATGTATGTGGGGCGGAACCGTGTAGAACCACCAAAACGTAAGATGCACCCATTTCTATATCAACTAACACCTATGAGGAAGTAACAATTTATTAGTTAAAATGAGATTATATGATCAAAGGCTACAAATACAAATATTATCTTTTAACCAGCAATAATTAAATTAAAAAAATTTTCCCCTTTATTTTGCCTTTACACCTCAAAGAACTATTTATGAGAGAGAGAGAGAGAGAGAGAGAGAGAGAGAGAGAGAGAGAGAGAGAGAGAGAGAGAGAGAGAGAATTTTTTTGCAGCGGTTAAGGCTCAAACTGGATTTAGGTCAAATATTTTTTTTTTACAAACAATTATTTACAAATTTGAAAGAACAACCGAACAGTCATCATCAAGGGCATACTATGTGTGTATTTTATAGCGTGATGGGAAATCATGGACACACGCAACTTACCTGTATGACGAGGTAATTTACCGTGAGTGGAAGCATCTTGCACAGAGCATAAAACTCATAATAACAAGAATCTTGTGTTAAGTCTTTGAATCACAATTCAATAAGCTCATTCTTTATGAGGAAAAAGTGCTTTATTCCTTAAATGTCGATTCACTTACTTGACTAATAACTTACGTTATATTTACATTCTCTTCCTTCCTTCATTCATTCAATAGAATATACAACTTATTCTTGAATAACATTTGTTGGCACTGACTTTGGAAATGTCCTGTCATCACGACGATCAGTTTTTAAAATAAATAAATAAATAAATAAATAAATAAATAAATAAATGGACATCTAAATATAGCACAAATTTTTCGGACATCAAGATAGCCCAACTTTTCTGACAGTGGTTGTGAGGGAAAAACGAAACAAAAAACACGTATGATTTACTTGTAAATTCACATTCCCGTTTCATATCTGTCCAAGAAGACAAGTGACGCGAGAGGTGAGCCAATTATAAACAGCCGCAGGAAAACAAGACGACAAAACTAAACTCGAATGTTTTGTCGCGTCCTATAATTGGCAAGGTGAATCTCCGCAAGCACTATCGTCTTCAAACGACTGTCATTCTTCCTTCACGGGCTTCAAAAAAAGGGAGAAGGAGTCTCAGGAATTTAACATAAACAAAGCACTTTGCCTCCAATTTGTTGGCAGTGCGCGTAACCAACTCTGAAATGGAAGGGTTGTGAAGCAGACGTAAATGAAATCTTGACGCAGTCTCCAAATGATGTCGTTATTTACAGAACAGCACTCAAGGTTTAGGATGCATAGCACAACAGCTCTCAAGAATAATAACGCATAACACAACAGCTCTCAAGCTTATGAATGCATAACACAATAGCTCAAGGTTATGAATCCATAACACAGCTCAAGGTTAAGAATGCATAACAAAAAAGAACTACTGAACACTAGTGAACTTTAAAGAGAAATGCTGTAGAAACTTTTCACAAACAAATCAAAAGAGGAGACATCTTCAAATACTTATATTATATATATATATATATATATATAGATATATATATATATATTATATATATTCTCATTACCTAGCAACATCATGACCATGTATGCATGACACTAAAAAAAAAAACTTAAAAATCCCATGTATTGTAACCTGAATTTCGTAAATTATCAAATAAGAGGCTTCTAAAAAAATATAAATAAAAAAAGCACACAATACTATAACTTTTTACAAACATACACAGATCATGAAAAGGCTTTTGAATACCTTGCAAAAGATCGGGGATGTACCTGACATAAATTTTTTTCGGGAAAAAATGTTCTTAAGAGAACCACCACAACCTTACACGGAACAGAGGCGACGGTTCGCAACCACCGCCATCAACCGCTTGCCAAGCGCATATGCGACTATTTATGAGAATTAAAGTGTTCGTAATCGCCAGAGGCTTTAACAAGGATTCAGCGTCAAGAAATCTTGCAAATTGCAATGTGGGTCCGCTTGGGGCAATGCCATGTGTAATACAATTCATTGCTAACACGCTACATTAAAACTGGTTTTCATTGATAAAAGCCTCCAACGAAGTTGCAATTAAGATTCTTCTTGTATTTTCATGTCCAAGTGACGGATCCTGAGTCGCCTCAGGATTTTGTTTTCTTCCTCTTAGTCATTTAAACTGAGGGTATTTCACCGAGATGAACTACAATAGCAATAGGTGCACAGATATGTAAGCATGCGTGTATGTATGAATGTATATGTGTGTGTGTATATATGTATATGTATATATATACATATATGTGTGTATATTAAAGTCTACTGCAACACCACTAAACTGATTGAAAATCACTAAAGCAACTCCACGATTGACATGCAATACTTTCTGGCAAACGAAGTAGGTTTTGTCTTTCTTATTTTACAGAGGTAGGTGGTACAAAGCTAACCTAATCATACTTTTTCAGTCTAAAAGTCATATGAGCCTAAGTATATGGAAGATTTTCAACGTAAACTGAAGCATAACAACTAAAAACAAAGAAAAAAAACTGTTCAGCACACGACTCCTCCCTTATTCCATAACTTGCCAAGGAACTATGAAGAACGAGACGCAGGAACTTGAGACATTCATACAACAACAATTACAACCTGAAGAAAAAAGAAACTCTGAGAAAGCCATAAATTTATAGATGACAAATAAGACGGGATTCACTTGGCGGACCATGTAAGAAACTGATAGACTTACTATTCACAGTAGTCTAACTGGCGCCATTGGTATTCCACGCCAAAGGGCCAAAAGGAAAGCTCAAAAATTAAATATAGATGACTAAGAAAAAAAATTGTAAAAAAAAAAAAAAAAAAAAAAATACAATATATTAGACGTGAAGGACAACAACAGAGGATAATATTTCGATAATTATTTTGGTATACTGTCATAACCTTGCGATTATTGTTATGCATAGAAGGTATCCACTTATCTATAAGTTATCTTCTAACAGGTTACAAGTTAGCATACTACTATGTTAAAAGAACTCGAACACGAAGCTCAGAACCTATTTCGTCTATTTCAAAATTAATCAGCCACTTATCATTTTTGTATAAAAGACGCGTGCAAAAAAAAACTTTAGCCTTCTTTCACAAGTACTGAGGGCTAAAACAGTCTTAAAATAATAGCATTTGAAAAATCCACTGCAACGTTTTTCAGAAATTAGTAATAAAGTGGTAAACTGAGAGAGAGAGAGAGAGAGAGAGAGAGAGAGAGAGAGAGAGAGAGAGAGAGAGAGAGAGAGACCCATTAATATAAGAAAATGGAGAGAGATAACCATTAATATACGAAAATGAAACCTTGACAACTATGCGAGTATCGAAGTAACCTTTACATACAGCGAACAATCCTTCGTAAAGTCTGAGAGAAACCCTTGTAAATAAAAATAATCAATCATCCTGACCCAGGCGACACACACACACACACACACACCGACAAGAGGCTAGGGAGGGGTGCTCGGGTTGGCTGGGTTCAACATAACCAAACGACTTGAGGAGTCGGGAACAAACATTTGACCGCCATTCACCGCCGACAAGCACATCGTGATGTGTTTTTCCACCAAAAAAAGTTCTCTCTAATATCCATGGGAGGGAACCTCTCTCTCTCTCTCTCTCTCTATATATATATATATATATATATATATATATATATATAGAGAGAGAGAGAGAGAGAGAGAGAGAGAGAGAGAGAGAGAGAGAGAGAGAGCTTTCAAAGGTTTCCCAAATATTTCTATACACAATATATATATATATATATAATATCTATATATATAATATATATATACAAATATAATATATATATATTTCTAGTAAACAAATACAAATAAAATCGGTTAAACTGAAAAGGTACTGACCAAAGACCTCGGTGCCATGAAGACATGACACTATGAGAGAGAGAGAGAGAGAGAGAGAGAGATGAGAGAGAGAGAGAGAGAGAGAGAGACGGGGGGGGGGGGGGGGGGGGGGGGGGGGGGTCGCACGATACAGCCGCTAAAATGACGGTCTCCTGCCTTCACTATTGAGAAGAAGTCAACCTCCATCCACAGCCTTCTTAAACGACCCTTACATACAGTGATGAATCTTTCCTCAGCAGGGCCTTTGGCACTCACTGAGGGCAGTAGCAGCATGATTGTTGGCACTGGTGCCAGTAGTAGTGCAAAGAGGGAGAGTGGACACGGAATGGGGCAAACGAGGGGGGGAGGGGGCGATGTCTGGCACGTGTAAGACTTGAAGGAAGGCCACCGCATACCCCCCATCTCAATACCCACCAATACATCCCCAATGGAACCTCGTACCCACCTTTCAGACTCGAAACATACAACTCTCTCCTCCACCCCACCTTCCCACCAGAGACTGTAACAGTTGTTTGAGAGAGAGAGAGAGAGAGAGAGAGAGAGAGAGAGAGAGAGAGAGAGAGACTCTTCAGTACAAACTCCGACCAGTAGACGATTAACACTCGGGAGAAAATGACCACATGGATAATGGAGTCCTACGACAGATATTGCGGGGTCCCCTAGACCCGACTATATCGTACATGGGAATCGTTTATTCTTCAACAAAGCAAATTTCTGTAGAATCATCAAACTAACAAGATGGTGAGGATTTATAGTTCATGTCAAATGGCCACAAAAACATCCGTAAAATAAATCCTTTTCATCTACTATTGAAGATGATAAAGAAGAAAATCGTTTAATTTTAAGGACACCCGTCCAATAAAATGCTTATATTTTCAATCAGCATTATTCTTAAAAGAATACCTTTGTAATGTAATTGATAATTTATTTGCTAAAGAGAAGAAAACCAGGACCTCTTACAAGCTTAACACGATAATACAACTGGCAATTCACTTCCTACAAAAATAAATGTTAAGTCACTCTCAATCCATACTAAGGAAAACATGAACATCCAAACTTATTCTAGTAAACAGTTTAACCACAAAAGTACAGGCGATATTTACATCAAGAAATAAATAGTTCTCTCTCTCTAAATAAATAAATAAACATTCCAAGGGGCCACATGTTCATTAAAAAAAGGATAGAATTCCACAATGAGGCTTAAGGAGCTATAGGTTTTTCTATAAAAAGATTCTGACACATAACTAAACTTGAATCCTTAATGAGGTTTTTAACGAGCTTCCAATGATGCTTTGAGAGGGGAAATGAACATAGCCAAGTCTGGCAAACCAACAAGGGTAGACGTCATGAAGATTATGAAGTCACGCCGTTCCATCACTTTAAATAATTAAAAACAAGTCCTATCATAATAACAAAAATATTTTCATGTCGTTCTTTCAATGGACACTACTACTGGTTATTTGTTTATGCGAAAACTACTGATCAAATATGACGAACATAAACCCACAGCAAAACCAAGTTATGAATAAATATGGCAAAGGGAAGATAGAACAAAAATGAAAAATAAAAAGATATGACACAAATTTAAAGCGTTTTTAATGTCAAACGACGATAAATGAAGAAATAATCTTCACATCACGATTAAAATACCTAACAAAGTACGTAGAGCCAAACAAACCAATGAAAGAATACAAACTATACTAAACAGAACAAAACTGACATTAATGTACACTCGAGCAAGCGAACTCCAACACGAAATTTCGGATGGAAATGTACAAACGCTATGGCCCAGCCAAAGGCTGACCACACAGGTTATATAGACACTTTTCCAGATTTTCTGAAACGAAGCTTCACAAGATACAACTCAATTGTTTAGGGTCAACTCACACCCGATGGGAGCTCATGTAACTCACCAGAATGTCAATTTATGAGAGAGAGAGAGAGAGAGAGAGAGAGAGAGAGAGAGAGAGAGAGAGAGGGGGGGGGTTTCTGAACTCTCATCCTGAATTTAGGGGTGAGGCTGCTACCCCCACAGCCTTTTTTCGTTACCTCAGCAGATAATGGTACCCACTCACAGCTAGGTGGACTGGTGGACGGTAGCACGAGAGCGACCCACCAACCTACGTAGCTTTGGCACAGATACAAACAAAGAATTATATATCTAAATGAAGAGAGCGAGAGAAACCAATGATTTCCTACAAGCCTTTCCTTGTCGTGTAGCAATATTACATAACTTTCTTATGGAAAGGAAGCATTTGGACGGTCAAGGTTGCAATGGCTGCGACAATGTAAAAGGAGTTGATACTTAGAGAGAGAGAGAGAGAGAGAGAGAGAGAGAGAGAGAGAGAGAGAGAGAGAGAGAGAAAGTCTTATATTTACATTCAAGTAAACGAATTATTTTGATTTCAATCAACCTAGTTACATCATGCACATCATTACCACCATTCATATTTCTGATTATGCTATTTACCAAGCATAAATTTTGAAGACATCTAATAACAGAGGCGAGATAAAATAGTAATAAACTTACTTTTTAAAGCCAAATGGGAAACGCGTCAATCCTGACAAGAGTAAAAATTTTATCTCTCTCTCTCTCTCTCTCTCTCTCTCTCTCTCTCTCTCTCTCTCTCTCTCTCTATATATATATATATATATACTCTCTTATATATATATATTATATATATATATATAGATATATATATATACTATATATATATATATATATCTATATATATATATATATATTCCTCCATTTCAATTAGCCCTGGTCGCACATGTTACTGAATTCAATGCAAAATTCGCTAAGGAGCAAAAATGTGTGGAGGATCAGGATCTGATCCCAAGTGCAATCCGTGCAACTGCATTCGCCACATCCTCCGTGCATTGTGCAACCACCAGCAAGGAAGTGAGTACGTGACGGCACAAGTGCCTCTCAAGACAAGAAATGTTGGATGGCATAAAATATTTACTGATTAACTAACATTTTAGGATTCCGTTCCATCTTCAAAATACCTTTTTGATGAAAAATGGCAGAGCAAAAGATATTTACCAGGTATTTAACGCGCGTTTATGGAAATACTTTGTCTGCAAACTACCTTAAACAAGTTGTAGCATATAATGATCGACAAACCATCTTAACATTTTATGATCACATTTTATAAATAATTCAAATTGAGAAAATGTTGAAAAGTACATGGCATTCGCTGCACATTAACATATATTTGTCTACTAATTCCAAAGCGTCGACCATAGTCGGTGCTACGCCAGTTTACCCTAATCAATCAGTCATCAGACTCGTGTAATCCTCGGTTCCAAACGCCACTCAGAAAACCGGCAACAGCATCATTCCTCAACAGTCCATAACCGAATCAAAATAGAAAACTCATCTGGGCTGTTTCTGCGCTATCGTGAAAGGCGCCTAAAATAAATATAAAATAGTCGAAGGATTTATACTTTGGCAGAGGCCGCGGGAGCGGATTGAAGGAGAATAAAACATTCTGGTGTAGTGACTCACGCCGTGCAAATGCACTAGCTCGTCTCCGTTGGCCTGTAGAGCCAAGAGGTCCACATCAGGCCTCCTAATCCCTTTCACGCCAGAACACATTCACGGGACGCCTTGTATAAGGGCTCCGTGCTGGCATAATCCAGCTTAATCTAAACTAACCCACAAGCACCAACTTTCACGCGCGCTCCCATTCATACAAGTTTCACACGTCTGCTGCCGAGCGGGAGAATAAAAAAAAAAAAAAAAATCCCAATTGAAAACACTCATGCTAGCAAACAACAATAAGTAGACGCAGGCACAAATTCTTAGGGTACGAAGTAAGACCAGCTGTTAATGTGATGATAAACAATCATGTCACATCGAAAGAATGAAAAAAAAAAAAAAAAAAAAAAAAACACACACACACACACACACACACACACACACACACGATGTGAAGTATTCATGAGTTCAAAACCAAATGCATTCACCCATACCTTACTGCAGCTTTTATCAGCACAGGGCTCATTCAGTAAATCTGAGTCGAGTCGAGTTGAATAGAATTTAGGCCAAAGGCCAAGCACTGGGACCTGAGGTCATTCAGCGCTGAAATGGAAATTGACAATAAAAAGGCTTGAAAGGTGTAACAGGAGGGAAACCTCGCAGTTGCACAATGAATCAAGTATTAGGAGAGCGTGGAAAGTAAGATGAAGAAAGAATATGAAATGAGGTACAGTAAAAGGAAGTAAATCTGAGTCATCTTCATCCATGTAAGGCGTATTGCCCAGTAAAAGATCTGATAATACGTGTTCCTTAACACTGTTATTAATCGTCTCATTACAATTATGGGTAGCCTTAAAAAGCAAGGGATTGCGAGAGCACGCATACACACATCAACTGATTATTCAAGATCACAAAACACAGCCTCACGTTACAGTTACGCACAGACATACAAATGGACAAACGGATCGTAAGCCTTACAGTTACCTCAAACGATTTCTGGAGTACTTGATTTTCATAAATTTTGGAGATGAGAAAGCTCCCATCCACAAGGAAGCTCTACCACAGTGAATAATAATTTTCCAAAGGTGGTAGGCCAAAGGAGCGGGTGATTAATTCCTGTTCTTGCTCATATGGATAGACGATGGATTTTCGTCAAGTGACATGCATAACAGCATGGCTTTATTGAGAAAATTAGTAGCGACTCAAGAGTTTTTCATGGTATATAAGTGGACTAAGAAAACCCTACGAAAGAATGAAAAAATAATAAAGGCTAAATTGAGGACAAGAACAATCAATTTCTACTGATGACAGTAAAGCTTGTGCAAGATTAGGTAGACGGAAAAGTGACTGGTTTTGTGTAAAAATAGGCGACACGAAAATGAGCGAAGTGTTTTCGTTATGATGTATGGAGTTGCTTTCATTTGGTTGAAGAAATTTAGTCTGTTAAGCCAAGCACTGGGGCCCTTTCGGTTATTCAGCGCTCAACACAGTGAAGAGAGGGACTTGTATCGGTTGATCAAGATAAAAAGAGCCCCCAAAAATAAAGGAAATGAAGTATAGGGCTCAAGAGAAAAACCAATAGCTGCAATTAGGAAATAACGGCATTAGAAGTGTCGGACAGCAAGACTGAAATAAGGAAGCGGGACTGGGGGTAAAGAAAAAGGCTAAAAGGTGGATGTAGCTAGGGATACAAGGGGAGCTGTTTGTCCCTTAGTAATGCCTACAATAACCGCTACCCCCTTACGGGAGTTATGTGCGAAGTGATTAGAGAGAAAACAATATACAAATACTAATTGGAGGAAACTTGCTGTGAGCTATATGTATACCGCGCGCTACGCTACTAAACTTACAGCAGTCGTTCACTATCCAAAAAATTATGTTCGTGGGTGACAGTGACAGAGTATAAATGGCATTTTTATGTCATAATGTGTTACAAAACTTCTTCTATACTTGTAAAAATTAAGCTTCTCTCCCCTCTGTATGAACAAAAATCAATTCAAGCAGACCGTGAAAGGTACGAAATCTGACGTCACGAACCTGTCGATTAGCCAACCTGACGTAGGGGAACCACGTCTCATATATATTTCTGTGAAGAGAGAGAGAGAGAGAGAGAGAGAGAGAGAGAGAGAGGAGAGAGAGAGAGAGAGAGAGAGCATATGCAAGTAAGAATATTGTGATGACGTCGACGGTGACCTGCCAAATTGCTCATCATAACGGGTAGTCATCGCCAATACTTTTATGAATGAAGAGCGATAAGAAGAGAGGGGTAGCAGGAGGAGTCTATGACGGTTTACGGAGGAAAAGAGAGGTTGAATGCTGGAGAGAGAGAGAGAGAGAGAGAGAGAGAGAGAGAGAGAGAGAGAGAGAGAGAGAGAGAGAGAGAGAGAGAGAAGGATGAGACAGGCTGAAGCGTCAGCAAGGATGAAATCGTAAAAATGCCTCTAATGTAAAAGTACCGCAACACAAATCTGACATGCAGGCATCTTCTGACGACAAGATCGTCTACTTGAAGAAGTAAAAATGTAACTTTTTCAAATGCAATGCATTTCTACACCCACAAAAACACACATCATCATCCCTTTATCATCGTTCCCGTTATATATACAAAAGATTAGTCATTCCTCCGATCATTCATCACCAGCTTTTCCTTCATCCTGATGTATCTCTTGACAAAATGGTCAGCTGCTCTGTTACAGTATCACTACAGAATGTAGTATCTTCCTTTAAATCCTGTTACCTAACAGCACCTTCCTGTTCTTCAACGTTGAATTCCCAAAAGCAATCTTCAAATTGATATTTATGCCTTCAAAAATGCACCACTGATATCTACATCTAATCTATCTTCTATGTTCAACAGCTCAACAATGTACTCACTCCATCGATAAATAACTTGATTCTTTTCAAGGAGCATCTCTCCACGTGCATCTTTTATTCAAAGATCTATATGTTTATTATTATTTCTCTACAGCTTTACTCTCCAAAACAATGGCAAAATGTTGCCTATACTTTTCCAATTTCCTCTTTTGCTCACTTACTTTCTTCTGGCCTACCTCATTCGTCCTTTGGTGGACTGATACATAATCATCTCTTCTGTCTTACTCCAAGTACGTAATATATTTTTCCTTTGCTATAGGTACCCATTGCCCTTTATCCTACCAACCACTAACTTTATTCTCTCTTCCTACCATGTTATACCTACAAAACATATTGAACAATATGTTTCTTCGTTCTTTTCCGTCTTGAACTGGCCTTTCCCACGCCCTCTGCCACAATCTTCTAAAATGCTACATTTAAATGTGAGGACCCCGCCACCCTCAAAAACAATTCGATTCCTGCGTGAGCATGGCAGATGAAAATAATCCATTCAAAATCCTATGAGCTTGCAATTTAAAAACTGAAAAATGTACCCTGAATTAATCAACTGAGGATCGTAGCGACTCTGAAGGAAAAAAAAAAACATGAATTTCATCACGTAATAATAACTGCTGATAACTGGAAGACTCACATTCTGTAGCAACCCCCCACGAACTGCCGTCGATTCTATCTCCGAAACATGTCGAACGTTGATAATACCGATGGAAAGACTGGGAAAACACGAACAACCGTTACGACTGTGAATAAATCAAACCATTAAAAATTGTTTGGCATTCATTATGAGTCAGTCTTCCAGCAATACAAACACTTCGTCAATATTCAAAAAGCTTTGATGAACGAACAAGAAGATACCCTGACCGAAAGTAGACACAGAATTCCCGGTATCTTGCTAATACATACATACATACATTTATACACACGCTACAGAGAGAAAGAGAGAGAAAGTGTCTCGTGGCATTACTCTGGATCCTTGCCAGAAGCATCAATGATATATGGTTCTTGCAAACCACCAGGTCGGCCAATGTCCTAACAGCTAGCTCAAGGGACCGAAAACACATTAGGTGTAAGTATGTTTACATACATACAAGTGCGCGCGTACATGCACAGACACACACAATATATATATATATATTATATATATATATATATATATATATATATATAAATATATATATATATATATATATAAATATATATATATATATATATATATATATCTTATATATATATATATATATATATATATAATATTATATAGGAAAGAGGACAGCGAGATGACCGGAGATCATTTTTCTTTTTTCTTTTTATTGCACCTACGTTTCGGGAACCCTTTCCCATCTTCAGGGCTATAAATAGAATTAATTTTTACAATATTCACAACTATGCTACAATAAGCTAATAATTATAAGAAATATGGTTTTGTCATTAAGCTAAAAGAAAAACTATTGTCTTACAATTATTAGCTTATTTAGTATAGTTTTTAATATTGTAAAAAATGAATTCTATTCATAGCCCTGAAATAGGAAAATGGAAAAGGGATTCCCGAAACGTAGGTGTAAAATAAATAGAAGCAAATGGTACCTCCAGACTTCTTGCTGTCCTTTTCATTATTAAACTTAAGCTTACCAGGAGCGAAAATCTTACAAGTTGTTGTATATATATATATATATATATAATATATATATATATATATATATATAGTATATATATATATATATGTAGAATCTACTAGTCACTTTCTTTTACCAGGTACATATACAATTGTAATTGCCACAATGCCCTCTTAACTTCTTGAATTTTTTAATCATTTTTGGATACCCTTGTCACTACAAAGCCTGAAGAAATACACATTTGTATGACATCGATAGAGATGGGATGTCGAAGGCATCAAGAATCATGATGCTGAGAAACAATTAGTACTTTTCGTGAGTGAAGCTTATATTGTACTAGACTATGTACATGGCAGTGACATTTTCTGAGCAAAGTTGAGTTACCGGTGAGGGAACGAGACCACCCTATGAATAACTAACATTAACAGAATAGGTCATTGCGGATTATATTGCAAGTGATTGAAATCATATACTTATTAAACGTAAATGTAATTATAAATACATTCATACAAACACACAAGCGAGCGTGCACAACCACAATATATATATATATATATATATATATATATATATATATATATATATATATATATATATATATGTGTGTGTGTGTGTGTGTCTGTGTGTGTGCGCGCGCGCGAGCGCGCGTTTGTGTGAGTGTGTGTGTATTACATTTGTAATCGATCTGGTGAATTTTCACAAAGAAATCTCAATATCCTTCCCTCTAAAAAAGTCAGCAACGCTCAAATGTTGGGGTGCGTCCACACTGCAGCAAATATCGCCAAAATACACGTCTGTTACGTATCGCGCAGACATCTCAAACAGGTTTAATCAAATTAACAACGTATTGCTAATCCTATCCAGAGCGTCATGCGATTATCGAACATTCGCCTATAAGATGTGCACTCCTTATAAGGTCTTTGACTTCTTTTCAACCTGGTCGTAATATACGGCCTCGCGTTGATCATACGTTTCTCTACAGTGTGGACGCACCCGAGTAGTGTTAACCTTTCTCTCACCTTTAACAAAAACACGTCAAGTTTTCATTTCTGACACCTCATCAAGTTTTGACAAGAGGGCATTTATGTTCAACTGTTTGCTGTGGCCACAGAAAAAGATATGTTCTGACTGGTACAGAACTATAGGAAATTTCACACATGCTAACTTAACAACATAATCATTAAAGTATGAAATGTTTTGATATTCAAACTTCTGGAACGACAAAATAGGTCATTAAGGCGAGGGAACCAGGTTTCGGGGAACACCTGTCACAACGGAATGTCTTGACTCACCTGCTATGTGGGATATCGAGAAAAAAAATTTTTTTTTTATTGCAGTAGTACCAATCAACAAAAACGTAAATGCACGTGAAACAAGCAGCTACCCAAATTGAAGTTGCAGTTCTCTGTAGCGAGGTGAACCTCGAAATAAAATACATAGGCAAATATAAAAGACAACTCGCACGCAGAAATTATAATATCCATAACAACCACAAAATGAACATGTTATTACTGTACGAGGCATTTCTCCGACATCCTCGTAAAGTGACATAAGTCATAATAACGAACAAAAAAAGCTGGAGAAATTTAAACTCCAGGTGTTGTTTCTGCTAACCATAGCACTAGACAGTCTAGACGTATAAAAGAATCAAGGAGAGACCATCCCCGGAGATAAAAAAAAAAATCGGGACTTCAGTATGGCCCGTGTCACATGAAGTGTCTTAACGTTAGGGGTCCAATTCACAAATAATCAATAAAAACTACATCTGAAAGACGCGCAGCTACCACAAGAAAGCCACGGTAGTATGTAGTATATACAGTTGAGGTAAACGACGCTACATATGCTGTCCCATGACGCCATCTTGGAACACTAATATACCATGAAACGAAAAGCCCACACAAACAAATCAAGTAAGCGTGACTGAAATACTGACTGAAGGCTTGCAGACATACTAAATTGAATATAGAGTTTAGGCCAAACGCCAAGCACTGGGACCTATAGGGTCATTCGGCGCTAAAAAGGAAATTGAGAGTAGGTAGCTCTGAGAAGTGTAACAGGAGGAAAACTTTGCAGTGCACTAAGAAATAATTGTTAAGAGAGAGTGGAAAGCGACATGGAAGAAAGATAATATGAATGGATGTACAGTACAAGGAATGAAAAAGGGTTGCAATGGGGGTCGAAGGAATGTGGCAAAGAACCTTTATTACTGCCTACAGCGCACCCCGTGGGGTACACCAACGGCACTAACCTCCTATGGGTCACGCACACAAACATACTGGTAGTCAAACAATCAAAGGGAAAACTATACTCCCCAATGACTATTTCGCTATGGGACTAATAAAAAAAGAATAAATAAATAAATAAATATATAAATAAATTTTAAACCATCACACGCAGAAAATGAGCAAGAAGGAAACATTAGCTAAGAAAGTATGATAAATATAAAACAAAATGCAGCAAGTAAACAGTGGATTACTAACTTGATAATACACCATGAGCTGAATTACAAAACAAAATATTTGTACACATACTACTCCAGAATGATTGTATAATGTATTATGATCCCCACCGCAGCTTGTGCTCCGATATCACCCTTCCTTCCATCCGACCAGATTTCGATTCTTTTTCTAAATTTAAAAAGACGCAATACATTTAAGTGCAATCACTCTCATCGATAAGTTGACTTGAGAAAATATTTCATATAAAACGGTACCTTTCCACAAGCTTGAAATCTTATAACTCTCTCTTATCAGTGACTAACAAACCCGTGATAGCGTTTATCAATAAAAATGAAGTTTATCATTTATCACACACTTAAGGATAAAATGCCCGATAAACAATTGTATATCTGGTGGAGCAAAACTAGCGCTTTCGTGTATATTCGATATACCCATCCTCATGTGTATTCTAAATATACACAGTCTTCTCTGTAGAATATGTGTGAATGTATGTAAACACGTGCCAGTCGATGAATGAGAATTGCGGATAAAGTAAATGAGAATCCACTTGTGCGTGTGTTTCCATGAAATGCAGTCAGGCATCGAAAATACCAGAAAACGAGTTACACTAAAAACTACCGGAACTACACACACACACACACACACACACACATCTTCCATTTCTAGTCATGTTAGAAAATGTCCTCCTAGCGTTAATTTTTTCTAAGCTTGATGCAGTTTTACATCATGTGCAAATCAAACTTCCAACGAATTACTCAAAATCCTATTTTTCGGCCATTTTTAAAAACCGCTGCAATTATTACTTTCGAAGAAAAACCTTTACGTCAAGGTTGAATTACAAATCAAAGATGTTAAAAAAAAGTTACGTTCAAAGTTATACTATTTTGACACCTAGCAATAACTTCATGCGTTACCCTGGAAGCAATGTTAGACATTTAAAGTACAAAAACTCATTTTTTTTTACAAGAGGTGATAACACAATTACATTACTAATTACAGGAGCGTTTGTAACTTTTGGTTCGTAGTCCATACACAGACACACACACACACACACAAATAAATTGTTTTCTCGCTTAATTTCGATAACCAATATGACAACCACTATTTGAAAAAGTCAAAATGCATCTCACGAACGGCATTAGCCTATAGAGTATCATGACCATGATCATATATCCAGAAATCAAATATCCGTACGACAACACACATGGATCTTTACGTGAGCAAAGGGCACACAAACAAATTTCGGAACTAAAACATTAACTCGACTTTCTTTACAACGAGATGAGATGATATTCACATCAAAACCACTAAGATAGGGGTTCCCATGTAACCCCCGTGGTACATTTCTAATCTTCAGGGGGAGGGGGGGGGGAGTAAGCGGCTACATTGGAAATGAGAGAATAGCCATTTCTGCACAATACATGATGTAATCAGCATTAAGATTGCACAATGTCGTGGGATATCAGTAGCTCAACTCTTTAAAATAAATGGACTCGTTTACTTTTACAAATTCAACAACTTACCAGAGAAGATTTCTGAAACTAATTCAGCTTCTTAAAAAATGTCACAGTATGAGTACATGCTTATATCAATTCGAGAGTGTAACGTGCATATATATATATATATATATATATTATATGTATATATATATATATCTATTATATATATATATAATATATAGATATATATATCTATATATATATATATATATATACACAATTAAGCCTTCATACTTTTTCTGGTCGATCTCACCAGGAGAGAACCAACTTAGCCCCGGGGTCCTTGAAAATTCATTGTGCCTCTGGTGTACAGGGCAAGTAACCTCACACAACCCCCCTCCCATCTCCCATCCCCCCTACAACAACCAGAAAATTCCTTCAGAGGAGAAAAGGGGTACAATTGAATTTGAAAAATATGTACAACAGAAACTGGCATCGAGCTGAATACCTGTGCAGTTGCTGCAGTGTGTGGTATTTCCTGATGGCTGCTGTTGTGGTTGTTGTTGTGGTTGTTGTTGTAATTGGGGGGTCGGTGGTGGCAGTGGCGTGTCCGGGGTGTCGAGCATGGTGCAGCTGACCGGCATCCTGGCCGCTCACCACCAATAACTTCATGTCATCACCACCAATGCCTCCGCAACAACAATACCCAGCAACGTGACCGTCATCATCAACTGGCTCTTCATAACCATCATCTTCCCTAATGACTTCCTTACTTAATTACGAACTCGAGTCTTCAGACACAACTCTCTCCTCAATTCTGCCTGAGGCACCGAATACAACACTGCTTTCTCCCCTCGTTTGTGTCTCGCAAGAGTTGTTGTTGCTGTTGTTATTAAACAACTACGAATACCACCAGCACGAGCATCATCATCATCATCATCATCATCGACATCACTTCCCTCAACAAGACTACAACTGCTGACCCCCTCCTCCTCCACCCCTTCCGCCCTCCACCCCCACCTCCAATCCCACAGCCCTGGCCCTCCACAGCTACGACGGTCGCAAACGCCGACGGCACAACCTGTTGTCGCCTGCAGTTTGGTTACCCTTGTCGTCCGAGTTCGTTGCAGCGGGATGGGCCAGGCAGAAAGCACTGCCCTGCCTTCACTCATGGAGACTCGCTCTGAAGGATTCTTTAGAAGATGCCACACCGGACATCCACCGACACAAGTTCTTTCCTCATCCTAAGACACTTGCAACTTGTTTCAGGTCTCTTCAGGGAAGGCAATCTCACCATTGCCACGTCGGTTGTTTAATCATTCCGTCTCACTTCAGCCCATCAATCATCATATATATAGCAATCTTAATCTAGAGATGAATCATAATTAGGCTAACTTGTCCATGCAGAGGGAAGGTCACGCTTCAGTTTTCTTCCACATGACCTTCTCAGCTGGTCAGACAGCTCGTTCAGGACTCCACTACCCGGCAGTGAAAACGCTTAACAATAAAGTTTTCGCCTTTGAGCTTCTTCCAACTAACCCAGGAGACACTTTCAATTGAGCTGGTGAAGGCACTTCCTTGATTGATCTCCCGACGATTCCTTCCCTCGCTGGAATGACCCTAGGACGGCGTGGACTCCAGCAGCTTCACAGGGTCACCCGGCACTACTAATCAGACCACTACAACTATGACTGCTGTTGCTATTACTACATCTTCCACGGCCACGTACGAGCGGAGGGCGTACGATGTGTGGGCGTCGTCGTCGTCAGCTAGAGGCTGGTGAGGCGGAATCTGTGGGTGTTTGTGTGGAGGCGTGTGGGCGGCTGGCTGGCTGGCAGGAACGGGAACGAGCGTTGGAAGGACACTACGTAAATTTTTAAGAAGAAAAAAAGTGTTTTTGGTCCCTTAAAAGAGAATAGGCCAGCGGGAGGGGAAGCGCGCGCGCGCACTCACACAAACACGCACACACACCTCGAAGGCCCTCAGCACGTCAGGGCCAAGCCGGAACTGTGCCGAAAATCGTGGGGGCCAAAAGACCCCTTCACTCACTCACTCATTAACTGCGACACTCTCACTCTCTTTTCCTCTCCCTCCCCCTCTCGGCCCTTGGGCATTTAGCCAAAACACATGCCCTCTCTCTCTCTCTCTCTCTCTCTCTCTCTCTCTCTCTCTCTCTCTCCAGAGCTACCTCATGAGACTGTCATTTTTAAAGACCCCCTTTGGTGCTTCCAACCGCACCTTTTGGATAATTCTCTAGACAGATATCTATTCTATGTCATTTTGTCACGCCATTCCCTCCATCATAATTGTATCTCAGCTTTGCTTTGTGTACTGCATCTTATGGGGAACGACAGTTGTGATTAGCAGTTGATTTCAATACTTTCACACTATTCGATGAGAGAGAGAGAGAGAGAGAGAGAGAGAGAGAGAGAGAGTACTGACCAGTCACATAGGTTACCCCTCCCTTTAACCCGGCTGCGATCCAAAAAGGCCGACTGCCATTCCGACACCTTGAATCAACAGAGGCATACATGATTTTTAAGAAGAGGTGCCCACGCCGTTCCTTTCCTCGCCACCCCCCCCCCCCCCCCCCCCCCCCCCTCGGATCAAAAGAGATTTCTTGGTTGGGAGCCGAGAGAAGTACCACTGAGCCAGAGGAGAGAGAGAGAGAGAGAGAGAGAGAGAGAGAGAGAGAGAGAGAGAGAGGCCTTATCTCACGGACAATTCGCCAGGCTGGATCCTGCATGGTGTGACTGAAACCAACTTGAAATCTCGTGAATTTCTGAAATTTTGGCGAGTATTCAAATCTGGCAAGAATGTCAAATGAAAGAACAAAACTCAATAGAATGAATCTTTCCCCGGACGAAATCATATCAACAGAGAAGCAACGGGAAAAGACAAGATAACACTCAATCACAGAAGATGGTCATTTTTACCGGCTGAGGTCACTCTAATTCCCACCGAGTAGGCAACACCATTACCTATGTAGTAATTGAGGAGAAATGTATGCTTCCGAGTGCTGACTATAACCTCAATCACATTATTCATGCGTGTGCAGCGCGCACACACACACACACACACACACACACACACACACACACATACTGCGGAAAAGCAATGGTCTCGCATGCGTAAGGTCAGAGTTCGATGAAGGTCCACTCCAGTTGACCCTGGTGCCAAAGTAAACTGGAGTCAAGAAAGGGGCATGGGGACTATAATCTCATCCCTAAAGACTCTACACTCCTGGCGCCAACACCCCGGCACCCCCCCCCCCTCTCTCTCTTTCTCTCTCTCTCTCCTCTCTCTCTCTCTCGCTCTCTCTCTCACACACACACACACATATATATATATATCATATATATATATATAAGTAAGCATAAAAATTTGTAATGCTTACCTCTAGTAAAAGGGAGGAAACAAAATCTAGCATGATCTATTACAATATGAAAAAAAATTACAGGCTTACGATTTCTTATGGCATGTTTAACGAATAAAAAACAACAACATATAAATAAAAAAATAATAACTAAATAAAACATGAATTCTCACGGGACCCCTGGCGATCGTTCATGGAACCCCGGTTGGGGATGGCTACCTTAGAAGATGAAATGGCCCTTATGTGCATTTTCCTCTGGAGCCAAAGCAATCATTTGACCTGCATCCTGAAGACACTTCATTATACGAACTATTGCAATCAATGGAGGCATAAAATTTAAGGACCCTAATTCTGTTCGAAAATAGAAAACTATCATAACCACAGGACCTGGAGAAATAACTTGTTCCGTGATGGCAATGTAACCCGTTACCATCTGAACTATGCATGGATTTTTTTTAAAGATAAAGGACATTCGTCTCGATAGTTCAGACGTGTGGATCATGTCTGTCTCACTACTGCAGATTGTTTCACTGAGTAAGCCAGTCCTTTCACTAAAACCACTTCAGTAATAAAAAAAAATATGTCTACCATTCCTAGATGTATTACTATAAAGGGAAGTATACAGGCAAACCTATACAGTACTATATGGTAAATTCAGAAAATCAATTAATGACCCGATTTTAACTTTCAAAATTTAGTTCCTATTTATCTTCCGCTATTAATGGGGTTCTGTCCAGACAAAAAAGAAAGACATACAACTTTGCCACTAAGGAGAAGCCTGAAGCACGTGATCATACAACATTCGACAATGTTTCCGATAAAAAAAATTCTGTGATTTGGAAAACACGACATTTGCAATGGGCAAAATTAATAAGTTGTCTATTGTTTCTAATTTCTGGTTGAATGTTAAAGCAGATGTAGACAGGTAGATCTGATAAACGTTTTTAAAACACACACATATAATATATACCCTATTACATGTAAATATATACCCTATTACAAAGTGTAATTAAACTACTAAAATACATTCGCATGCCCAAAAACTAACTAAACTACTAAAATACATTCGCATGCCCAAAAACTAACAAACACGTATTCACAATTACGGGAGAGTTTAAAAAATACTACAGTGCATTAGCAAGCCTAATAACATAGGCACTAACAAAGAGAGAGAGAGAGAGAGAGAGAGAGAGAGAGAGAGAGAGAGAGAGAGAGAGAGAGAACACGCAAAAATGAAGCAAACTAATGAAAACAGTTATATTTACCATCCAAATCAAGCACCGCAGCAGAAGGTTCTATTTCCATGTTCGTTTCATCTAATCTCATGTAGTTTTCGGAATACTTCGTTTTCTTTTCACGACCAGTTGCGTAGGCAGTTAATATATATCAACTGACCAACTTACTGCTTTTCACGATGGCTATAACATTTCACATGATGACACAACTTCCGATTAAAGGTGACATAAAGCGTAACTACCTTCGTAAATATGTTTCTGTGATTTCTCCGGCATAAAACACACACACTCTATCACAAGATCCCGATGATCTCTACACAATAACACGCCCTTATATAAATGCAGAATTAACGTACATTGCTCATAGCGTTTGGATGGCACGTACGACCCTTCGGTCGAAACTTTCCGTCCAAACCCACTCTTACAATATCAACTTTGACAGTACGGGACTCACTGGTACTTTTAATATTTAGTCAACTTCTGATTTAGCCAATGCACTTCAGTTGCAATAGACACGAAGGAAAACATAAGCAAAACATGAAATGAATACATATTTGGGAAAAAAGTTGCTCGGCATAAACGTCCGTTCTCGTAAAATTTGATGTTGTTTTAGAGCAAGTTAAAATCTACTCGAGCATGGGATCTATAGGAGTAACCTTCGCGAATAAAATACGAAACGAAGAGAAACTTGCAACTATGATCGGATGAAGGTGCTCGTACGTTACTAATACAATGTTAAGGACGATGATGAAACAGTCGACGAAACTGGTGATAATCAAGACAATAATAATGTTAATATCTGGAATAATATTTACTAAGTATTTTGCCCGATTCTGATGAAAACATTTAAGCTTCAAATAATCACTGCAGCGCCACAACAAAATCGCAAAAACCCTTGACCTTTGCATCAGCCATAATGCAAAAAGATCACATCTGACACTGAGCGGAAACGTTAACTCATAACATAAATATTGTGGACTCGGAAAGACGTCAAGAAATAATAATTAACTCGCAAACTTCCATATACAAACTACAGTTGTATTTACAATTGCATATAGAATGTACTAAATAATTATTACATTTTGACCTTTTCCAAACCTGAAGGTGACATTCCAGGCAAGTTGATAAAAAACCATCATCATCATCACAGCATATTTTCCAACTTTTCTAAGTCCCCTGAATCGGATCATCATGATACATAGTTCACATAAAAATTATAATAATTCCTTCACCACGCAATATCCCTAAAACCTCGTACAAGGTTTCTGAAAGTGAAGCCTATACGGGAAACCAAAACAAAGGTATGGAAAAAAAAAACACAATTAAGAGGGAAACAATAATAACGAAGGCAAAATGTAAAGCATACACTTAACCTGTAATTCAAACCCCTCATTCACTAAGCAAGCAGACCTCGGCGTCTCTTGACAGTCGGGATTACAACCTTACGACTGGGGTAGTTATATTGAAGGTACACCGCGCCAAATTTCCTTGACTCGTACACTGGCAGTAGTATCATTCTTTTTATATAAAATGTGCTCGGTAGGCTAATTCGAAATCAAACATAACTCGACGAATCATCAGTCCAATGAGTTCCTAATATTTATCTTGATTTTTGCCTCTCTCTCTCTCTCTCTCTCTCTCTCTCTCTCTCTCTCTCTCTCTCTCTCTCTCTCTCTCTCTCTCTCTCTCTCTCTCTCACACACACACACACACACACATACACACATTATCATTAGTGTTCTTAGACGGACAGGGGAGGGAGGTTAGGACTGAACTCTGCTGCCTTTTGTGAAAGAAGAAGGAAGATCCAAAACGGAAAATTAATAACACGTTTAGCTCGCTAATAGGACATATCGGAGGCTGTCGTCATGATAACCTGGGACGCCATAATGAATGGCACCAAGGATAGATCATCGGCGAGTGCCAGGTAGGGCACTATGTCGCCCCGCCGTCTGCGTTGAGGAAACCCCCACTTTACCTGCCCCAGACGGCTCCCACTCATTGCCATGGGGGATAAGGCGTTATATAACGTCAGGAAATACGGAAACGTCGATAGTCATGTTATAACCCCTTCCCCCCTTCAAACCATTCAATAAAATAAATATGAATTTCGTTATCATCATTATTATTAATATATGCGTAATGCATTAGTATTATCGTCACTGTGATCAACATACGTCAGCCATTAGAGGATACACAATCAATAGCAAACAAATTTCTAAATATATTTAGAAGTATTTATAATATGAACTAAAAGCATCGCAAAATATTACTATCTATACCAAAGGGAATTACATTTAAAATTCTTGATAAAGTTGCGATATAAAGGTAATAAAAAAATACCAAATACCTTCAGAAACTCAATCATTTCGTTAAAATACTACGTGAAAACTGAACTAAACCTTTTCATTATAAGCCTCTGCATCAACAGACATCTTAATTCTTTTGACTTTACTTACAATAACCAGCATCGTTCTGTACCAATTCACTGATAAATTCCTGCACACCACAAAGAACTAAATAACCCTCTTCGGTGGCCTCTACAGGAGAGGAACAACCGCAGGAAAGGACACCTGACGAATCCGGTCAATACCCATTTCTGATCAGAGGAAACCTTTGACAGTCGAAGTCAATGTTTAACTTTGGCTTGACGAGTCACGCAAAGGTATACCGTGATAAACAGACCAAGTTCATCATGTGGTCACTCATTTGCTCCCAGCTGTACAGAGGGAAATTTTCCGCAACCTACTGTGAAGCAAACACTTTAACGAGGGAAATCAGAATGAACTGAAAACCATCAAACAAAAATCACTCATCCTTACCATCAGTGGATAGTCAAAATCTTCCATCTTTGGATGTAGTGATCCTACTATTTATCTATTATCAACTACTGCTTTCCCTCAATTATTACCTATATCTATATACCTGCAATACTATTTACATCTATTATCCATCCACTATTCCCTGAATAATACTAATCCATTATCTAACAGTAATGACAACTCAAAAGATGCTCATTCGGTCTTTGAGGCTACACAGTCTTCCACTGACGATCATGTTCCTGATGCCCAATTTGGATTACATAAAACTGAATGTGCTTTTTTGTACATTGTCCATGAAGATGACTAAATACAGTATATACAATATTTCTTACGATGTAAAGGGAATTTCTCAGAAATTTTTCACGCAAAATAATTTTCATTTCTATACAACATTTTCAACTGCAGGTGGAAACTATGTTTATGTGATAGCCTAACTATTCTATGCAAAGATTACAATCGGATTGCCAATCTTCCGATGGTTTTTGAGTTTGCAGAAGACTGAACTAAATCCATCTTACACAAATAAAATTCAGCACTATTATTCGTAAAATTATTTCCTCTTAATATTTTAGTCCTTAAAAATTATGAATAATAAATAAATAAATAAATAAATAAATAAATAAATAAACAAACAAACAAACAAACAAACAAATAAATAAATAAATAAATAAATAAATAAATAAATAAATAATGTGCCAAATTTTATTACAGAAACAGGTAAATGAAAAATGATTACAACTTCCGTAGGTTTTAACACCGTTTGTTAAAACTCGCTAACACTTTGACAAACATAATATAAAACTAAAAAAATATACGTACATATATCATACATAAATACATGTGTATATACTATAACGTATGTATGCATGTGTATATAGGTATATATACAAATAAATACATGTACAGACGTCTCAAATGAGTCATTCTCACGTTCGCATCTCCTACTGCAGTTTATAAGTCTGCTGGCAGTAAAAACCCTTAATTCGTTCACAGCATAAGAGATCAGACAATGATGATGTTTCTAAGTACAGTAGAACAGGATAAAGATTTTAAAGCACAAGGAAGCAGATTAACATAGGTATTATGAGGAAAGGTAGAGGGTCATATAATAAAAACCCCAGGCACTGTTTATCACAGGAACAAACCACAGGCTTTGGTTGCATCAACATCTCATGCAATCACAACCGCCAGGTATCGGAGATAATTGAATGAATGCTGGAAAATTCCATAGAAGAGGGATAACGAAAATAAACACAAAAACAAAATAAATGTGTGGGAAGATCATACAGACGACCTCTGAAGGTTTGATATGCGAGGAGCTCGATAACCTTGTCACGTCATCAAAAATAAACATAATAAAATAAAAAAAAGATAAAAAATAACTAACGGTGACCTACCAAAATGAACACTTGAAAAGTTGGGTAAGTGTTTTGAGTGACGATGCTGAGAAGATAATGGCTAATGATACCATGATGGAATGTAGTGCTGAAAGGACACATGATAAAGGAAACACTGTAACCTCTCCAGTATATATCTAAAAAACTACAAAGATAACAAAAGATAAAGTTTTCACTAATCGTAATCCCAACCCGTTAAAAACTTTTCCTGATGTCATCTAACTAGCACCTTAATATGGCCGGCCCTCTTCCGCTTCAAAAGATAGGTACTGATCTGATGATCCTTATGGCAGTATCTTGGAACTTCAATAGCCCAATTCCTTAATTCATCATATTGCTTTTACAATCACTCCACTTGACTAAGTTATCTACTCTCTACCCTGAGTTTTGACCCAAATCATCATATCAACATCATT
>NC_061089.1:26414382-26464382 GCF_015104395.2 Macrobrachium nipponense
TTGGTAAAAATAACATCATTCATGTAAATAGAGTTTTTGATGAGTAAACAGTATTTTCTCATGGAAAAATAATTCCAGAAAAACTACTCTTCACGGAGCAACGACGTCATGCAGATACATTTGAGAAAGTCACAGAGAATATAATAAAAACTATCACTCACCTTCAAAAAGATCTATTACTTTTTCCATAAGCTCTCTGTATGGCCTTCCTAAATATTCAACCTAATTACCGCACGTAAGACTGCTCCAATTTTGCGACGAGTGAGAGAATAAGAAAGTTGATAATAATTCATGACAAAAACAAAACTTAGCCATCAACCATTGGCATATCAATGGCATGTTTCGGACAAATCCTGAAAACTCCCTATCACCTCCACAAGAGGTTTAACATTCAACTTATCACCATAAAGTCTTTCAAAATAAGCTCTTAACTATCAGAAAGAAGACTATACACGCACAACGTACTAAAATGGCAACCAAATCTTTCTTTACTTTTCTCGGACACACACAAACACACACACTACACTCAACTACACTCATCAGTAAAGTGAACAACCAAACATCTGTTCAAATTTTCAAATCTTATCATATAAAACTCAAATGTCTTCTTGTTGTAATGTAACAGCTCTAAGTGCAGTAAGATCGAAACAACTGAGGAAAATCGCGTGTAATTAGTACACCACTTCATATATATATATATATATATATATATTATATATATATATATATATATATATATATATATATATATATATATATATATATATATATTATATATTATATATATATATATATATATATATATATTTTTATATATAATATATATATATAATATTATTACATTACGTATATATATATATAATGTATATATATATATTATACGTATTTATATACTATATATGTATATATATATATACTATATATATATATATATATTATATATATATATATATATAAATAACTCGATGGATAAAGATGTCTATTAATGGCAGAAGTGCAGATAAACATATTTGATAATGCAACTCTCCAACCCTAAAAGTTACATAAAACAGAATACGACTAAGTATACTGAGAGAGAGAGAGAGAGAGAGAGAGAGAGAGAGAGAGAGAGAGAGAGAGAGAGAGAGAGAGACTCGCAAACCCGGCCAGAGGAGGACGGATTATCTAACTTGATTCTCCAACTGTTTGCCAGAGAGAGAGAGAGAGAGAGAGAGAGGTCTTCATTGGGTTCACAGGTTAAGTCGAATAAACTGCTAAACGTTCACAGGGACTATGCAATTGTTCTAATCTCGAGAAGCGAGCACATACAGCTGCACAATCTGAGCTGTGCCTTGCATTCTAACGTACCTTTGCGAGAAAGAAGAGAGCCACTAACACACTTCCGTTTAAAGATGGACCAATGCACAAAGCAAACTTTGATTAAGGACTCATACCGTACCGAAATCCTGAGATTATTTACAAAACGAAATGCATACTAACTCGGAAAGAAGACAACATAAAAAATATCAATAGAAAATTCGGCCAACGGGCTGAATACAACTATTATACTGCCAATTATATTGACTTTACTGTACGCTTAACTCTATGCATTTGTCATTTAGGGTTAGATATCGCTACTTCAACTCATAATAAAGGAATTATTAAGACTCATGCCGTAAAAAAAAATGCCCCAAAATTTACTTATTATATTTCGCAACGCTTTGAGAGAGAGAGAGAGAGAGAGAGAGAGAGAGAGAGAGAGAGAGAGAGAGAGAGAGAGAGAGAGATGCATAAAAACTCGAGCTCCTCAGTACCCGCGAGGTTACAGAGTACATGCCAAGCGGAAGGAACAACCCCAGGCCCCATGTGCAGCCAACTTGCATCCACCTTCTGCATAATGCTGCCGAAGATCTTGAAAAGAGAAATGGAGACGCCTACGGAATTAGTACAAGTAAGTTCTTTCTTTAATAGTCGCCTTCACTGCAAATGCGGACGGCGCTGCCACAAAAGAAGAACTAAATGTTTAAACTTCATCCATAATAGATGAACTGCAAAGGATAAAGGGTAATCCTATAGGTACAAAATAATACTGAGAAATATATAAATATAAAAATGTAAAATAAAGGACTATTCCTCAGAAGTAAAACATAATCTATAATGAAATAAAGGAAAACTTGAATAAAAAACGTAAATATCCCGAACTAAATAAAAAAAACTAACAGAAACAAAAGACCAACTCTCTGACAGCAGGAATAACCTTAAAAACAATTAAGCTCTCAGGAAATAAAAACAACTCTGAGAACTTCAAGAAACTTTTAGAAAAAGAAGGTATACTAATGAAATAATACATAGTTCAGACCAGTTACGTCTGAAAAATCAGAGGTTCTAAGAAATAAAAGGTAAACCCTCAGAAATAAAGGATAAAATCCGAATTGAGAGAAAATGTCTAGGAAACAACTCGGAAGATAATTTTCTAATCAGCTTCTACGTATTCGTTTCTGATATGAATAACCAGCTGTTAAAGTGGCTTCTATGAACATCTTAACTGCAAAAGCAATATTTCATATGTATTTAGGAGCTACCTTCAACTGTAAACATTAAGAAATTGGAATGGTCACTTCTTCCGATTTACGTGAAAATAAAAATTTGTAACAACCGAAGTTTTGTTCAAATTTTCATGGGAAATTTTCTTATAATTTGCTAAGAGGTAAATGTTTCGGTGTAACACTTAACCTACCAATGACAAAATGGGCGTGGGCAAACTTCTTGTTCAATTCATTTTTGCAGCTGGCAAATAATTCCTTTTCTTTTTTTACTGAATTAATTGCCAGTGGCTGTCTCCGTTACGATCAGTGTGATGTAGCTTTGCCAAGTAGTATTTAGTGCAGTTACACCATCTTTATAAATTCATACAATGTTGTGATGTCTTAACACAACAAACTGGCGTTCTAAATGGCGACACATGCACTGAGAGCAATGGGAACCTTGAATCTATGAACTTTATTATTATAAAAAATCATCGGACGTTAATGCGAAGACTGGAGCAACAGTTGCTCGTATGGATAAAGCCTAAAGGTTCACAACTCGGGAAATGAGCCTAAAAGGCCTGCAACGCCTAAGAATCAAACCTGAAGGGCCATTAACTCTTGAAACACGGCTAAAAAGCCATTAATAATATGAAACAGGTTACATCTCCATGGGCACATACGGGAAAAACTTAAAAAGCCGTGAAATCATATGACTATTCACACTTATGAAACGCGACTAAAAGTCATCAACTTGCATTGAACAAGCCTAAAGAAACCTTAATCAATAAAAAATAAAAAGCATAAAAGGCGATGAATTCATAACACAAATATAAAATGCCTTCAATCAGTACGAAACAAACCTGAAATAAAAAAACAAAAAATTGAAAAACAAGCTGTACATAATATGTTTAAGGAATTGAATAGCAAGCACTACAGGATATATTTTCTGAATGTATAAAACAGAGAAAACTGAGGAGATAACTTTGCATACAAATAATTGTATAATGGAATACACTGGCCTAATTTCTTATAACCTATCATGGAAAATGTGTTCTTCTCGTGTGAGAGAGAGAGAGAGAGAGAGAGAGAGAGAGAGAGAGAGAGAGAGAGAGAGAGAGAGAGAGAGAGACCAAATTACGACGACAGAGAAGAATCAACGTGAAAATGGACTGAAAAATAATGAGAAAGTGATGGCGATTGATTGCTAATGCCTCCTTTTAACGAAGAAGACGGCTAATGCACCAATACAAGCTACCGCTATGATTTTGTAGATTTTAATTTTTTTTTTTTTAATTCGTGAGTTTATTTCCGAAGTATACCAAACCTCTTAGATAAAGACACGATATTATCAGACTACGATGCCTTCTGTAACGGCTACCATACGGAAAAAAATAAGAAAACATGCCTTTATGATAAAAAAAAACAGTTGAATATAATTCACCTACCTAGTAATATAATAATGCAAGATTAATAATTACGATCACAAAACCGCGCCTGTTACTTGAAGGCTAATATTCTCATACGGATAATCGCAAACGCTGGATCAGGCCTGACTCACCCAGATAATTACAGCACAGGTGAGCACAAAAAAAAAAAAAAAAAAAAAAAAATCGTTGCCTCCGCCACCCCCAACCCCCTTTCCCTGACACCCCACCTCCCTTCCTCTTAGTCACAAACGCCAACTCTCAGTCAGCAACAACTATCCCGACATCACACCTCCTCCAAAGCAACATTTTACACTCCTGTTCGTTGGTCAAGGTGTCTCTCACTGAGCACAGAAAGTAGTTCTCTTAATATTAAGTCTGATGAAGTGGAATGAATATCTTTTGAATGAAATATGTTCAGCAATATGCATATACCTGTACTGCCACTTAAAATTTGGTGACAGTTTTCTTACTTTTGAGGATACACTAATTACAGCAATAAAATGACACACACACACACACACAGAGAGAGAGAGAGAGAGAGAGAGAGAGAGAGAGAGAGAGAGAGAGAGAGAGAGATGAAAATAATTGAAGACCCCTCTCTCCTCTTTTGAATTGCAGCTATTTCATAAATTTGTTAAAAGGTTAATCGCAGAGATGCATCCCTATTCACCTCAGTGCTGATTTAAGGAGATGAGTTTTACCCTGAACCGGGGTTAACAGAGATGCCTCAGCTGCGAACGTAATTAACCTATTACTGGCCCATTTGCATAACTAGCCCACTTACTCAAATTCAAAGTTAAAACTAATGTAAAAACTGTAAATGGTCCATACTAATTATCATGCCCCGAAAAGTAGCCATTATCAGTCAGGAGTTTAATGTACTGATATTAGGCGACGTGCTACATGCTACAGCTCTCTCTCTCTCTCTCTCTCTCTCTCTCTCTCTCTCTCTCTCTCTCTCTCTCTCTCTCTCTCTCTCTCTCTCTGTATATATATATATATATATATATATATATATATATATATATATATATATATATATATATATATAATATATATATATACACTATATATATTATATGTGTGTATGTCTAATATAAACAAATATATGCACATGAAAACATATGCGTATGTATACATACACAATGTACTATATATGTGTGTGTATAAAGCTGCGACTAACACTCGGGGGCGCAGCGGTTCATCCTATAAAAGGAAGAGATATTACTTTACCTGGTTAGTGTTATTTTTCCTGCGTCCAGCAGTTAACATCATTCAACTTAGGGACTCGGTAGGAAGGTTGTAGTATATTTAAAAAAAGCATCATATAAATTTGACGTATTCATTTACAATTCATTGGTAGAACGTGTACACGCCAATATATATATTTATATATATATATATATATATATATAATATATATATATATATACACACACACACACACACATTATATATATATATATATATATATATATATATATATAAATGTTTTTTGCCACGAAGGAAAAAATGAAAAAACGAGTTGGCCGAGTACCTTCGGTCCTATTCGGACCCTTTACAGTATGCCTCAGTAAAGGGTCCGAATAGGAACGAAAATACTCGGCCAACTCGCTTTTTTCATTTTTCCTTCGTGGCAAAAAACCTTTATTTATACATAGCATCACGTTTTATATACTTCGTGATCAAGTTATTCAGATATATATATATATATATATATATATATATATATATATATATTATAATATATGTGTATGTGTGTGTGTGGGGGGGGGGGGGGTTACTATTAACGATTGATAAAAACTCACATGTGTATGAGTGACAAAACTATCATAATTAGCCAGATTGGTGGACATGAGGTGATTTTGATTCGGACTACTAAACCTGAATTCGACTTAAATGGGTAAAACAGAATCCCAAAAAACTTACATCTCTTGACAACCACTTGGATAAGTGAATAGTCTAACAATGTATTTAATCTTCAATACGTACAAGTTCGAAGCCTGGACTAGGCAGATGCACTTAAATTACAATTCGTTTACGGTGTAGATTACTCCCAAGATACAGTGAATTCGATATTATAAAGCATTTGGTGCTGAACATCTGCCATAACAAAAAAAAAAAAAAAAAAAAAAAAAAAAAAGTCATGTGTATAAATTAAAACTATCATAATCCAAGTGTTACCAACTTAGCAATCGAATATCACGATGAATGTGGGTTGATTAAGATTTTAAGTATAAAAAATAAAGTCAATTCATCAGAAATATGTACAACAACACTGGAATAAACTTATCTCTTTTGACAACTGAGTTAAACAAGCACAGGTTCGAATCCTACCCAGGGGAGATGCACATTTATAATTCCCTCTTGATGCACGTTTTTCACCCAAAGTGAAGTGAATTCGATATTAAGTGTATCTTTAGTTTAATATGTGAGATAAGGAAAAAATTCACGTACGTATAAGAGACAAATCTACAAACATATACATACATACATACATAAAATGCACTTTATCGACGCATTAAATTATTACAAACAAATCCTATTTCTACACTAATGCCGCAGCCCACACACTAAAGAGATATAGCAAAAGCATTAATTACCCCCCTTTACCAATAGATGGCGTGCTGAATACAATTTATAAGTAAAAAATGACCGTAATCATCTAATTTTTAACATAACATTAAGTTTTGCTCCGCAAATCACGAATCTTCTTTAGCGTAGTAAAATACTTTATTTATAGAATATTATATTATATATATTTAATTATTTGCTGAGTAAAATTACGGACAGACAGTTTCTGACTTGTGTTACATTACCCAAATGTCTAGTGGTGGAACGAAAAGCAAATAAAGCGGTGGACACCAGATCTCTAATGAACTACTGTTATCACAAGCTTAGTGACCGTCAACGTGTATACAGTGAAAATAACAATGCCATCACACTAAAGAAGGGAAAAAGCACAACCATCTAACTTAAGGCCTCAATTATCCGAAAGCTCAGTAACTACGCGGTGTTCATAAGGAATGGTAAATGTAAAACAGGTCCAGCATCACCAAAAAAAATTAAAGAAATATATAAAGAATTCATTTAAATGTATAAATTAAATTAAAATTTGTAAATAATCAAAATTGTCACAATCTAAACCTCATTGTCGCAACTCTTGGGCAACATCATCCAACATGAACAAAAACATTCAATACAATTCAAGATCTCATCTTTTTACGACCAAGAGAATATTAAAATACACGAACCTGTTTTAGCTGAAATCATAAGGATGGCCTTTGCTATAAGCGTGTGACGTGGTCAAATCTAATCGTCGAACGAACATAACAGCACAGACAAACATACACACAGTGTCCAAGAGGCCAGGAACCGTCTTCGCAGGATCTTCAGTGTCACACCACAAATCCGGTTGACACAAAGATCCTGTAAGTTATTCTGCAATGGTGATAACGCTGGCCGGATATGCTTTTCCCGCCGTCACCAGATATACATTTTTCTAAGACTGACAAATAGAAAACCGGATGTGGTCAAAGAATGGACATCCCAGATTTTATTTCTCGTATGCAAACATGACGTGGAACCAGGGTCATATGCAAAGCACAGTTGCTATTACTACATACAGTGGTGCTTAAGGGGAACAAATGAGAAACAGAAGCCTCTAAGCTAGAATGGGTTTCCTTCACTTCTGACGAGCAAATATGGAGCCAGGGCTAATGAAAGAATAAAATTAAATCAATGAATTGAAAAATGTGCTGCAATAACGGGCTTCAACAGTTTTATTTCCAACAGGCAACTGTGGAACCTTGCTCTTAAGGACAGTAAAAACACAAGCGGCGTCGATGGAGAGAAATATAACAGAGAAATGCTTTCCATAAACAGCTATTCTCCGTTTTTACTTCCAAAAATAAATGTAGCATCGGGGTCATTTGTGCAAAAAGTCTAAACGCAATAAATAATTGAAAAAAATTGTCTGCATACGAATCAAGACCCGAGGTCTTCGTCAACTACTTCTTTTAACCTAATCTGGCAAAGCATTGCTTTAAAAAAATCACCCAAAATTATAGCAATGGCATGACAAAACTTCTTTCTGTTTTTGCACTCCAAACTTTTTACAAATGATACACTCATGAGTGATGTCAACTGGCATTCAAAAGCAAATGCTTGTGACACTCATATTCAATAATAAATTATTTTGACTAAATCATTACTTACAAAATTTGGCATACAAGCATCCATGGCTGCATGTTGGGTATGGAGCAAGGCAATCAGATTAACCTACTGACTTTTAACCTCTACGTATGACCTTGAATTTGTTTTCCCTGTGCACACTGGCTTCACTGGTGGGGGATTCTTGCCAAATGTAAAACCTCTATCTAGAATCATTCAAAAGTTACCGAGCTTGAAAAAATAAATAAAAAAAAGCACCAAGTGCTCCCTCCCTCCCAAAGCCAGTAATCCAGGGCATAAAAATCAGCGATTAAATCAGAAGGGTAAAACCTTCTGTAGTCCGAACTGACTGACAGAGAACTGATCGCACTCGTTAATTATTTTCCCCCGCTTAAAGGATCTCTCCAATCCTGCCGCCACCATCACCACAGTTAACGGATTACCAGATACATAATTCCCATGCTCAGTAAACAGAGGCACACTGGGTTTTAACGGAATGTATCCAAATAGCTCCGTACTCTACAACGGTTCGAACCCGGGATCAACTTCTGATAAGGTGAAAGCGCTGCTTCTTAGACCGGAAGCCCCAAGTGAGAGAGAGAGAGAGAGAGAGAGAGAGAGAGAGAGAGAGAGAGAGAGAGAAAGGGCTGTGGAAGCAATTCCAATTCACTTAAAATAAGCGAGGAAACCTGTTCACAGAAACTGCTATGGCAAAAACCAAAATTCCAGTTGCTAAAAGTTTGAAAAAGTCATCCTACATGACAAAGTACATGTTCACTTGACTCAAGGCACACCTCTTCACAAAACGCATAACCTCGACCTATCCAATCATAAACACGTTCAGAACAAGTTTTCCTTCGTGGCGCTTAAGCATATTTTTCATTGTAGGAAGTTAAAATGGAGAACCAGGACGGCCGAATATATAAAAAGCCAGAAGTATTTGTCTCAAAATGCAGGGACTCTTTACCTTGTCCTAGTAACGCGTACAACTGCCGCCGCTGTTTCCCAAAATAAGTGTTACGCCAATGATCAGAAGTCTGAGAGAATGACCTAGGGGAGGGGAGGGGAGGGGGCTCGGTTCGTAAACTTGAGGATTAGTAAGAGAAAGAGAATTAACTCGAAAGTCACTAAAGACAGTTTGGTTGCGAACACACACACACAAACACACACACACCTCCGAACTGCATGGCGAGCGATGATCAATTTCCACATTACATAATACAGTACATATATGAATTATCTAACCCGCTTACTATCTCGACGTCGAGGATTGCTGTCTGAAGACGCCAGTTTACATGTATGAGTCCTTCAAATATCTATCTGTATGTATAGATGAACGAAATAAACAACGATTATCATTCTAACAGCTACAACAGAAACAAAGGAGACCAGATATCAATACAACTTCGCATGGCGCAAAGTTGACTCGGTACGTAATTATTTTAGCTTTAGGAGGTCATGAACTACACGTGTATTTAAGTCGTTGGGATAATTTATGTAAGCGTTCTGTTGTTTCCAATGGCCTTCACTGTTAGAAATAAATAAATATTTGTAAACATTTTCTTTTCTTTTACTATAGATAATAATAATAATACTCGTACACTATTTTACGTTGATGATGCACGATGTAGGTTATCTATACTTAAAAAAATCTAGACATAATTAAATATAAATATGAAACAAGCCATAATACAAGTATAATATATATATATATATATGATATATATATATATATATATATATATATATATATATATATAAAGAGTAGATCAAGCAACCCTCTTGACTAGCTGCAAAAATCTATCCATGAATTATGTTATAGGTTAACTACGAAATAACAACATACCTAAGTCAATAAAATACTTTCTAAGACTGTACGGAAGAGTCTTTAAAATCTTCAATAAAGTAATCAATATCCACTTCTAAAGAAGAAATGGATGTACGTTGGTATATTTGAACACAAGAACACAACAAAGTTTAAATTCCATTGTCTCTGCTGACGAGATAAACAAGAAAGAAGTCAGGGACAAAGACACTCCATTAGAAGCGAATATGCTACTGAGAAAATTATGTCCGCAATTAAAACGTCGTTTATGACCCAAAGTTGCATCCAAGGTGCTAATCACATGTAAAGGCGACGCCCTTAATAAAGCAGCTTACGTGGGAGTCAAATTAAAATATATTCAACGGATTTTCACCTGAGCTGAATAATCTGACATTCTCTTTTACACGAAACATACAACTTATTAGAAGTGTTCCAAGCAATTGTCAACTGCCGTCTTTTTCCCAATTTTCAAGACTACAATTATATGTTTACATAATTATGTGTATACATATACAGGGGACATATACGTGTATGTGTGTATGTGTGTATATATATATATATATATATATACTATATATATATATATATATATATATGACTGGTAAAAGTGTTCTGTAACAACAGAATTCCATCTAATAAAAGGAGCCCATAAAAGAAACACCAAAAATGTGAAGAGAAAAGTACTTTTTTCTCTCTACATTTTGGGTGTTTTTATGGGCCCTTTTCCTTTTATTTATTATATATATATATTATATATATATACTATTATATATATATATATATATATGATATATATGTACACACACACACATATATAAATATATATATATATATATATATATATATATATATATATATATATATATATATATATATATACACACACATTACAAACGTACATATACTCACAGTCTGGTCTCCTCCATGACGTCAGCAGAAACTACCCAGTACGCTTACCTGCAAAAGAAATAACAGAAACATGAATGGGGAGAGAAATAAAATTTTCTTTGATAAAAAAAAGGTAAGTTCACGGGGAAGCATTACCGTTCATTGTCAGAGAGAGAGAGAGAGAGAGAGAGAGAGAGAGAGAGCCAGTGTTATGGGAAACGGGTTAATGCGAGAATAGAATTGAAAGCAAAGAGAAATGTCCAAAATGAAGGGTTGGAGAGAAGGGTGTCGTATAATTTTCTCGTGCCGTGGGACCTCAATCCTTGACCATCATCACGTGACAGCCAGGGCTATTCCTCGACCTAGTTCCCGTCTACCGCAAAGGTAAAGCAGAGAACATTTCCTTCCAGGATTGTCAACAAACAGGGCAGCCGCTAAGGAAGCGCTTTTTGGTTCCCAGTACAAAAATTACTTCTAAGCTTTGTTGTGCTCAATAAACCAGCAAAAGCACATCATAAAATATTGTCCGCAAATTCATGCATTCTTACATGACATCCCGAAAAATATAGCAAAATAATTTTATTTTGAATACTATCTCATGAAATGTCTGATTCTTAGCATGGAAATTACATTTCAGTTGCTCTAATGGCTCAAGCAGTATACGAATACATCAAATTCCTTAATGACAACCTCACCTGGAGAACACAAATTCGATTTTATTTAAACTGATTAAAAATACCGTTCAAAATCGCCTTTAAGTATCATCAAAGAAATCAATAGAGGTCAAACAACGTGAATCATATTCTCTCTTTCTTTCTCTCCAGTTCTCTTTTGCCGCACTGCTGATAAGGTGCCCTCCCAACCCCAGGCCCCTGACCTTGCTCCAACAATTCATATGAGAATTCCCCCCCCCCCCCCCCAGGTCAACAATTATCCACACAAAAACCAACGTCCATCCCTCGGATAAATGCTCTCCTAACCTGGATTTCACGTGTATGATCACCTCCACACTAATTCCCTCTAACACGGAAGCACGCAACACAAATGCTTCGGCCGAAATGCCATCTCACAAGGATGACGGTCAGATATACCTACCTAACCGTCTAGTTATATTTCATATACTATATGTGTGTGTGTACATATAATATAAATTTGCATAAACATATACTTATTAACACACATATATATATATATGTATGTATGTATAACTAAATACCCCTTTTCCTTTGAGAGTGTCTCCAGATGGCGGATAATAATCGTCCGGTTCTCAGTTAGTTTTTATGGATGAAATTGATAGCCTATCCGATGCTCCATCGCGGCAAAAACAAATCAAGGTAACTATTAAAACTAATTAGGTTAACAGAGGCGCAAAGGGATTTAACGGAACATGCCTCAGGCATTCTGGCTCGTACTGGAGCCGAGCCCCTCAACACCTTACTGGTGGAGCAAGCATCCTAACTGCAGAGCCAATGAAACCCACTGAGGGAAACCATTCAACATTAATCTATCCACCTACAACAAATCCAGAGCTCTCTCATCAATGAATACATATTGCTCGCATTTCCGCAGCTACTTAGCCTCTGACATGCCATAAGTAACGTCAGGAGAACAATGACAACTGGCAACTCACGGCCTTCACATGGACAGCTTCCAACGGAGCCCGCAAACTCTCAGTTGATGTGAATTTTGACGTAGCCTATAAACAGGAATTCCAATAGTTCTGCTCTCTACTCAATTAGCAACATTAATCAACCCCTTCAGCTTCTGGCAAGATTTGTGATTCAAATGTCAAACCTCAACTAAATGAAACCTCGACTAATATTGTAGACGCCTCATCCATTCCTCACCATTAGTCTCACTGTCATGTTCTCACTACTTCCAATAGAAACTAAAATTGATCATAGGAGAGAATTTCCCTGAACTCTGTAAGTAGCGAAACTATTAAGAAGAGTATTTTTGAAGAGATTAAAAAAATAACCAATGGCACTATTCCATCTTCAATAATTGACTAGAACCTCTGAATTCGTGGAAACAAATAACCCTCAAAAAGACCATCCAGAGACCACAAACTTCTGCCAAGGCTGCGCAATCCAGCCCACAAATGATTCCTTCTCCCAAATAGTTACATTCCTTGTCGCCACTCACAAAGTCAGCCTTTTGTAAAATTTTCGTGTAAATCCAAAAACTGAACCGTGTGCTATTTGCCGCTGGCGATGTGATGTAGTGACCATAATACCTATGTTCTCAAACCTTGGTCTGTGGCATACTATTAGTACCATGGCTTTCCTTAGTTTTTGGTATGAAATCACTTGCTCGAGGGTACTTCCACTACCAGGAAGCCCTGCTCATAACTTCATTCTCTTCGGTAAAGTTCTCTTTCTATCTTCTTCCAATAGGTTATTTTAATTTTTCATCACATTCCCTCGTTCATCATAATCACAGCCACATCCTGAACTTTTGCTCTCCAACTACCACAGCTCTCTATCCTCACAATATCTTCAACAACTTACTAATTGAATAACTCTCCTAGTTTTACACACACTTATCTTAAAATTTGCAGAAGTCCTGTAAGAACCCATTATCTACTATACATTTCCTCTTTCCCAATTACACTTTTCGGCATTCTTGACTAAACAGCAGAAGTAACAACCCAACCATCCACTCTCTCCTTCATCCATCCATCTACGCACAAACACACATAAAATGGGCTCGCAGTTGCAGGGTCTATGATTTGATCCTTGGCGCCTGCCGCCCAGCAGTCAACTCCATTCTCAATGGGTAACGGAGTCTGCTGAGCCAAGAAAAGGGGCATGGTGCCAACAACTTCATCCTTGACACTTGCTGAGAATGGGTAGGCTCTACCCTTCTGGTCCCAGAAACAAATAAAAGTGGATTTAAGTAATAAATAATCAAATACATAAAAAAATATTATATATGTATACAAACATATTACAAACACACACACACACACACTATATATATATATAAAACCATCTTTCACTTTTGAATGCCATCCACTGCACTACACTATCTCAAGGGTGTTGCACTCTGAGAGAGAGAGAAGAGAGAGAGAGAGAGAGAGAGAGAGAGAGAGAGAGAGAGAGAGAGAGAGTTTCGATAGTGGGTATTTGCCCAGGGAGACAGTAGGGACATAATAGGGGGAGCGCATAATGGGGGGTGTGTGCCCTACGCATGCTGGCAGGACCACGCCGTGAGCGTCTTGTTTGTGGCCAGCTATTTATTGTCATTTTCTCTACTACCTGGCCTCTATCCAACACCTGCGCTCCAGCCCACTGCTGCTCCTACTACTACTTCCACTAACAGGCAGATGCTGAATTCGCACTCAGCAAATGTCTCAACCACCTAAGTGTCACCACATGATGATGACGAAACACAGGTAAGTGTATGGCTAAGAAAGTACTACGACCTGTCAACTGATCTTTTAGCACGTCACGAATTATACTGCTTTATTTATTATAGACATGAATAATCAGTCTACTGATAATGAATAGTATACAGACAATATTACCACAACTCTACTAAATATTACATGTTGGCTTATAATAAGCAAAACAATACAAAAAGATTTAACTGTACTACTATGTAAACCAATAAGGCTTTTACATATGCGAACACTCAATAAGGTTTCTGGTATCAGTCACCAAGTGGTAGCTAATGGAATCATATAAGCGCCTACATATAAGAGAGAGAGAGAGAGAGAGAGAGAGAGAGAGAGAGAGAGAGAGAGAGAGAGAGAGAGAGAGAGAGAGAGAGAGAGAGAGAGACTAGTATAAATGAACATGTGTAATATTCATGTGCCTTCACGACGAAACAATGAGAGACCCAGTTTTAGATCATTCCTTTTTATTTTCAACTTATACTGAAAAGTTAACCGCCATGCACTTTTACCACATTTACCAGTGTCGAACATTTTAATCACAACAGCGTCGAATCCTGGTGTATAACCGAATCAGTGCTACCCAAGTATTTATTTGTTAAACGGATTTACCCGAGTTTCTGGACTCTGGTTTTTTTTTTTCATGTCAACCCTTGCTTAAGAAAATCCTTCAGAAAAGTAGAAAAATCGGATACAAATGGATTAACGCTGACAAAGATTTGCTTTCCACATGAAAGCACATGCATGTATATCAAGTTAGGAAAAGCAACACTAATTGTAGATGTTACGTACAAGTGTTATGCAATCCATCTCAATAGCATGAGAAAATTGATCATGCAATGAACACCACATTATTAAGGCACATAATCTAACGCTATTTGCAATGTGAGAATAACCTATGGTACTAACAGACCCTTGCAACACCAGGATATCTGTAACACCATACGCAAACACTGTACGTTCAATGACCTTTTGAAGAGTCTCTGAGAGAGAGAGAGAGAGAGAGAGAGAGAGAGAGAGAGAGAGAGAGAGAGAGAGAGAGAGAGAGAGAGAGAGAGAGAGAGAGAGAGACTTTCTGTCATAGAGCGCTACCACAAGTATTTCACTAAGGAAGAAACACGACGTAAGTAATGGCATGTTTTTTGACGGCGTGTGGACTACTATGGGTGGATTGGGCAAACGGTATTTAGGGCCAGAGCTCAGTTTTCTAGGAATAAACCCTTATAAAAATATGCTTCTCATGAGCATGCTATGCATGAAACACAAACCCATCGAAAACAGTACAAGAAACATTCTTAATGTTAATTACATGCCAAAGTAGAAGTGAAAAGGCCTTTACTGCTTACAAAACCAATGTGAATAAAAAGAGAGGAATATTTTTAAGGTAATGAAACATTAGAAGACAACAATTCTGTAACCGAAGATCTGTATGGACGAATCCACAGACACTCCATTCTTAAACTTTCAGTTCACCACAATAATACACAACACTGAACATGTTGTATCTCAGAAGACTGCAAGATACAAGGAAAAATAAAACTCATGCCAAATACCAATTCTAATACTCAACTGGTACAAAACACTTGAAAGGATATTTAGTTGTGGAGACAAAACAACCCCCAGCTTAATGTGATATTAACTGAACTTTGGGTTTCTTTTAATGACAAGTTCGTAAAAATTTAACAGACTGGAGAGAGAGAGAGAGAGAGAGAGAGAGAGAGAGAGAGAGAGAGAGAGAGAGAGAGAGAGAGAGAGAGAGAGAGAGAGAGAGAGAGAGAGAGAGAGAGAGAGTTTATTCTTGGAAATTTTTAAACCTTTGCAATTCCATGTAAATGTATACAGAATCGTGTGCACATAATGTCACTAATAACATTCACATGTGACGGGTTAAACAGCCATGGAGACATAATTCGCCTTTGATCTTTTTTTTACTCTCCCGATTACAAGCCCCAACACATACAAGTTTCAACTTTATAACAGGAACTTTGTATCGCTCTTAGCAATTTACACTGCATACCATACATCTTCAACACCACATTAGCTCTCGATCAATTTTAGCTGGTCGACGTATGCCATAAACAGCTATTTCAATTTACTTTCAAGTTTCTCACAGGGATCATTCATAGACCCCCGACTCACACACCAATTTCTTTGTCTAAACAATTTTCTTCCACTATCAAACCTTATATCACCAGTCTTGCTTTCTCAATCAAACGCTTACCATAACAATTCAGTGGTATACTATGCAACTTTTCCCCCTCTAGGCTAATTCCTAGTCCCCTCTCTCACCTTTACCCCTAGGCAGAAGGAATCCCTCTCACCCATTCCGTTGGAGACTTTCTCTCATCCAGAAATATCTCAAGACACCTAGTCAGCCACTCCACATTTTCCAGTCTCTTGCTTGCCGTCCTTACATCCTCCACAGGACTTCCACAAGAATTCCCAAAACTTATCCTAACACTGACATTTCTTTTGTGTTCCATTTACTTATTACCCTTTCTCTCCACACACACAACACACAAACACACACATATATATACTTGTATATCGATTATATACTCTCTCTCTCTCTCTATCTCTTCATCCTCTGCTCTCTCTCTCTCTCTCTCTCTCTCTATATATATATATATATATATATATATATATATATATTATATATATGTATATATATAATGTGTATACATAGGCATACATACATACACCAGAGCTAGATGCACATTATGTGTGTCAGGGGGTTTTACAGGATGCTTATAAACCTCATGTGTAGATGTATGAAAGTGGCAGTGACCGTTGTGCTGATTTTTCTTCTGGAGTCACCCCCTGGCTCCCTGTTGAAATTATATACATACATATAACACACACACACACACACACACACACACACACACACATATATATATATATATATATATATATATATATATATATATATATATATATATAAAATTCAAGAATCTATCATCGTGTATAACTTGAGAAGCTGAGTAATTTAGTGTGCCAACACTTCTAAAATAAATAAATAAATAAACAAACTGCAGGAAAGACCAAACAATACCCGCCTAATACCTCACAAACAATCGTACCCAAGAAGAAAATACCTGTAAGCCGCCTTTCAGGTCAACTAGAAATAGACAGAGAAGATGTGTGTGTGTGTGTTTGTGTGTGACGAGGAAGGGGGACAGGGGCCATCGGTAGCAACACCAATCACAGATACCGTCCATACTAAGATACGTCTAAACACCTGTTTTCGTACAGTCAATATTCACGTGACAGCCATTTCTTCAAAGGAGCTAAGTCTTATGTTCTGTAACTATAATAACAAAATTCACAAATGAAACACTAACGATCAGAATTTATTTAGCTGAACACGCGGAACCTTAACACAGTCTAACTCTAAGACTACGGACAGTTACTGCATTAAGTGGTCTGAGCCACTGGTTTTCATATCGTCAATTATTTCAACCGCTCACTTTTGCTTAGTAACGGGTTTGAGCCACCGGCCTTCATATCGTAATAATTTTGGCCAGAGGGTACGACATTTAAATTTCTTACGAAACCAGACAAATGCATTTCTGTAGCATTCATCACAATAAAGGTAAATTTTTGCATGAAAATTTTATGAGGAGCAAATATAATATCTGTGATCCAACGTACATACAGTTTTCATGTACGGGTACAAGGAAAAGTATTCAACGAAAGGGATTGCTGAAAGCAGACAGGCACAAGCAAATGAAAGACCTTAGTGTGACAGTTAGGGGGGATAGTGATGAGGAGGGCTGTCTCTCGGTAGTGAGAGCAAAATTCTCAGAAATGCTTCCCCAGCACCTCCACAATTCTCCACCCCTCCCCCTCCTCCAACCGGACCACCATCACCTCCACCACCCACCACCAATGCAACCTGGACAACCCGTTTTCCTACTCGCGTTTTCTGTCACACTTTCGCAGAGGGATTTTGAACAGCAAACCTCAGTACTCGTTTGCCAATCGAAACAGAAAACCAGAATAACAGAGCAATGGCCAACGATAAAACTTTGGTGATGATCACAATGACACCAGGTCTACAGCAAATCAGAAATATCTGAGTATCGTAAGAAACTAAAGGCTTATAAAACCGTCAGTTTTCTAGCTGCACTCGATTCCTTTGACATCACGCGTCACAACGAAAAACCGGAAGTATTGAAAATGTACCTTAGGAAACAGCAGGGACGATATTCTCCGGAAATCTGCAACTATCAATTCTTACTTTTATATGTCAGCAACCCTGAATTATAAACCTCACATTTTCAAGAATAACCAAGAGTGGAATTACAGTCACAAGGTACTGCGGACGTAAGTAAAAATACATTAATTCTAGTCAATACTTGGAAGGGTAACCACTAAAAAATGCCATTTGAAATCGCCGTCCGCACATGAAACCCCCTTGAGCATCCTTGGAGCTGGTAACCTTTAATTAACATATTTGCTGATACACCGAAATACCAGCTACGAACCTGGGTTCTGCATAATTCGCATATATATATATATATATATATATATATATATATATATATATATATATATATATATATATATATATATATATATATATATATATATATATATATATATATATATATATATATATATATATCACCGGGTTTAACGTTGAATTGTTCCCGCGATGAACCTGGGTTCAGCGAATTAATTCGCACAAGTAAAACTTCAGCTGGTCGGCCAGTCAGAACAGCTCCAAACGTATTTACAAGTGATAAACACGCGGTGCATTCTTTTCACCTCTTGCTTCTCGGTATTGTCTCTTCAGCTTCTGGACATTGTTCAAGGAATCTGAAGAATGCTGCTCAAGTGTCGTATGTAGTATACAACTTCTGAGAGACACGGATTAATTTTTCCAAGAATACGCCCACCTCTCCCACCAAGATTTCCAGAACTTGATAAATGCCTAACAAGCAACTGCCCTCTACTGCATCTCTTTCTTGTCTTCTTCCGGCCAGAGCTAGAAAAAGGATTTAGTTGCCCGTCCCATTGACCGTTGCTCAAAAGAAATTAAAACAAATCGGTCATACAGGCAACAATAAATAGTAGGTACGAATCGACAGTTGATCATGTCAAGTTGGTAAATTTTAAGACCTGGAAAGTCTAACGCACATCAACATTTTCATTTTAAACAACCGGAAAAGACAGGATCACAGACGATTATCCCCATTTCACTACCTGCCGCTGCTGCTACTGGAATTACTGTTGTTAAATGTGGGTTCCAATGTCCGTAGATCTCTCAGGAGTAAAATTTCCGACTCCAGACATTAAAGACTACTATCGACTATTACTACTTCTACAAGTAACAAGAATAATAATCTTTCTAATTATTGGTTTAATTATTATGAAATTGAATGTCCACCTTATCTAGCTCTAGGCTGACTGATGATGATAAAGTAAAATAAAATGAAATACATATATAACACTAAAGGAAATGTTCTCAATCGCGGAGGAAGCAAACGACTCGACCACTTAAGAATGCAAAACTGTTTGTGTAAAACAAACCACACGAAGAAATTCAAAATCTTGACAGCTTGACGGAACCATGAATCTACAGACCACTTATAGTACAGAAAAATGACTTGTAGTAATCTGATTAGTATTATAAGTAACAAAAATGAACAAATGAAAAAAAAAACTTAAAAGCTACCTGGCAGAAGATACAAAAGGGCTGTAATAAGACCCACAGACGAAGCCACTTCGAAGACAAACTGCTTTTGAGCCCTAAAGAAAGCATTATTCCTAAAAGGGTTAAAAGGGAAAAAATGCTTTTATAAAAGGTATGAAGAAATAGTAATATTAAAGGAACTAACTCGAAGAGAATGAAATTAAAGAAAAAAACGAAAAAAATCCTCGCCAGAAGACAGGCAGAAATATAAAAGACTAGAATAAGATCAATTACCCCCTTCCACCCTTTATGAATTCTAACTACTGAAAGCAATCATATAGTAAACCAAGTAATTTTTACTATTTTTCTTTAAAAATAGTGAGGGAAATCAAAACTGATGGACTTCCATTTACAATGACATCCCTAGTAACTGCGCAAGCCACCTTCATTTACTTGTGTCACCCGCCTGATATTTATAAAGAATAGATAATCTCCTTATCACTTCTCTGCGCGGGAATCATAGATCAAATGTAATGGAGAGGAACAACAAATAAATAAACATACGCATATACACACTGACTGGGCCTAAATAAGCTAAGACACCTCGCCAGACTTGAATGTGCTAATTCTTCCATACCACAACACACACACACACACACACACACAAAAATCCTTCGGCAATCACAACATATCTTCGAATTAATTGACAAAATTCAATTCTCTGAGCGCCTGATTTTTAGCACCCAACCGCAGTGAACATCACGTAACTTGACATAGCCTGAAACTTGGCAGCACAACCCTCAGTGAAGAACCAACCAACCTTTAATCAGAAACCTTGAACACTTGTAACGAATGGATGCGAGGACATCCAAAATTTGTTGTACGGTATTCCTATGAGGCGCTTACAACAAGATTTTAAAAAAAAATGGATACATGCGACGGAAAATTCAAATGCGCGTTACTAATAAAAACATTTCACATTATACAATCTGCACACCATTTCGCAAATATAAAGAACAGGGTCTTTAAGCATACCGAGTTCCCTTGTATTAAAACCTGCAGGCCGTTTCTTTCGGATGACATAGACTTTCTGGGGAGAAAAGATAGTCGTCTTTTAGCAGTAAAGGACATTCGTGAATAAACCTTCATGACTTTTTCTAGCCTAGGCTTACAGAAAACAGGAAAGAGATAAAGGAAAAATATAGATGGAGCTCAACAACGAAGAATTCCAATGCTTGGCGGGAGAAAAAAAAAAGTGACTGAACATATTAATCGAAATATCATGCATCTTAAAAATTAAATATATATAATTCGCTGATTACGGTAGAGAGAGAGAGAGAGAGAGAGAGAGGAGAGAGAGAGAGAGAGAGAGAGAGAGAGAGAGAATTATTAGGCAAACTTTCACATCAGTTTTTGTTACAAATCTGAAACAATCACATTATCATACGCCGTCCATTACTAGGCCCACGCAAAATCACTTTTTTTAATTAGTTTTCAACAAAATGAAAAAACTGAACATACAAGGAAAATAAGAATACGTACATCTTTGATCTCAGATATTTTTCTCCACACTATAAGCTCTCTACGAAAACTTTCCTTGAACATAACTAGTTCAATTAGGAATTGATGTAAAACGTTTCCCTTGAACATTTGCTCTATGAAGAAAGATTTAGAAAATATATGAATTTCTTTAAAAATTATATTGTTTCCATTCATTATCATAGATCCTACAACGAGCAGCAACTGAAAACGAGCAACGGTATCAAATACCATACAAAAATGACATCATAATTCGAGCTGAGGTCACACTGAACCCTGGGTTACATGACAATGAGGTTGATCATTCCTTCAGCATATCATTTCTAAAACAAAAAACTTGAAAGAACTTCTTAAATAACCTTTTCAAAGATCTAAAAAAAAAAAAAAAAAAAAAAAAAGTCAGTAAATTTGGCAGTAGAAGAATAAATTCCTTAAGGGCAGTAAATATAAAATCTTAAAATAAAATTTTATATGCAAACATGTCTAAAACCGAGTTATAAATTACATATAGTAACATATAGTACAGAATGAAAAGAACAACCGCAAAAACCATAGACATTTCAACCAGTTATGAGAGAGTACAACTGACTAGAAGTTGAAGCAAGTGTTGGAGTCAATGTTTTTCAAGAAGGTACTTCACCAACAGCAGCAGTTTATGCAACTGGAAGGTAGCCTCAAGGAATAAACACATCAACCTTCCAAGAGAAATGATGAAGACTCCAATTAGGATAAATACTCGATTTGACGTCAAGAAAAGATATTGAAGCACAGGAACCAGTTCATCCATATGCTCCTTGAGTTAGCTGAATATGACATGTGAAGAGTTCAGTTTTTTTTTACAAAGAACAAGCTACAGATTCATTATGCCAGAAGAGACAATGACAGCTGGATTTGCAGAAGTGAATAATATCTTAATATAAAATTATTCAACATTTGGAAGAAGACAGCAGTTTGAATGTAATAAACATACTCAGAGAAGACCAGACCAAGCCAACCTTTAAATCCATTAAGGAACCAATAAAGACATTACCTGTAGAAACGTTTGTTTCAAACTTAATCCTGTCTCCCATCTACTTTTCAGTAAGGCTCTGTAAAAAACCATAACAGAATTCACATGCTGGCTTTCTTCTACCAAACTGTAGCGACCTAAACCTTCCGCTCATTTTGTCAACCTTTGTCACAACATACAAGTAGCTATTTGCTAAACCATTAAATCTGTGTACTGCAACTAATAGTTCAATTAATGATTATGCCACGTAAAGTTTACTCTGATTGCAATAGATGGTAATGAAGCAAAACAGAAATCTTGGAAAGGGAACAAATTTCAAAGTATCAAAAACATTGTAAGGGAAAGAAAAGACGTTCCTTAAGTGCAATAATGGTGTATATTAGAAATGTTGAAAACGGTACAGTGGATGCTGACTAATCTAGATCCCTGAACCTAGAATCCTGAATAACCAGCTCAAAATATCGATTAGTAGCTGTATTTTTAAGGAGATTTTGTAGCAACTATAAAATACAACAAATGCACAATTTAGCATTCCATTTTAGTCACGTTCTTCAAATTAAAAAATCCCTTTACTAATCAGGTGGGACTCAGATGCTTACACACCCTGGAATACAGCACCTTCCCTAAAAGCATTCGCAAGTGTGTAAACTGGAGTAAAATATTCTCCTGTACACGAATATAGCATTACACATTACATTATAAACAAAAACAAAGTACTGTATGTGTATTAAAATTTCAGTCTATAACATATTACTGCTAATAAGCTATGCTAATGTATTTCTAGTGTTCTTGATAGTATTTGCTATGGCAATTTCTGTTAATCAATAAATTGTCTTAGCAGGCATGTCCAGGACAAAGAAAGTACTTGTTCATTTGTATATATGCTTTCTATTAACACTGGGTACGAAATCGATTTGTGGGAACTTGCTAGTTAAACAATTAGTTATGTGACAAGTGCCTGATACCAATAGGGAACGGCAAGTGTAACCCAAATACTATCGTGTTTACTCAAGTGTCCTAGCTTTCTTCCCATTCTTGTTTATGGTATGACCTAAAATTTTGCACTTTAATATATAAATCCTCATAATAAAATTCATTATTTACTAGATACTTAACAGATAGCTAACATTTTCCAGTTGGTCAAAAGCCATTGGCATTCACAAAAAGAGGAATGTTTCGCTGACCCAGATGGACTCTATTTCACCTGTTCTCCAACATGTGGGTCTTGAAGGTTTAGTTCTTGTCAACAAATATGCCATCAAACATGTGAAGAGATGTTTTAAAATAGTCATCCATATTTTTATATCTTACGGTACTGATGTATGTTTTCTTTATTATGCTGACTTTATTCCAATTTCTTTTTTCATAAAACAGTGGATAGTCACCATTTCTATGAGACTTTTCAAAATGTATTTTGGTCACATTTTGAGTAAAACAAACAATACATACAAAAATAACACATAAATGCTGGCAGTCCATTAAAATAAGAGATGTATATACGTATGTAGTACTATAATTCTCACTTGTTTGAGGAAAAAATAACAATAAAAACCATAGACATTTAAGCAAACATATTTCAGTCACAACGACAGCTTCATAAACTATGACAGTATCAGTAATAGAGTATGATAATATTCATGGTGATGCCTGAAAATGCTGCTTATAGTGGTTAATTTGAAAGAATTTTACAATATTATGTGAACTGTACGTAGTTTAATTGTTCAAAATAAAGTACATATAAATATTTATTTATTAGAAAGAACATGTATAACTCGCTAAAAGGTACTACATCTCCCCATACCATAAACCTCGCATATATCTGTCCATAAATATACGCAAGGATTGTTCCTGGTTTTAGTTCTTATCTTTTATAATATTAGGTGAGCTGTAATTGTACTAATTCTGTTTACTCTCTAATGGTTGTCGTCTGCTCCTGTACTGTCCCTGCTTGAATGCAAGCCTTGTGTTCTACTGAACACTTAAATCCATAAAAGAGACTTAACTTGCACTTCTGGGAATGCTGCTTTATTTCCCTCTCTAACTGCTATGTAGCAGGGCTGTTTGTAACATCACTGCCACTCAGGACAGTCCCAGGCTTATAGCAGATTTGAAAACACTGCTTATGATTAAATTATACTGTGTTAGCAAAACATTGTAGGGTTACTGTCGGGGTGCTAGGTTGGGGAAAGGTTAGGTGGATGATGATGGCTGGGAGAGATGGGTAAGAAGGGGTGGGTAAGATCTTTATCTTCTTGAGAGCATTCAACTGCTATTGGCTTGAAAGCACTATGCTATTTGATATATCAACATACATCACTTTGTATACTGCTTTTAACTGGCTGAGACAGATACATCATCAATACAATAATACATAGTAGAAGGTGTGTGGGTGGGAAATTACTTGTGCTTTTGTTAACTTTCATGCAACTGGAAAAAGTGCATGTGTCATCATATGTAACTTTTTTTTATGGCTGACACAGGTATGCATCATGACAACATCATAAATGCTTCCTTCTTCCATTAATGAAGGCTGCATTCAGAGTAGTATACCAATGCACTTTGTATTAAAATGCACTTCACTCCTTTGTTCAACTGCATGTCATTTCTTGCTATTTGTTTTGTAAATGATTGCTGAGTGATAGTGTGTTGCAAAGCTTTTGAATCAAGTGGCTTTTGTTGTGGCACCTATAACATTGCAGATGTTATTGCTGTGCATTCTAAGCAAGACTGCAACACCTCCTCAGAGGGCTAGATCGCTGATCAGTCTTCAAAAGAGCTGAAAATCTTAAGAGAGAATCAAGGCCAGCTTGTTGATGGATGGCATAACACGGAGGGGTGTGGCACAGTGCAATCTACCCCCAAGTTACCAAGCACTAAGAACAACCTTCAGGAGTACATAACATAACAGAGTTTGGCAAGTAAAATGTCCTGGAGTCAGGCCCTCAAGGTGATGACTAACCCTCACCAAGAGGAAACTGCATTGAAAAACACTGAACTGGTTTCATCAGCAAAAGGTAACCGGTGTACACATGCGGTGCTGAAATGAAGTCTGCAGGAATGGATGGAGTTCCTAACTTTAAGGCATTCAGGAGTTAGTTGCTTCAGTTCACGATCGGCATGGCTTTCCAAATGGAAAGCTCAAGGAAAAGTTTTGGATGATTCTGAGGAGGGAACAGTTTTAGCAACCCTTTAAAGACTAATGAAAAGGGAAGGCTTTGATTTAAATCAAAACATATATATAAGGCTGACAAAGCTGGTTTATTCTATCATTTCTTGCCCACCAACACCATGGCTGATGAGAAGAAAAAGAATTTATCCAGTAAAGGGCTTTTTAAACAACTCATGTATGCCTTCTTTTGGAAGCCATCATTACAAAGCAATCATAGTTGGATAAAAAAAAGTATCCACATGTCCTACATGGGTTGATGGATAGTCTCTTTGTGATTAGGTATCACCAGCAAAGGCTTGGTTCATTTCCTACTAATTCCATATTCACATTTGTAAGGAGGTTGTTCCGACATTCTGTGTCATCAGACACAGAATGTCGGAACTGCTATATATTGGGTAAAGGCTATGCCCTTCATCCAAAACCCAGTTGGGTGGTGATGAAGGTCATGTTAGGACCAGGTTTTTGCCTCCTAATTCAACTACACTCATTCAACCAACAGACCAAGGTGTTATTACTACAACAAAATGGCTATATTGGAAGAAATTCCTGGAGGAGGTGATGATGGTGTTTGAGGACAAGGAGGAGCAAGGCTTGGATGCATGGGGGAACAGACTCTGGAAAATCTGCAAAAGTACTTGGTGAAATCTCCCATGCACAATTTTGCAGATGCTTCAAAGGACAACATCTTGTACACCTTGGAGCATGCTACAAACCACACGTATCCTGAAAGGATAAAAGGCCAGATCAACTACCAAGGCTTTGATGTAGACAACTGTCATGGACAACAAGTGATGGCAGGTGACAATGTTCCATAGGATGACATATGACAATAGTTGGCCAACAATGATGGGAATCCTGGCTCCCAACTATTGTCCGACTATGAATTAGCTACTTCAGTTGCTACTGGTGAGATGGAGATGGAAGCCCATGAAGATGATGATGATGATAATGACAAGTCTGCATCACAACCCTCCCCTTCATATAAACACACGTGAATGGTCTTCAATATGTTTCCTGAGGTGACAGAGAATACCATCAAATGATCAAAAAGCTTCTCAGGACATTGGAGCTTGCTGAAGGTGATTAAGAAATGGGGCAGACAGTGATTGTGATTCAAAACTGTCACTCTCATCATGAGAGTGCCCTCAACAGCTTCTTCAGACACTTAACTTCCTTGCACCCAATCTCATAGCATCAACCTTTTTGATGTCTTATTCATATTCAGCTGCCTCTTGAAGACCAGAACCCTCTAGGCACCTTAGCACCACTTCTGACAAGTTTGCTACTTAATGACCTCAACAAGATAGTACTTAGTACAGGACCTTCATAATACAGTGGTGTTGGAGGAAGAGAAGGGGGAGGACTTGTAATCCCTGCAAGTTCATTGTACAGAGTTTTGGCATTGCAAAAAAGTAACTAAGAGTAATTGCTTTTAATTTTCAGGCAGTATCCGGTTTACAAAAGGGGTTTCATTCTTGTGCTACGTCATAAACCTAAGATCGTCATAAACTGAAACATCATAAGATGTTTTGGGTGTATTGAAAATTATGTAAACTGCATTTTTATTGAGTTTTTCAATAAAAAAAAAACAAATACTGATTACATATTTTGCCTTTTTGGAGACATATTTCTTCCATCGGATTGGCATCGTAAGCATCATAACCCAGGAACATGCATTGTAAATCAGGAAATAATTTCTGTTGAATATATTTGAAAAATGCCATAACCTCAGAACATTGTAAGCCAGAACCATCATAAACTGGGGACTGCTTGTACTGTAATATTTTTAAGAGACAAAATAGGAAAAAAAAGAGTGCAACTGTTTTTTTGAAGAGAGAGAGAGAAAAAAAAAGTGCAACTATGTTTAACACAACTACTGTTCGGTACAGTAGCATACTGTATAAGCACAAACACATGGTGTACTATGTATACAATATCTTGTTACATATGGGGTATAAAACATAGCATTTTTAGTTTTAACATCAGTTTTGAATTTAAGTTTAAAGATTGTTGGTTGTTGTTATAAGCATATTGTGATAGAGCTGGGCTTCAGCTGAGAACAAGGGTATCACAAATTTTAAGGGCTTAGATGTTCAGTTTTGGCAATTTGAGTGATGAAAGTACCATCAACCTATACCCAGGAACACACTACACAGTAATACCTTGAACTTATGTGAGGTTAGGTTCCAGAATCCCTTGTGCAAGGCAAGAATTCAATTAGGTTAGGTATGATCATTAAAAATGTTAACAAATGCTTATCTCTATAAACACTAAATATGATCCTAAGTATTATGTAAGCAAAAATTTTTTTTTAAATTAATGTTACAGTAATTTCATTTAAGTTTAATACATTACCCTTAAAAAAGAAATAAATGATTGACGTAAAAGTAGAGTGCAGTATCGTAATGGGTACTGCATTTGCCACACTAGTACATTTACATTAGGTATGTACATATACTGATGTTATCCCTAAGTCATGGGATGCCACTCTCTTTTTTACTCACAGAGTAAGACTTTCTTTCCGTCACTAAGTAAACTTCACAAGTCACAATCATAACAAAGGCACACAATCCAATAAAATTAAGAAAACATGTACATAATGTTTGTAGACAGTAATGGTAAAATTCAATCAATTCAATATTATGTACGTACATACAAGTAAAAACGTGCAAAGAAATATGTTGCATAAATATGTTAGTGTTAACTACGTGAGAGAGAGAGAGAGAGAGAGAGAGATACATATGCAAATTAAAAAATATTGGACTTTAAGTCTGAAATATAAATTTTCCATAACAATTTTACACTTAAAGGCATGAAAACTTATAAAATAACTTAAAAAATTAAACAAACACTTTCTGCATGGGCATCATCTTTGAAAAGTGCAGTAACTTTGCAAATGGGTATCACATCTTGTAAAAGTACACTAACTGTATGTGCTGTTATTACCTTGGTATCTCATTCATGCATGTACAAAAATAATAATACATTTTTCATGCAGATTTTACAAATAAAAATGAAAACTTAAATTACTTCAAAAATTAAACAAACACTTCTGCAGGGTTTCTCAAGGATTTCACAAATATTGCATGTCTGTGAAAAAATCATGTATGCCAAATTAGCTAGGTTCCAATGAAAAGTTCACATTTGAAGTCACACAAATCGAATCATGTAAATCAAGGTATTACTGTCTGTACTCCTGCTTCCAATTTGAGCCTAAAATATGTTATGAACAAATTCTCTTAGTGAGAACAAAGGTTAACAGACAAACAAATCAAAGACATTGTTGGGAAAATAAATAAGCCAATAGCTATAATAAACAGCTTACATTAACTGTGTTGCCATTATAGTACATTACATAAAAAAATATGCAGATCATGCTGTGAATTACCACGATTATCTTCAAAGAATTTTTCACAAAGATTCTGTATAGAAAAGAAAAGTGAACTTTCTTTGTTGCATTGTTTCTATCATCTCCTGATAGAGAGCAGGGTAGTCACCTCCATGAAATGATAGCGATAGCATGCACATTTCAAATTTTTAGCTGCCGCATGAGTGAAAAAGGTTAGCTATGTACAGGCAGTCCCCGGGTTATGACGGTCTCGGCTTACGACATTCTGTGGTTACGACGCATGTTCCAGGGTTACGACGCCTACAACGCTCATCTGGCAGATGAAATGTGACACCAAAAATGCAAAATAACCAATGTTTGAAGTTTTTTTATGAAAAATGCCATAAGAGTGCAGTTTACATAGTTTTCAATGCACTCAAAGCATTAAAAGTAAGGTTTTCTTTGGAGTTTTGACGATGTTCCGGCTTACGACGCGTCTCAAGAACGGAACCCCCGTCGTAACCCAGGGCCTGCCTGTAGTTACTTGGTAAGTGACTTATATTGAAATGTGATTCAGTGAATAAAGATTTACAAATCTTTTCAACCTCATCAATGCAACTTATAGATCACATCATTCCTGGTTACCCAAAAGGCGACTTATCTTCCTTGAAGCAGAAATCACTAGATAACATAGTTAAAATGTATTCCTCAAAAAAGTTTTACAATGAATTCTTGCTTCTGTCAAATTTACTCACTTAAAATTAGCATTGTAACTTTCCTTCCCTATCAACATATATACAAAACTGAGCAGATACAACCTCTTTGATAGACCACTGTATTACACCTCAATGCTTAACAAGTCTATGTAATGTGAACTGCACACAAGCTACAATCTTGCAACAGCTTACGAATCACATCCCTTTACAAGAGTCGTTCAAAACCCAATACCTCCCTACTATGAATCTCTTTACCAAATGATTACCTACTATTAGCTGGGACTTCAGAAACACAGGACAGCCAGGTCTTTTAGGACGACAGAAACTAAGCTAAGGTCAACAGTTCAAACTACTGATGCTGTAGTTTGCAAAACCTCAATTGCTGAAATGCCCTTGCAAGAGAGATCTTGAAGAATTTTTTAAAATATAATAGCAGCATGAAAGTAATTTGTATTTTTCCTTGGTATACAAATCAGTTTTTCATGCAAGAGTATCCTTTTCAAAGAGAATTTGAGTCACTGAACTTATTAAACATGGTAGTCAACTTATGCTTAAGGGGTGCAAGAGGAAATACTCATCGCTCACCAGCTGTCATAAATGACCTTTTCCTTCAGCCTCAGGGACAAATCAAGGCACTTTTAATAAAAAGTTCTGGTTTGTATACCAAAGAAAAATACAGTTACAAAAAAAGAATCACTTGCCTCTACAAAAATAAAAATCACCTTTTAAGCAAGCAACTCACTACTTACTGTACATGGGAAGTTGTCTCAGTCAACAGACTGCATGCTGAGAAACCCACCTGGAAATGTCATGATCCCAAGCAAGGGGACTTCTATAATCTACTCAACCTAGCACAGGGGATGATAAAACACTAGGGCTCAAAGCCTGACAGAGGGTGCTTCACCTTAATGAGGAAAAGATCAGAGAACCAAGTACTAACCCTGTGAGGGTTGCATGAGTCAGAAAGAAGCTATATCCTCAGAACAGAGTATAGCTCTACCGACAGCCCAGGCCCCTGTTAAAATAATGAGCAGAGGTCACATCTTGGTTGCCAAAGCTCTAAAACTGGTTGCTCAGAGGAGGGGCTCAGAAGAAAGAATGGATAGAAGCCAGTCACTCTACCATTACTTCTGCCTTAAAATCTCTATGTACCTCAGACAAGATGCTTTTTCTGTCCAAAAAGTGTTGTGTGCTTACACAACATGCCAAGCAACCAACAAATGTAATAGAAGAAAGGTGTCTAGGAACCTTTATGTGAAGTCCCTCAAGTTAGGATGAGATGGTGGTCTGATGCAGTAGACACCTAAACTCATCATCCCACATACTCCAAAGTGCAGGAACAGATCAAATCCCAACTTCACAAGCTTTTACCTTAGCCTTACAACTAACTACTATCGCAATTGTTGCGAGCTCATCTGATACATCATAACACCAGAAAGAAGAGAGGTGTTTCTAGGCACCCACTTCTTGTGTCTGCCAGCAAGCAAATGACACTGCCACTTAACGTAAAATGGTGGGTCCTACTCAGTGGCATAAACAGCTCACATCTGGGATAGAAATCTCTACTCTGGACTACCAGAAGATCCAAGAGAGAGGAAACAAAAGCTTGTCTCTCATCAGACTGACGATTCCCAAGTTTTGCCAAATACCCAGGGGTTACTGAGCACAAAAGCAATTCAAACCTCCTCAGTGCCATATCAGAAGGCCACAGGCCCACAATATTCACCAATATGCCCTGTCAAGGAACAACAGTCATGCATGTGAGGTCTCAGTTCAAAGCCCATCTCAAGGGCTTAATGAAGCCCAAGTAGGCTACAGAGGGCTCCATTAAGCCTTCAGCCTGAAGGCCTGGTTTCAGGCACTAGCATTTCACCATGGTGGCTGAGAGGAGCTTAGTTTGACGAAGGTAAAAGAGGTCAACAATCTGCTGAATGGAAATCCTCTGCCTTCACACAAATGGTCCACTTCCCATGGATGGGAGTGCAGGCCACTGGGAATCTCTCTCTGGGAGGCGCGCATGAGCCAGCAGACCAATAAAACGACTGGCTTGGGCACCAAGAGGAGCTCCCAGGATCTCCAAGCCCTGGAAGTGATCAACACGCAGTTGACTACCCAATGAGAGAGAGAGAGAGAGAGAGAGAGAGAGAGAGAGAGAGAGAGAGAGAGAGAGAGAGAGAGAGAGAGAGAGAGAGAGAGAGAGAGAGAGAGAGAGAGAAGGGGTAGGAATTTAAAATGTCCAAAAGGTAAAGGGAGGCACCCCCCATAGCCATCCAGGTAAATGGCACTGGAGAACGAACATCAAGAACTTACTTTTAGTTGTGTGGCCAAAAGGTTGATCACCAGTGATTCTAAATACTCAAACTGCCATCCCATGCAAAGATGTGAAGACTACTGATTTCAACCACATGTCTCTGGTAGCTGAGCTGGTCAACTAAAATATTCCTCCATCATGGAATGTATAATATCTGGCTAACAGCTCGATGGTGTGGTAAACCATCAATTCATGAAGCTGCTTCACCAACTGACAGAGGTGAAAAAAAAACTGTCCTTTTCCTCCTCAACTTGATGATTCAAGTCACTTCAATCAACAATAATAGTGACTCATCAAACAGTCCTATAATCTTACAGAGCTAGTGGTGTCATCTGCCTTTCCATAAAATTGATGTGAAGAAGAGGATTGTCCGAAGTCAACACATCTGAAATGAACGAGCCACCGAGATGTGTGCCTTGATGCCCTTTCAATGCATCTGTGAGCAGATGCATTTTGAGAGATGCAGAGTGGAGGGAAAACTCCTGCAAGGTGACTTCTATTGTCCAATAAATATGCAAGATTTTATGATATTCCTGCTCAAGGAGAAAGCTGAGGAGGATTGTCCGAAAATGATTAGTGACACTTCCGTTGTCACTGAAGAAAGAGCACAGGGAGTCACCGTGCAAGATGAGCTCCTTTAAAAAAAAATAAGAGTTGAAGGAGACCCGCCAAAATCAAGCTGGTTGACAAGAACAACCACTTATAGCTTTCACTTAAGGTAGATTCTTGGGTAAGCCTTATGCCTATGAGACGTTTGTTTGGCGACCGCTGACTGGCTGGGAGCTGCCTACCTCCCGGTACCAGCCAATCAGCGGCTGCCAAACAAACGTCTCATAAGCATAAGGCTCATCCAAGAATCTACCTTAAGTGAACAAGCTATAGTAAGTGCTTTGGTCGCTGCTTCAGGATGAGGCCCGACTTATCCCCAATTTTCATGATTCCCAAAAATGTGAGAAGCAATAAGCCAATACCTTCTCTGAAGTAACTATGCCTCTGAGGACATCAGAATGAGGACATCAGAACACACTGGCTAAAAAAGGTAATGCAGTATACATGCATATCACTCAAATGGCTCTATGCTGAAAGGAAGGCTGGATATTCGCAAAAACTCATGGGCCATTTGGCAGCTGAATGCTTGAACTGGTAGACACTCTTGCTATAAAGTGGTAATAATTCCTGGGTCCTACAATAGTTGCTTTGGTGCCCGCTCACGACCTATACCTAGAAAGGAGTTCTGAGCCATGGTCAACTAACTCATACAACTCCCAGTGCTTAATAATGCCCAAACTAGAAGCAATCCTGGGGCTGGTGACCATGAAATGAACGCATCAAATGAGAGGTTAGTGCTGGCTCAACCTGGAGTTTTCCAGAAAAAAACACAAGTAGAAAAGCTGGGGGCAAATTTCATGTCCAAGAGAGAGTTGACAGGGGAGGGATACAAAGTATGTACTCAGTATAACAGAGCCAGCCTTATTCATGGTACGTATCTGGCTTATCCATGGTTGGTTAAACACCAGCACTCCCCAGGGCCTAAGAAGGCTGCTTATTCAAATTGCCCAAGGGAATTCTTCTGAGAGGTCTTCTTCGACTTCCTCTCAAGCTGAAAGATGGAGAGGATAAGGCAGTGGATGAGGAAGTGCTGAAAAAACTATGAGGAGAAGGAGAAAGGAAAATGCTTGTTATTTCCTACCTTCCCCTGGCTCAAGTCTTACAAAGGAGCCATGACTGATGCGTCTAGGGTATCTCCCACAGAAGTATTGCAGCAGCTTGCTTGACTGCTGGAAGACAGGGATCCCCTTGATCTGCATATCAGACTAACCTGATGCAAAGCATCACAAAGGAGCTGCAAACCTAGCAATCAGAGACAACTGCCTCACCTCCTGAGTGAACCCTAAAGAGACCTCTTTTCTGTCTTGTGTATATTCATAGTAAACCACAAAGTATAGGTATATTCTCAATATAATTATTATGCATATGCATACCATACCCAGTATGAACACATAGTCTAACAGCAACCTACTTATCAAAAACATCTGAAACAGTTTAACAAGAAGCTAACTGTGGAAAAGATGGTATAGTGAGACATGTCTCATAAACCTATCCTAAATGATGTTTTACACTTGCTGATGAACATGCCATATCTTGTATTACTGTTATAATGCTTTGTATAGCTTAGTTTCTCTTTGAGTTGTATAGCCTATTATTGCCAATACTAATTTCTTCAGCATATTCATATTAGTCTACCTTAATTAGCCTACTTGGAAATAGGTTATAAGGTAGTACTACCGCAGCATCTTTACTGTATCGTATCCTACTTTCCCTTTTCTACCAATTTATATGTAGGTCTTCAATTCCTTAAAACAATACATATTAGGCTTATTATATTATACTAGCTATAAATTTGAGGGCTGCTGTTCAGGCTTACTTTTTAGCAATCTGTTTCTGATAGGCCTACCTATGGTCTCTTACTGAGAAACTTGTCTGTCAACAATGTAGGCTACCTAAGTAGCCCTATCTGTGTAGCTATACAGGGTAAAACATTGATGTGTGGCTATTCGATCGGAAAAGTGGGCCACTTTTTCACTCGATATTTAATTGGTGAAACAACAAAACAATTCAATATTTAACCATACCATTCAAAAGATTGAAGTTTCATCAACAAAATGAGATATGTGAAACCGTCATACGAAGTAAAATAAGCATGTGAAGTCTTCATAAAATATGTGTTCAAGGCAGTTTTTTAAATCCAATATGGTGTGGTATGGTTGTGAGTGCAATTTGGTTCTACAGTCTCTGCCACATCCTTCCCAGCCTTGCATATAAAAGTAATGTTTGTTGATATTACTCAAGATTGTAGTTGTAATCAGCACAATAAAATAACATTTTGTAGCCTATATTAGTGAAAGTATGAGACGTCTTATGCCTGGGATTATGGTTTAAACTGAAATACATTTTTACCCTTATTGTTTGAACTGAAATGCATTCTATCCTTACTGTCATCAGAACTTAATCCTTACTGTCATCAGAACTTATTTGATTGTAATTATGTATATACATTTCGTTCTTAATTCATTCCAAATTTCACTTAAAATATGTGAGTCTGTTTACTGCAAAGCCATGGCAGGAATAATTTTTCAGCCTTGTACGTATGGTAGCCAGAATCCACAAGGCGAACAGACGATGGTTTAATGAATTGTTTATGACAAAAAATTTGTACTTTTTTCCTAGCACCTTTCATTTATTTAAGTCTATAGGCTATGTATTATATACTATTTAGACTTTTTTATTTTTTTACTTTTAACAACTGTATGGCTGAAATAGTTTTTAATTTTCGATAATTGTATGACTGAAACAAATGCATGCAAGTCATCGTTGCCAATTTAGTGGAACTTGATACATACGCCGATGCCATTACAAACTTTCCATGAATTCTAGATGTCATAGTAATGCAATATTGATCAAATTACTCTAATATTGTATAATATATATATAATATATATATATATAATATATATTTATTAATATAATATATATATAATATATATATTATATATATATTATAATATAGTATATATATATAATATATAGATATTATATAATATATATATATATATATATATATATATATTATATCTATAAATAATTTTATATTAATATATATAGTATATATAATATATATCTATCTATATATATATAGTATATATATATCTATAATTATATATATATATATATATATATATATATATATATATATATATAGATATATATATATATATATTATATATATATATATATATATATATAGATATATATATATTATAGAATTATATATATATTATATATGATATTATATATATATATATATATATATAATATATATATATTATATATATATATATATATAGTATATATATATATAGATATATATTATAATATATATATATATATTTTATATATATATATATATATATATATATATATATATATTATATATATATTTATACATGCAGTCCTCGGGTTAAGCGGGGGTTCCGTTCTTGAGACGTGTCGTAACCCTAAAATCGTCGTAAGCTGGAACATCGTCAAAAATCCTAAGAAAACCTTACTTTCAATGCTTTGGGTGCATTTAAAACTATGTAAACTGCATTCTTGTTGCATTTATCATCAAAAAATACTTTAAATATTGATTATTTTGCATTTTTGGTGTCATATTGCGTCTGCCAGATCAGTGTTGTAGGCATCGTAACCCTGGAAATAATTTCTGATGAATATAATTGAAAAGCGCCTTAACCTCAGAACGTCGTAAGCCAAACCCGTTGTAACCCGGGGACTACCTGTATTACAAATAGATATGCTAAAGTCACTTATTTCCACAGTTTCGTCTTGTCCCAAGTTTGGAGGGTAAACACAAACCAATTGGCAACAGTGATAAAAGAAAAAAATAGGAAAGCGTGAACACATCGTAGCTGTTCACTGCAACACCGAAGAAATTTGTGTCGGGAATCTGGTTACTTTTACAACAACGAATATTTTAAAATGAATTATCATAAATTACGTAATAAATTTATGCAGTTCATAACATTATTCTGGTGTTTAACTAATTATTTAAATGTTATCTAGTGCACTCTTCTTCTTCTTCTTCCCGAACAATCGCCATGTTGACCAACCACAAGTGTAAACATCATCATCGTTTATGATTGTTGTGAAGAAAGTGTCCCAGCGCCTATGGGTATGAGTGGTGTGCGGATTTACTAGCACAGGAAATGGGAAGTTTGTTTACACAGTGACTCCTCAAACATTTTTACGTTAGGTGTTCTAAGTAAAAATTTTGAAAGCGTCATGGGGGTAAGTTAACACTGCATATATATGGTTAGACTTCCATAAAATTTTATAGGTAAAAAACCGCATAGTACAGGGGTGGACCATGTACGATCAATGTGTACAACCCCAAAAAAGTACATTATAACGCGTCCTGACATCGGAGATGGGCATCAGACGCTACTTGTTGTTGGTGAGAAACGGAGCTAAAGACCTCTACTCCGGTGTCAGGCCGCATTATAATGTACTTTTCTTGGGGTTGTACACATTGATCGTACATGGTCCACCCCTGTACCATGCGGTTTTTTTACCCTATTTCATATGAAATTATGGCCTTAATTTCTTACTTGGGAGAAAACACGTAGTGGTCTCAAGGTGTTGCTTCCACGGAGGTTGGCTTGTGACTGACCTCTAATTTAGGTAGCTTACTGGCAGTGCTATTAAGTTATTTTTTGGGAAAGTGGTTTCACTTTATCATCCTTGTTTAGCTATTTCTGCAATTACCTTAGTAGCTTTAACCTGAAACAGCCTAAAGTAGGTACCTAGCCTATAATGCCAATATTATCATTTGCCTACATTGAGCATTTAATGAAGACTAGGCTACCTAGGCTAAGTAGATCTAGCTGGTCCATAATCTGGCTAGGCAAAGTCTAGCCTAAAGTCGTGAAAATTAATGAACTGAGGTACTAGGGCTAGCTAGCCTATTATCATCGTACTCAGAGGCTTGACGATCTTACGGCATTCCAAGACAAATGAGCTTTGCCTACTAGACCAACCCAGTCTAGTATCTTTTGGAGCTGTTCTTACTACCTACCTAGGCTACCTAGTAGTAGGTATTGCTTGTGGAACGCCCACTCGTTCACGATGGTTCATTGAGTCTATGCAGTGTCATGAACACGGCTTCAATAACAAGAGTTCAAACCAAACCACTGCCTTTGAACTGAGAACCTACAACATTGATACTCAATGAAAAAATTAATTGGGCAAATACATACCTTAAAGGGGGCCAGGTCTAATCTCCACTAAGTTAGTCTAAACTTGGTTTTTCCAAAGTCGGGGTCCTTAGATTAAATTGTAGGCCTAATTACGTCTTCCGGGTAGACTCTAAATACATATATATGAGATTTGCGTTTTTAGTTTCGCTCACTATCACACAGATATTCATTGTACACGTCCTCTCGAGATCTACGAATTATGGAGCACTCCGACACTTGAACACAAAACTGTTTAGTTCAATGTAAACACTCAACCAGAGAGCGGCCATTTCCGACGATCTGTTCCAAGGTTTTAAAATAAAATTACTTAAATGATTTTACAGATTAGAAAATCGCATCAAAACATATAAAAATGATTATTTTATATTATTTTTTCTTACTAATTATACATTGCATTATTATGATATGTAACTAAAATGAGATAAACATATTTAAAAGGCTTAAATGATATGACCGAGAGGATAAGGTATTCCTGTTTTCTATGATAAAGATGTAAACAAAAGCAAGTGATGTGGGAGGCGTGGTACTTAGAGTTTGCTGCAGGAGTGTTCTTCATAACAATTAACATTGGTGTTCGCAGGTTCGTTAATTTTGTCATAAGTCATCATTCCAGAATTCTAGTCTCACTTCTTGAAACGTACTTTCATGAATATTTTGCCTTTATTTGATAGCAGGAGGTTGAATTTACTCTAAATGAATATCAAAAACAATAGAGAGCACTAGTGTTCACTGTTGTTTACTTTGTACAATTTGTCACTAAGTGTAGTTGACGTTTCATAATAATTAATCTTTTAAAATAACAGAGTTTCAAATCCTCTTTGAGTTGTAGTATAGTAAAAAAATAAGAAGCCCGCAACCACAAGTTCCGGCATATAGTATGCAAGGGTCATATCCACGTTATTAACCGGTACCTACGTATCCACCTGTAGGTAGTACGTGTCACCTACTCCGAGATGCTGGTACAATTTGCTTTGAAGAACTTGCATGGACATTAATATGAAACGTGAAGGCTATCCCGATTACATCTCAAATATGATTGTCAGTGAGCTCTAATGTGATTTTTTCTATTTGTCAGCACGGGTTTTTTTAATGAAAATAGAACTTTAGCTTTCTGATTTGCCTGTAGTAGTAAAGAACTTGTTGCAAAACACAGGTAAATGTTATAAAAAAAAGGAGGCACATATATTCCATATTTGTGCTGCTGTTCAGCAAATCTGGTTGCTCTTGGCAGGAAAAAGGGGTCAGTGATCAACTGTGAATGTGAAAGATCTCTGTTAAAATACAATTTATGAAAAATCGACAAGCAAAAGATCATGCGTCGATGGTCCAAGTCATGACTGCTATTATTAAGAAACAGAAACCGACCAGCACGAACCACTTTACCTAAAAGACAAATCCCTGGCAGAAGGGGGTGAGGCGGATGGGGTGGAAGATCATGAGATCTGCTACACCCACAAGTATTGCATCATCGGCATAATGAACAATCTTGTTTTCCGGGCAAACAACCTCTATACAATAAAAATAACACTAGACCAAGAACTACCCTGTGGAACTCCAGATATAATAAATCTTGGTTCGCTAAAGTCTCATCAACATCAACTGATTTCATCCTGCCTGTAAAGAAATCCTCAAATAAACCTAAAACATATCCACTCACTCCAAGATTCTGAAGTTTATAAAATAAGTGTCTTGTGATTTATTAAATCGAAAGCAGCAGTACAATCAAGTGGAATTACTTTACACTCAAAACCCTTATCAAAGTTCTCTCGGTAATGGCATGTCAAATCTAAAAGAGCATCGCAGGTACCCAAATGTTTCCGATATGCATATTTGACTATCATCTATAAATTCTTTACATAACACATACTTATATAATGGCTATAAAATAAGTTTTTCTGCAACTTTGGAGAGTTCAAGAGAACAGATTTTTGCCTGCAATTGGAGTCTGCAGTTATGTCATTCTTTGGAACAGGCACTGTAATGCTAAACTTAATGCTAAGTTTGCGCTAATCCACAAAGATACGACGTCGACCTAAAAATCTATAGAATCCTAAACTTAATGCTAAGTTTGCGCTAATCCACAAAGATACGACGTCGACCTAAAAATCTATAGAATCTACTAATCTTCACAAAACAAATGGAAGAAATCATCAGGATCTTCTCCACCCTAACTATCAAGAATTTTCATAACATCCCTACAGCTAAATGCAAATTGTAAAGGCACAGTTTCGGGATGACAAGCATCAGGGAGAGACATCCCCAGCTGATTGCTTAGCTTCAAAGGCTCGATGAAGCAACCCAGCCTTTTCATTAAGGCCAGTAACCAATCTGCCATCATCTGTTAGTAGTGGAGGGATGGAAGATGAACCTGACCCAAGGATAGATGGTGCCAGTTTGCTCCACCACAAAGGAGGCTAAAGAAGTATAATAAGCTCAATCAGATGTGGAGCTGGAATCAATGGAATCACAGCTAAACACCTTTACTTTTCTATAGGCAAAACATCATAAAACAGCTCTGCAACCTTCTTTATGTATGAATTTGATCTGGAATAGTGCAAGAGGCCTTTGCAACAGGCCTTCGAATTCCAACGCTCAAAAAACCTAACATTGAGCTTTCCCTAAAAAAAGAATAAAAAAAAGCATAATATCAACCATATTCTCCGTGCTTTTAGAATTGATTAATGTCGATAAATGTAGTGGGCACTAAATTCTGTGACCAACTGAAGAACACCAATGGCTGCCAGTCATGCTCATGATGTCATTCATCTGGACTGTGCAGTGAGGGCTTCTCCGTTTCGTATATGTATGCTCATTAGATGCTGAGACATTCCTCGGGAGGATGTTTGCGTTTTGGTACAAATGCTATCAGTTCAAATTAAATGGGGTTGCTTTAGTGATGGTACACTAGTATGTAAAGAGACATGACAAAAAAACAAAACCTTTCCTAAACGTTTTTTCAATATATTTTATCAGGTAATGATAAAAGACCTTTCCCATTCACACGCAGTTATTTCCATTACTATGCCACATGTGATATGCAGTATTTTCTTTTTTTATGATGACATTCTCTTTCGAGGTGCAAGAACTGATATAGCTAATGAATATATATAAAAGGCTTATGACGCAGTCCAGGGGAAACTCTTGTATTATTAATAGAAGGAGTACCTTTATCAACCGCAAGTATTTTTTTAAGATACCTGTTAACAAAAAGCTAATTCGTTTACATGTTTTAGAAATCAATCTCTTAAAGAATAAAGACGAAGTCAACAACGCAAGACCTAATACCCTATTTGCTATGAAGAGCGATGGGACGTTTTCCAAAGTGCAAAACACAGAAATAATGACCCATCTCTCCATCAGGAGTTAGACTTATCCTATTTTACGGACTCCAAACGGTATGCGTGTTGCTCGATGTGATCGGGACGTTCAGTAGAGCATCAAGCAACAACAACGGGAAATAATGTTGTGGGAAGAGCTGTTGCTATCTGACTTCAATCACGCAATTTCTAACAAGAGAAAGAAACCAAATATTGGTGGATGGTAGAAATTCTGTGACAAGTAGTAAATCAAGGAGTATACTGAACCAAAGGTTTTAGAACACCAGTGTTGTTTGGTTCCTGAGATATCTGGAAAATTATCTAGATAATGAATCAAAGTTTATGAATCCCTACCGTCATCTTTTCTTTCTTTTTTATGCTGTTAATATTCTGTTTAACCTAATTGTAAATTAGACGTGCAATATTTTTACAATATTTCACGTATAATTTAAGCTTGATATACAATGCTTAGGATCGGACACCTTGTTTAAACACACACACACTACAGCATTCATTATATATTTATGTGTGCGTATATGTATATATATATATATATATATATATATATATTATATATATATATATATATATATATGTGTGTGTGTGTGTGTGTGTGTGTGTGTGTGTGTGTGCGTGCGTGCATGTGTGTATGTGAGTGTGTGTGTGTGTGTGTTGATAAATGTGATGTGTCTCTTTATGAGTCTTATGCATGCATCAATCCCGATTAAGGCACAGTGTTTGGGACTAGCCATCTTGTTTTATCACGTATTTCGTGTAAGCTATAACATCAAATTATTTTTAGTATCATTATTTATTATTATCATATCTCATCCTGGCCGTAGTCTAAGTTCCGGCCACCGCTATCGGATTCAGATCCGAGGGACTGTTGAGCCACCACTAGGTTACAGACTTTAGCTTTTCTTAACGGACTGTTTATATTATTTTCGTAGTAGGTCAGATTTACTTCAGATACTTTAAAATCTTCGGGAATAAAAATTCATAAGCGAGTCTAGAATGATAGAAAGGCAAACATAGCATGAAGACGGATGAATCACAAGAAAACGTCAAACATGAATTAACGTTAATAATATTGAAGGGAAAGTATTGGTATGAACACACTAGCATGAGCTTTTGAACGAACATGACGAAACATCCTTTTCCAAGTTGTGCGCAACTCTTCATTAATGATAACAATACTCACTTTAATGGTATTATGCCCAGTATTATTATCATAATTTTCTGTTATCAGTCATATAGCCTTTTGATGTGATTAAAACGTTATCTATTCCTAAACAGGTCGTTTCGTGTACTGAACGACGAATACGTATTCTCTTTTACCGGATATGGTAGTTTCCCCCAGATGTGGGGATTTCGTGTTCAACCCTTAGTAAAATCTTTCGGTGTTTCACACTGAAGATTTTGTTTTACTGGATTTTTTTACCTCTAAAATATTACTTCACTCTAATTTTGAAGATTTCTCCTCATAAACAGACGTTAACAACGCACTTCGGCTTATTTCCCTAGATCTAGGGAACATTTTGGACAGATCTTAGTCACAGTGCCACACCTCTCGGTTCCTCCTCAGCTCACACTCCAGTCACAGTCGCTTGCTTGTCCATTACGTGAACGTTGGTGTCTATGTGTCGTAGTTTGCAAAGAAACTACAGCTTTCGTTGTTATATTTGATTGAGGAAATTTATATTTATATAATTTAATGTCATAACGAAAGTGCTGTTCGTCAGTTAACATTTCAGTACGAGTTGCCGTCCGTTAGCTTAGTATACACTGTAAGTAAACAATTCCGTATTTCATTACCAGAATTTACTTATGAGGGAAGTTGCTGACATAGGCTAGGCTCAGTTAATTTTTGTTGCCATCCCTGTGATGCATTTCCAACCATAATTGAGACTCCACTGGTTACATCAAACACACTTACAAACAGGTGCGTAAGTAAAATCAGAAGTTGAATTAGCAAGTAGTGATTGAATTATACCTAACTTGTAATACCTACTATAATTGACTAAAATTAGTTACCACCAATCTATTTTTTTAATTAAGCAGTGTGAGACATGAAGGCTATTGTAAGGAACATGCTTCTATAGAAGCAAAGATATTATGGTCCAATTTTGAAAAATTTTTGAAACTATAATAATTTCCCATTGGCACAACACGCATTAAACAAAACTTTACAGAAGAAAAGTTAACGCCGTGGAAGCATGTACCTACTACACTTCATTTTTAGGTTAATGAAGAAATAAAATGCTGTTATGTTACATCCCAGGATGGCAAACTAGTTATGAATGTATCCGAGGGTACGAAAATACTTGATCAATCTTGACTTTAATGTTGGGTGATCTCATCAATTGGGAACTTCGAACCTGGAATGGATCAGGCAGCCGAGTAACGCGAGCAGCGGCTGAGTGGAAAGCACTTAGTAGTATAAACAGTCGACCTGTATTTGCTGATTACATTACCTGTGTAAGATAAATGTTTTTCTTTATCTGGGAATGAAACGAATGATTATATTTTAGCAGCATTTATACTGACAATGCTTCAGAATCGGGAATTGAACATGCACGTTTTTATGGGGCTTGGTGACTTGTCGACCTCAAGAAACGCATTTGAGACCTCTCTTGGGGTCACGACCCCAGGCTTGGAAACCACAGCTGCTCTTCTATCAGAAGTTTCTTTTTTATTTTACGTAAATTTATTTTATGTGCAACATTCCAGAACAACTACGTATTTTAACCAAAGTAACAAAGTATTGTATTTTTGTTTCAATATAAGTGGACATATAACTTTCTTTATCATAACAAACACTTGATCCACACAACCTCTTCCTTATCCGAACCTACGCGGTTCTTACTGGACCCGTCCTTCTGTCGTCTGGGTTTTATCAATCTACCTTAAGTCCTACCATGCACCCTTGTTAGAATGGTAAGTAACGTTATCCTCATGCAATTCTTAATTTCGCCTTTATCAGATAACGTTTTGCCTTCGATGCAGTGGAATAGTAATTTCCATCAGCCTTACCTTTCAAACTTTTTTCCATTCAGCTCTACCTCACAAACCTTGGTCGGCCATTCCATTACACTATCTTTTTCATATTACAGCATCTCACTTGTAATCTCATAAACTCAATTCTCTCTCTCTCTCTCTCTCTCTCTCTCTCTCTCTCTCTCTCCTCTCTCTCTCGCTCTCTCTCATCTCCACTCTCCCATCATCTCTCCTCTCTCTCTCTCCTCTCATCTCTCTCTCTCTCTCTCGATAATATAATTATCTATATATATGAATTTAAAATTTTTAATTATATGCATGTAAATATATATATATATAATATATATATATATATCTATATTCATGTATATATAATATGTAATATATAATATATATATATATATATATAGATATATATATGCATGCATATATTTAGGTGTATAAAATGGGTAATGTTATGGAGGGTTATCATCCATCTTTCATCAGTTATAGTTTGAATGGGGCAATGACCAAATATTTATTTGTTTTTATTTAATTGGAGCCACCCCAGTTATGGGGAATTGCTTAACATATACACCTATTGCTTAATCGTAAAGTTTTCACGACATGACACCATCTAAGCCTATTGCACTTCTGGATATTAAGGCCCTTCCCTTTCAATACTACTTACACAATATCTATCCAATACTTTTTAGGTCTTACTCTCTTCCTTCCATTAAGATGTTCTAAATTATGTTTTTCAAACTACCTTAAAATAGGGGGATCCAGTTAGCCACTTGTACAAACCTCCACATTCTTCACCCTGTCAGTTCCTCTGTTACCACATGTCATATGCAATAAGTTCATTTCAACAGCTTCAATTTTATTCTTTCAATTGCTATCAACATCAGCACATCACTTTCATAAAGGGGGGTTGGCTCAAAGATTTCCTCATATATTCGTACCAAAGATACTATAGAGTTCTTACCTTGGATTCATTAGACAAATCAAGTTTCCTAGTCTTCTGCATTTGTCCTGCCTGCATATGTATATATCTATAGTGCATAGTTGGTGTGTGTGTGTGTGAGAAAGATGTAATCCAACAGGCCTTACTTGTCTTGTGTAAGTCTTTAACTGTTTAGTCAATTGTTGACCATAAGGGGCTTGCTGGAATGCGAACGTAGCTGTTTAGACAAAATAAGGCATTTATTACCTTTTTTCCTCCTTTTCTCCTTTGTATTTATAGTATACGTTTTTAATAATGTGATTGTATATATATATATATATATATATATATATTATATGTATATATAAAACATAATATATATGAATTTGTATCTGCTTGTATTTAGTGAAAGTAAAGACAAGTGTGACTTCATTATTGTTTTATCTCTCAGTTTAGTGTAACCAATAACCGCTGATTGACCGGCAGTTGAGGGAAGTGAGAAAGTGTATTATTATTATTATTATTATTATTAAATTTTTTTCAATTATTATTATTATTATTATTATTATTATTATTATATATTTAGAAGACAAACCTTTTTCATTTAGAACAAGCCTGTAGGGGCCACTAATTTGAAATTCCAGGTGCCAAAGAATATGGATTATTCATATAGAACAAAGCCCATTGACATTAAATTCAAGCTTCCAAAGAATATGGTGTTCATTTGAAAGAAATTACAGAAGATAATAGGAAATACTGAAAGGAAAGGCCAAAATTGCAATGTGAAATGTTTTAGGGTAGTAAAGCATTTCATCTTGGTTTGAATTTTTAAGGTTCTATACAACAACCACAGGTATTGTATAAAATTATGCTAACAGCGGTGAAAGTATTAAATTTTCCTTTCCCCACCATTACTTTTAAACTTCGTACGTACATGTCTGTCATCACCATCAGCTCATACGCATCCATGTGTAAATATTTCCTATAGGATATGTCGCATATTCTGGATTGGAGAGAGGGGGGAGGGGTGGAGTGGCTATTATTATATCTTTATTATATAACGTTGTTCTAACAATAACTGGTACAACTACAGTAAAGGAATTTCTCGTGGTTATGCATAATTGTTTTGCGCCATGTCGTGCCACTTGTGAATAAGTTATGACTAACCGCCTCCGTCAATCACATTACAATGTTTTTCTCTTTTCTTATCTTGCTGTTGTTACCGTAAAAAATATTTGTTTTAACCTCTCAAACGTAAACGGTGCTCATCGTGATCTAAACTTATAATTGTTATTATTATTATTTATCTATTAATAATGAAATGACACGCATTGAAGATAGTGTTTTGTGAATACCTAAATAACTAATAAGGAAGCCCCATTTACTAAAGATTGGTGAACTTGAGAAATAAGTCTTGTGAAGAGAAGTATGGATATTGGAGTAGACAATACGCCAACGTCGGTCTTATCTTTATTGCTACAAATTTCCTTTATCAAGACGGGTATGCGACGCTAAGTCGCCAACAAACACCCTACACTATAAAAAGAATGAGCGTATGACATCCATTAGTGTACGATAACCGCACAACAGCTCTTCCCATAGGTTCTATTATGCCGCCAGCACCGTCTGCTCTCTTTATTGCACTTTGCCATGTATTTACGGGGATAATGTTACAAAGGAATGCCACCTTTCTGTTCGTAAATAAGCAAGAAGGTAGATTAGAAAGTTGTTAAGCGCGCGTTAGGGAAAATATGATTCCCCTGGTTTTGTTTGCCCTTCAGTTGGTATAGTTGAATATCTGTATATTCAAATAATTCAGTAATGGGAAACCTAACCGTTACGTAACATAAGCACCAAAACAAAGGATCGCCTTGAAATTGTTATAGATTTAAGAAAACTGATGCCACGACATTCTGTCAATGGACAATTTATTGCATAATATATACAGACATTTTTTTTGCAGCTTAACGAAAGGGACGAAGGTAAGTTACAGAATGTTGAAAGTGGCGGCGAACGGGCAAGAAACCTTGCAATTCAGGTTCCAAGAGAGCCTGAGAGCCATGTCACCGTTGGCGGGCGTGCATCAAGTCACGCCCACTCCGCCTACAGTCGACCAATCACATGGGCGATTATTTCACTGTTTGTGCCGGGAACGGCTGTAGTACCGAAAGTAACTTTAGTGTTGCTGGTTAGTAGCAAGTGCAACTGTTACTCAAGGTTGTTACTTGCCCTCATTATCGAAAGGGATAAGTTAGCTCTACATCTGTCACTAGACGATGTCAGGATTGACCAAAGAACAGTTAAAAAACGAACTCATAACGCATGGCGTGGAGTTGCCATCTTCACTGGCCAAAAAAGAAGAATATGTGCGTCTGTACGAGAAATATGTAGCACCAGTCGAACAAGCGAAAGGCGACTTTTCCTCAGACGACGAAGACTCCCCCATCGTCCCCAAAGAAATGGTGAGAAACCTTTTGCCCCTTTAAATGTGCCCTTTTCTGACCACTGCCTTGGGAACCTTTCCGCGGGACAGGAGAGGAAGAGAGCGAGGGGGTCACCATTTTGCGCGGGAACCCAGACATGAAGCTTAGGATGGGGGGAGTAGTAGGCCACTGACTCACTCACACCACATAGGAGCCTCTTTACACTACACCTCCACTTCCTCGCCGACGCTTATCCTCACTATTCAAACTCGCGAGGTTGTTGTTCCTCACTTCGCCACCAATCCCTGGCTAGCGAAGAGAGGTCTCCTTCATCTCTTGCCTTCGGTCGGGTCAGCTTTTTATCGTGCACCGTTGCCTTTTGGGTAAACAGTGATTACTATTAGTATGTTCGTGTTACTTAAGCCGAAGTTTATATTTTGCATGTCGGTTCGAATTTTATAGGTGGGGGACTAATGTGAACATGTGGTTTGGTTACTCCAAGGCTACAGAGTGATTTATTAGGCTCTGTAGATCTACCCACCCAGCCTACAGCGCAATGCAATGTTTCCCCACAGCTAGGCTAGGTACCTATTTGTTGGAGCGATGTCCCCTATAACTGCGTACGTTAGGCTTATTTTCTTTGATAAACTTCCTATAGGCTATTCGTGAACCAGTTCGTGGATTATGATTAACTTAGGCTATTCATGAGCCTATTCATGGATTTTGATAAACTAGCCTATAGGCTATTCGTGGTTTAGGCAACTTATAAATCTCGCGATGTACTAGGCTATTTCTCTACTGGCATACTTTTAGGTAGATCTAAGCAGGTGTTCCGCGGCAAGCTAGACTAGGCAGTTGACGTTTTTCTTAGGCTTAGATCCCTATCCCAACCATGTGACTAAGGGTGGGTAGGTCTAGGGTATTTATCAGCGGCGGCCTAGACTATGGTAGTTGCGGTTTTTCTATGCAGTTTTACCTACTGAACAAGAATTTTAAGTAATATTTATTCGGACGACTGTAATTAACCCCCCAGGGGCCAGTACTAAACACAGCAAAATACATTGGACACCCCAATCCCTAGTGGATGTCTTATTCGCGGTTACGTTCATTGCAGTCCGTGCGGACTGCTCCTGTAGAAATACCTAAGGGTGAATTACTTTAGGCAAGGCTAGGCTCAATTAGGTGACCTATTTTTACTTAAGCCATAGTTTTTTCCATTTGCTTTTTTGGCAGCTGATCAGATACCTAGTGGAAGGCCTACAGACTATTTTTTATATTTAGCCCCAGTTTGGTGGTTACGCAATTGATTTGGGAGCAAATGCTGAGTAAGGTGTCAGGACTACTGTAAGCCACAGGTATTTCTGTAGTAGTCATTTCACAAGGAATATAATCTAATAACCATACTTTAGTTAACCTAACCAGATTTGGATGTCATGCCCTGACCTGGCAGCTCCGAGACCCGGCAGCCCCTAGACCCCTCCAAGTATGACAACTCAATGTGCATTCTACCTATTGGTACACGAAACAGATAGATGGGGACTGGTTTTTTGTGTGGAATTAAGAAAGCTAATGGGTAATTCTACAGAAAGCTGCTAAGAGCACCATGATTAGCATCAGGCCCTGGGGGATGAAAATAAAGACAGAGAAAAATGGTAAATTTCCCAAATTATGTTGGTTAACCCATGAGGTGCTAGGGGAGATGCTGCTTAAGGACCACAGCAATATTATTTCATTGCAACTTCTGGAATAAAACCAATATTTTCTTGCTCATTTTTTAACTTTTCACCAAATGTTATACATGGTTGAGATTGCATTTTGTAGCAAATAATCAATAACAAAGTAGTTACTTTTAGAAATTTATATTTTAAATTTTTTATCATTATCATCACTGTCATTATAATTATTGATATTAAAATCACTATGGTGATAATGAACCAACATCATCATAAGAAGCCAATATCTCAAAGAAATTTGCAAAATAAAGACAAGTTAGCCTGTCCTTATTCTTTCAGAGAAACTTTCTGGTTTGATTGGGCTGGCTATGCCCTTGTTGTCAGGCAATGAAAAGGTTCAGAGCTCCAAGAAACTGATAAGGAGTCCAGTTTTCACTTGACGTTAGCTTTAGCCTGCTCATACAGGATACATCTTGGTTATCTCAATTACTATAGTCGGTTCACTTAAAGTAGATTGTTGGGTGAACCCTGTGCTCACGAGATGTTTGTTTGGCGGCCTCTGATTGGCTGGTACTGGGAGGTAGGCAGCTCGCTCAGTGTCCCCTATTTTTGTCTGTAGCTTAGAAAACTAGCAATATGTTTGTTTCTTCATTTATCTCAGGTTTTGCATAAGATAGGAAAATTGTGGTCATACCATGGGATTTGATACTAATTGTACAACTAAATCATTTTTTCTTGGAAGTCAATAAGATAAAACATAAAGGAATTACAACAATTAAAAATTAAGAGAATCATGTAATTATTTATACTTGTTTTACTTACCATCAGATTTTGCATCATTCAGGCAATCAAGACAAAGTAAATACTGTTTTCATACAATAAATTCACCTTGAATATGGTGGGACTGTCAGATTTTAGATGC